>NC_091179.1:38969238-39111097 GCF_040958095.1 Procambarus clarkii
TATCATATCAAAATCATATGAGAATCACTTCAGATTCATTATATCCTACATCATCTTGATCCTACATGACAATGTCACCATGATCATGTATACCAAAGGGTCCATGGTACCTGCGTGCCTTTGAGCATGATTTAACAAGGATCAAGAAGATTCGAGAATAACTTAATTAATTAAAAACTATTGGAGTATTTGTCGATTTTTGGTGAGGATTAAATCAAATCCTTAGTAAGAATCAATAGTACAATCAAGTACTACCAATAATCTTTAAATCCTATATCTTATTATATTATATTCACATCTTATCTCAAAAATGTCTAAACAGTAAAGATAATCAATAAATATTCAGTGAAGGCTACCCAGCAAATACAAAATGTTTTCTGATGTTTTCATTTGGTAGCAGAATGGTGATACTGTGACTATAAATATAATGTCGTCTTTTGAACGTATAATATACATTAATTTTAGACAATGAAATCGTAGACATTTTTAGCAAATGCATAAATGACGTTTTATAGCATTTATAATTTAAATAAAGTATCAATTACCTAATGTGAGTTTGTGTGTGTGTACTCGCCTAGTTGTGCTTGCAGGGGTTGAGCTCTGGCTCTTTGGTGTGTATGCGTGTATCTTTGTGCTTGAATGTGTTTGTGTGCATGTGTGATTTTGTGTGTATTTGTGTACGTGTGTGTGCGTGTGCTTTTGTGTGTGTCTTTGTGTTTGTGTGAGTGTATTCACCAAGTTGTGTTTGTGTGGGTTGAGCTTTGCTCTTTCGGCCCACCTCTCGACTGTCAATCAACTGTTTTACTAACTACTTTTTTTTCCACACCACACACACACCCCAGAAAGCAGCCCGTGACAGCTGACTAACTCCCAGATACCTATTTACTGCTAGATAACAGGAGCATTAAGGGTGAAAAACTTTGCCCATTAGTTTCTGCCTGGTGCAGGAATCGAACCCCCGCCACAGAATTAAGTCCTGTGCGCTATCCACCAGGCTACCAGGCCCCGTATGTTTGTTTGCAGTGTGTGTTTGTGTGTGTGTGTGTACTCGCCTAGTTGTGCTTGCAGGGATTGAGCTTTGGCTCTGCCTCTCCCTGTCTCCCTGTGTGTGTGTTGTGTGTTGTGTGTGTGTGTGTGTGTGTGTGTGTGTGTGTGTGTGTGTGTGTGTGTGTGTGTGTGTGTGTGTGTGTGTGTGTGTGTGTAATTACCCAAGTGTAGTTACAGGATGAGAGCTACGCTCGTGGTGTCCTGTCTTCGCAACTCTATTTGACATGTAACGCTTAGAAACTACTGACGGTCTTGGCCTCGACCACCATCTCACCTAACTTGTTCCAACCGTCTACCACTCTGTTTGCGAAAGTGAATTTTCTTATATTTCTTCGGCATCTGTGTTTAGCTAGTTTAAATCTATGACCTCTTGTTCTTAAAGTTTCAGGTCTCAGGTCCAGGTGTGTGTGTGTGTGTGTGTGTGTGTGTGTGTGTGTGTGTGTGTGTGTGTGTGTGTGTGTGTGTGTATGTACTCACCTAGTTGTACTCACCTAGCTGTGCATGCGGGGGTTGAGCTCTGGCTCTTTGGTCCTGCCTCTCAACCGTCAATCAACAGGTGTACAGGTTCCTGAGCCTACTGCGCTCTATCATATCTACATTTGAAACTGTGTATGGAGACAGCCTCCTCCACATCACTGCCTAATGCATTCCATCCGTTAACTACTCTGACACTGAAAAAGTTCCTTCTAACGTCTCTGTGGCTCGTGTATGTACTTAGTTTCCACCTGTGTCCCCTTGTTTGCGTCCCACCAGTGTTGAATAGTTTATAGGTTGTGATCATGTCACCCTTTACTCTTCTGTTTTCCAGTGTCGTAAGGTGCATTTCCCGCAGCCTTTCCTCGTAACTCATGCCTCTTAGTTCTGGGACTAGTCTAGTGGCATACCTTTGGACTTTTTCCAGCTTTGTCTTGTGCTTGACAAGTTACGGGCTCCATGCTGGGGCCGAATACTCCAGGATTGGTCTTACATATGTTGTGTACAAGATTCTGAATGATTCCTTACACAGGTTCCTGAACGCTGTTCTGATGTAAGCCAGCCTCGCATATGCCGCAGACGTTATTCTTTTTATGTGGGCTTCAGGAGACAGGTTTGGTGTGATATCAACTCCTAGATCTTTCTCTCTGTTCGTTTCATTAAGTACTTCATCTCCTATTCTGTGTCCTGTGTCTGGCTTCCTATTTCCACTGCCTAGTTTCATTACTTTGCATTTACTCGGGTTGAACTTCAACAGGCATTTGTTGGACCATTCACTCAGTCTGTCTAGGTCATCAAAGCAGATTAAGGCGTCCTGTATGTACCAGTTGCGTTGCTCCTTGGAGTATGGGTTCGAGTCACTTCTGGGGTGTGAGTTTTCAGTCATATATATATATATATATATATATATATATATATATATATATATATATATATATATATATATATATATATATATATATATATATATATATATATATTATATATATATAATATATATATAATATATATATATATATATATATATATATATATATATATATATATATATATATATATATATATATATATATATATATATATATATATATATAGGGGGGTACCACCACTGGTGCATTTATAGGGACCCACATCCTCAGAGAAGGGAACACAGAGCATTCAGGGAAAAACTTGCCATTTAATTAACTCTGAATACGTAAGAGTGTTCACTTCTCCTACCACCCCCTTTTATATGGTGTTCACTTTATTATGCAAGGTTATACAGTTACATATCTGATTTTATACAAAGAATTAACATTAAGAGGACACACACATAAGAAATTCGCTTCCTAGAGGCTGTAGATTTCCTCGAACTCCTCCGATGCCGGGCATGAACCGAGGATGCAGCGAGCATTCCCCCTCTGGATCGCGACACTGGGGCGCTGAAAAAGAAAACTTGCTGCTCTAGGGTCTCTTGTGGTGTCAATGAGTTTGGAACCAAGATCCTTAAGAAAACTTCTTGCACTCTCTCCCCATGGGCCTAGGGTCTCAGACCCTATTGGAACGAAGTTATACCGATGATCTAATTGCCTGTACTTGGCTGACTTGTCTCTTTCTCTGTGAGTCGCCGCGGTTCCTGCTGTGCCAGCAGAGAGGTTGATGTATGTGGTTGCGAGGGTGGATACACAAGTAAAGTCCCATGCCAACTGTCTACCACCCTTCCACGGTCGCAGTATGATTCCGTCTGGTCGGCCGGCAAAGCTAACAAAGTCACGATTCAGTAGGTTGCGGGGCTCTCTCTCCGCTGGACACTGAGCAGAGGCAAGGCTTCTTTTAATGATGTCATTGACTTCGTCGTGCCTAGTGTGCCAACCACCAGATTTTCCACAGTGCAGGCCATGCAGTCCATATTCGTCAGCATCTGCCTCGCCGCAGATATATATATATATATGACAATGTCAGACCACGGAGGAAAAATGAAACAGGAATTTCCTTAAGTACTTTCGTATATTAATACATCTTCAGAAGGAGTGAAATATATTAATTATATTAATATACGAAAGTACTTAAGGAAATTCCTGTTTCATTTTTCCTCCGTGGTCTGACATTGTCACAAGAGGTGTTCAGATTCCTGAGCCTATTGGGCTCTATCATATCTACACTTGAAACTGTGTATGGAGTCAGCCTCCACCACATCACTTCCTAATGCATTCCATTTGTCAACCACTCTGACACTAAAAAAGTTCTTTCTAATATATCTGTGGCTCATTTGGGCGCTCAGTTTCCACCTGTGTCCCCTTGTGCGTGTGCCCCTTGTGTTAAATAGCCTGTCTTTATCTACCCTACCCTTGAGAATCTTGAATGTAGTGATCATGTCCCCTCTAACTCTTCTGTCTTCCAGCGAAGTGAGGTTCAATTCCCGCAGTCTCTCCTCGTAGCTCATACCTCTCAGCTCGGGTACTAGTCTGGTGGCAAATCTTTGAACCTTTTCCAGTTTAGTCTTATCCTTGACTAGATGAGGACACCATGCTGGGGCTGCATACTCCAGAATTGGCCTGACATATGTGGTATACAAAGTTCTGAATGATTCTTTACACAAATTTCTGAATGCCGTTCGTATGTTGGCCAGCCTGGCATATGCCGCTGATGTTATCCTCTTGATATGTGCTGCAGGAGACAGGTCTGGCGTGATATCAACTCCGAAGTCTTATTCTTTCTCTGACTCCTGAAGGATTTCCTCTCCCAGATGATACCTTGTATTTGGCCTCCTGCTCCCTACATCTATCTTCATTACATTACATTTGGTTGGGTTGAACTCTAACAACCACTTGTTCGACCATTCCTTCAGTTTGTCTAGGTCTTCTTGAAGCCTCAAACAGTCCTCTTCTGTCTTAATCCATCTCATAATTTTGGCATCATCCGCAAACATTGAGAGAAATGAATCTATACCCTCCGGGAGATCATTTACATATATCAGAAACAAGATAGGACCGAGTACAAAGCCCTGTAGGACTTCATTGGTGACTTCACGCCAATCAGAGGTCTCACCTCTCACCGTAACTCTCTGATTCCTATTGCTTAGGTACTCCCTTATCCACTGGAGCACCTTACCAGCTACACCTGCCTGTCTCTCCAGCTTATGTACCAGCCTCTTATGCGGTACTGTGTCAAAGGCTTTCCGACAATCCAAGAAAATGCAGTACACCCAGCCCTCTCTTTCTTGCTTAATCTGTGTCACCTGGTCATAGAATTCTATTAAGCCAGTCAGGCCAGATTTTCCCTCCCTGAACCCATGTTGTCGATTTGTCACGAAGTCCCTTCTCTTCAGATGTGCTACCAGGTTTTTTCTCACGATCTTCTCCATCACCTTGCATGGTATACAAGTCAAGGATACTGGCCTGTAGTTCAGTGCCTCTTGCCTGTCGCCCTTTTTGTATATTGGGACCACATTCGCTGTCTTCCATATTTCTGGTAGGTCTCCCGTCTCCAGTGACCTACTATACACAATGGAGAGTGGCAAGCAAAGTGCCTCTGCACACTCTTTCAGTACCCATGGCGAGATCCCGACTGGACCAACAGCCTTTCTAACATCCAGATCCAGCAGGTGTCTCTTGACCTCCTCTCTCGTAATTTCAAACTCTTCCAAGGCCGCCTGGTTTACGTCCCTTTCTCCTAGCACAGTGACCTCACCTTGTTCTGTTGTGAAGACCTCTTGGAACCTCTTGTTGAGTTCATCACACACCTCTTTGTCATTCTCTGTATACCTGTCCTCGCCTGTTCTAAGTTTCACTACCTGTTCTTTCACTGTTGTTTTCCTTCTGATGTGACTGTGGAGTAGCTTTGGTTCAGTCTTGGCTTTGTTTGCTATATCATTTTCATAACTTTTCTCTGCTTCTCTTCTCACCCTGACATACTCATTCCTGGTTCTCTGGTATCTCTCTGCTTTCTGGTGTTCTGTTATTCCGGAAGTTCCTCCATGCCCTTTTGTTCAGTTTCTTTGCTTCCATACATGCCCTATTATACCATGGATTCTTCTTTTGTTTCTCGGATTTTTCCTTTTGGGCCGGGATGTATCTGCTTACTGCCTCCTGACACTTTTGGGTGAAATAGTCCATCATATCTTGTACAGACTTAGCTCTGAGGACTGTGTCCCAAGGTATTTCCCTTAGAAAGCTTCTCATCTCCTCATAATTTCCCTTTTGGTATGCCAGCCTTTTGTTTCCTAGTTCTTTTTCGGGGGGGATAATTCCGAGCTCTACCAGGTAGTCAAAGTTCAATACACTGTGATCACTCATTCCCAAGGGTGCTTCCATCTTGTCTTCCCTTATATCTCACTCATTTAGGGTAAATATCAGATCAAGCATTGCTGGTTCATCCTCTCCTCCATTCTCGTTGGATCCTTGATGTGCTGGCTTAGAAAGTTTCTTGTTGCCATGTCAAGCAGCTTAGCTCTCCATGTTTCTGGTCCTCCATGCAGGTCTCTGTTCTCCCAATCTATCTTCCCATGGTTAAAGTCTCCCATGATTAGTAGTCCAGATCCATTCCTGCTAGCAACAGAAGCTGCTCTCTCTATTATGTTAATGGTGGCCATATTGTTTCTATCATATTCCTATCTGGGTCTTCTGTCATTTGGTGGTGGATTATATATGACTACGACTATAATTTTTTGCCATCCAGTTGTTATTGTTCCTATTATGTAGTCACTGAAACCTTCACATCCCTGGACAACCAACTCCTCAAAATCCCAGCCTTTTCTTACCAGCAGAGCTACACCACCACCACCTCTTCCTTCTCTCTCTTTCCTCATAACATAATAGTCCTGTGGGAACACTGCATTTGTTATTGTTTTTGTCAGCTTTGTTTCTGTGAGAGCTATTATGTCTGGGTTTTCCTCTAGTACCCATTCTCCAAGTTCATTTGCCTTATTTGTAATACCATCTATGTTAGTGTACATTGCCTTGAGGCTCACTTTCTTCTGTCCCTTCTCAAATCTCCTCCTTGGTGAATGTTCTGCTGGTGGAGGAATCTGTGCCATGGGTGTGAGGATTTGTGAGGTCGATGCCAGGGTTGCAGAGGATACTGGGATGAGGGGTGGGGGGTCAAATGAAGGGGGAAGGACAGGAAGGGTATGGGGTGAACGGGGCGGGAGGACAGGAAGGAAAGGGGGGTTTTCTATGCAGAGGAGGGTGGTGGGGTTGCCCTCCCCGCTCGTGTTACTGGGTAGCTGGTTGTGGGTTCCCCCCTCGCCTCTGGGGGTGATGTGTTGGGAGCTGTGGTTTCCTGGTTTTCCTCTCTCGCCCTGGGCTTCTTCCTTGCTTCTGCCACCATGGCCCTCTCCTCCCTCGTCATGTCCCTCTGGAGGAATACTTTTTTTAATTCTCCCACATGTTGCAGGTTGCTTTTCTTTGTTAGAATCGTGTCCTTTGTGTTCTCGTTTGAAAACACTATCTTTAACTCACGGTCTCGGTCTTTTTTGTACCAGCTTAACCTGAAAACCTTCTCAATGCTATGCTCAGCCCCGTCCATGTCTAGTGCCTTCAGTATTTCATTCACTGCCGCTTTGTCCTTATCATTCCACTCTTTCCTATTAGAGCCTTCCTGCTCTTTAATACCTACAGCTACCACTGTTCTTTTCCTTTCCAGCAGCTGGGTAGTGGAGCGTGCTGCTTCCTGTGAGGTGGCTGCTTTCATGGCTACCTCCATCACTGCAGGCATTACTTCAGAGTTGTTTTTTTTTAGCATTTCTGCAAATGTTGCTTTTAATGTGGCATTCTCTTCCAAAGTACTATTACCACCACCTCCCTGGGTGGTTATCTGAGTCTCAGCATCGATACTGTTCTCTTTGAGGGCTCTAATATCCTCCTTTGCTGCTGTCAGCTCTCTTTTTAGGTTGCTTATTTCATTCTTCATTTCCTGCATCATTTCCTGCATCTCACTCTTGATGTCCTCCAGAAACTGGGTGAACATTTCCTTCATTTCGTCGCCTGAACTTTTCCCTTTTCCCCTGTTGCTTCTGGCTGTCATGCTTGACCCTGTTCCTAGTTGTGCCATGATAGGATTCGTCAGAAGGGCAGAGTGGGGTGGGGGAGAGAGAGATAGAGAGGGAGAGAGAGAGAGATAAAGAGAGAGATTGAGAGAGATAAAGAGAGAGATTGAGAGAGGGAGGGAGGGAGAGAGATTGAGAGAGGGAGGGAGGGAGAGAGATAAAGAGAGATATAAAGAGAGAGAGAGAGAGAGAGATAAAGAGAGAGATAGAGAGAGGGAGGGAGGGAGAGAGATAAAAGAAAGAGAGAGAGAGAGAAAGAGAGAGAGAGAGAGAGAGAGAGAGAGAGAGAGAGAGAGAGAGAGAGAGAGAGAGAGAGAGAGAGAGAGAGAGAGAGAGGGGTGGGGGGGAAGAGAGAGATAAAGAGAGAGAGAGAGAGAAAAAGAGAGAGGGAGAGAGAGAGATAAAGGGAGAGAGGGAGAGAGAGAGAGATAAAAAGAGAGGGAGAGAGATAAAGAGAGAGGGAGAGAGATAAAGAGAGAGGGAGAGAGATAAAGAGAGAGGGAGAGAGAGAGATAAAGAGATAGAGAGGAGAAAGTGGGAGAGAGAGAGAGAGGAGAGAGAGGGAGAGTATGTGTAAGGGTGATGCGGGGTACTGTGGGGTGGGGGGGGGGTGGTGGCGACAAGGTGAGGTCAGGTAAAGTCAGATGGGGGTGCGTTTTTGCGTGTGCGTGCGTGCGCGAGTGCGTGTGTTACGAGATCCCTTAAGTGTTACCTCTACCTAAATGAGCCACTTTGAGATTTTAAATATATATGATATCCTGAACAAGAATTTGATAATATTTTACCTCGCACTGTACACCTGATTAATTGACCAGAGAGAAGGTACATACCAGTCTTCCTTTCCGCTCACACAACTAGATGAGTAATGATGATGTATGGTTGACGATGATCTCCGCCGTCGCCTTCCACTTGGTGCTTCTCTAAGTGCTAGTAGATTGATGATGTCGGTTCTTCTCTATCTACAATAACCTCTGGAGTCAGTCACTGTATCGTTGTGTGACAGTTCACTAATTTACTTTACCACTGATCACAGTCACCACCCAACAAACACAATCAGGTAGTTCCACAGCGGGTCGACCCACCTGGCCGTCAGGTCAGGTCAGGTCACTTCACGCAGTCGTCCACACTTATAAGCACCGGTGATGCCACTAGCTACACTTTGGTTTCTTCGCACTATCGCTAGCGATATGTCTATCCTATGTATCACCTTGCTAGTTACACACTGCGAGAGGCCAAATATTATGATCTAACCTCTATAATCCTTCAATGTCCCGAGAAATTGACGAATTTCCGCGGACCTCGCTAATCGCGTGTGTCTCCTACCGTCGCTACTGAACTACTGTGTGTGTGAGCGTGTGTACATGTGATCGTGTGCCTGTGAGCGTGTGCATGTGAGCGTGTGCATGTGTGAATTTGTACGTGTGTGAGCATGTTAGTGAGTATGTGTGTGAGCATCTCTGTGTGTGTATGTGTGTGTGTGTGTGCGTGTGTGAGCATGTGTGCGTGTGTGAGCATGTGTGCGTGTGTGAGCATGTGTGTGTGTGTGTGAGCGTGCAGGCGTGTGTGTACTCACCTAATTGTGCTTGCGGGGGTTGAGCGCTGGCTCTTTGGTCCCGCCTCTCAATCTTCAATCAACAGGTGTACAGGTTCCTGAGCCTACTGGGCTTTATCATATCTACACTTGAAACTGAGTATGGAGTCAGCCTCCACCACATCACTTCCTAATGCATTCCATTTGTCAACCACTCTGACACTAAAAAAGTTCTTTCTAATATTTCTGTGGCTCATTTGGGCACTCAGTTTCCACCTGTGTCCCCTAGTGTGTGTGCCCCTTGTGTTAAATAACCTGTCTTTATCTACCCTGTCAATTCCCTTGAGAATCTTGAATGTGGTGATCATGTCCCCCCTAACTCTTCTGTCTTCCAACAAAGTGAGGTTTAATTCCCATAGTCTCTCCTCGTAGCTCATACCTCTCAGCTCGGGTACTAGTCTGGTGGCAAACCTTTGAACCTTTTCCAGTTTAGTCTTATCCTTGACTAGATATGGACTCCATGCCGGGGCTGCATACTCCAGGATTGGCCTGACATATGTGGTATACAAAGTTCTGAATGATTCTTAACACAAGTTTTTGATTGCCGTTCGTATGTTTGCCAGCCTGGCATAGGCCGCTGATGTTATCCTCTTGATATGGGCTGCAGGGGACAGGTCTGGCGTGATGTCAACCCCCAAGTCTTTTTCTCTCTCTGACTAATGAAGAATTTCATCTCCCAGATGATACCTAGTATCTGGCCTCCTGCTTCCTACGCCTATCTTCATTACATTACATTTGCTTGGGTTAAAGTCTAACAACCATTTGATCGACCATTCCTTCAGCTTGTCTAGGTCTTCTTGAAGCCTCCAGCTGTCCTCCTCTGTCTTAATCATTCTCATAATTATGGCATCGTCAGCAAACATTGAGAGAAACGAATCTATACCCTCCGGGAGATCATTTACATATATCAGAAACAAGATAGGACCGAGTACAGAGGCCAGTGGGACTCCACTGGTGACTTCACGCCAATCGGAGGTCTCACCCCTCACCGTAACTCTCTGCTTCCTATTGCTTAGGTACTCTCTTATCCACTGGAGCACCTTACCAGCTACACCTGCCTGTCTCTCCAGCTTATGTACCAGCCTCTTATGCGGTACTGTGTCAAAGGCTTTCCGACTCTCCATGAAAATGCAGTCCGCCCAGCTCTCTCTTTCTTGCTTAATCTTTGTCACCTGGTCGTAGAATTCTATTAAGCCAGTCAGGCCAGATTTACCCTCCCTGAACCCCTGTTGTCGATTTGTCACGAAGTCCCTTCTCTCCAGATGTGATACCAGGTTTTTTCTCACGATCTTGTCCATCACCTTGTATGGTATACAAGTCAAGGACACTGGCCTGTAGTTCAGTGCCTCTTGCCTGTCGCTCTTGTTGTATACTGGGACCACATTCGCCGTCTTCCATATTTCTGGTAGGTCTCCCGTCTCCAGTGACCTACTATACACTATGGAGAGTGGCAAGCAAAGTGCCTCTGCACACTCTTTCAGTACCCATGGCTAGATCCCGTCTGGACCATCAGCCTTTCTAACATCCAGATCCAGCAGGTGTCTCTTGACCTCCTCTCTCGTAATTTCGAACTCTTCCAAGGCCGCCTGGTTTACTTCCCTTTCTCCTACCACAGTGACCTCACCTTGTTCTATTGTGAAGACCTCCTGGAACCTCTTGTTGAGTTCTTCACACACCTCTTTGTCATTCTCTGTATACCTGTCCTCGCCTGTTCAAAGTTTCACTACATGTTCTTTCACTGTTGTTTTCCTTCTGATGTGACTGTGGAATAGCTTCGGTTCGGTCTTGGCTTTGTTTGCAATATCATTTTCATAACTTTTCTCTGCTTCTCTTCTCACCCCTGACATACTCATTCCTGGTTCTCTGGTATCTCTCTCTGTTTTCTGGTGTTCTGTTATTCCGTTGTGTTGTTATTCCGTTATTCTGTTGTGTGTGAGTGTGTGCGTGTGTGTGTGTGTGTGTGAGCGTGTGCGTGTGAGCGTGTGTGTGTGTACTCACCTATTTGTGTGTGTGTGTGAGCGCTTGCGTGTTAGCACTTGCATGTTAGCATTTGCATGTGAGTGTGTGCGTGCGTATGTGTGTGTGTGTGTGTGTGTGTGTGTGTGTGTGTGTGTGTGTGTGTGTGTGTGTGTGTGTGTGTGTGTGTGTGT
Organism: Procambarus clarkii; assembly: GCF_040958095.1. Classification (NCBI taxonomy): domain Eukaryota; kingdom Metazoa; phylum Arthropoda; class Malacostraca; order Decapoda; family Cambaridae; genus Procambarus; species Procambarus clarkii. The sequence continues at coordinate 38,980,526 of NC_091179.1, forward strand.
GTGTGTGTGTGAGCGTGTGAGCATGTGTGTGTGCATGTGTATATATGTGTGTGAGCATTTGCGCAAGAACATGTGCCTGTGTGTGTGTGTGTGTCTGAGCCTGTGTATGTGAGCGTATGTGTGTGTACTCACCTAGTTGTGTTTGCGGGGGTTGAGCTCTGGCTCTTTGGTCTCATCTGTGTGTGTGTGTGTGTGTGTGTGTGTGTGTGTGTGTGTGTGTGTGTGTGTGTGTGTGTGTGTGTGTGTGTGTGTGTGTGTGTGTGTGTGTGTGTGTGTGTGTGTGTGTGTGTGTGTGTGTGTGTGTGTGTGTGTGTGTGTGTGTGTGTGTGTGTGTGTGTGTGTGTGTGTGCGTGTGTTTGTGTGTGTGAGCGTTATTGTGTGGGCGTGTACATGTGAGAGTGTGTGGAAAGCACTGATATGTAAACATTAACAGTAGTTGAATGTGTCGCAGTAGAGAAGGTGCCAGCAGGGCCTGGAAAATACAATACTCTTGCCTGCAGTCAAATAGTTGGTGAGGGGAGGCCGGCTGAGCTGGGAGCTAGTCAGTGTCCCTCGAGCCTCTTAGGCCTCACAGGAGATCGTCGCCGGCAGCCTGGAAATCGACGCTTCTCTCCCCTTCTTTTATCTCCCCCCCCCCCCTCTCTCCCCCTCTCTTCTCTCCCTCCCCTCCCACCTCTCTCCCGCCTCTCTTATCCCCACCTCTCTTCTCTCCCTCCCCTCCCACCTCTCTCCACCTCTCTTATCTCCTCTCTCTCTCCCTCCCTCTCTCCCCTTCTCTCATCCTCTCTTCTTTTCCCCCCTCTCTCCTCTCCCCCTTTCTCCTCTCCCACTCTCTTCTCTCCCCCTCTCTCCTCTCCCCCTATCTCAGCTCCCCTTCTCGTCTTTCTACCTCTACCTCTCTCTTCTTTCCCTCTCTCCTCTCCTTTCTTCTCTTGATCTCCTGTCAATCTCTTTTTTCTCTCTCTATCTCTTCTCTCTCTCTCTCTCTCTCTCTCTCTCTCTCTCTCTCTCTCTCTCTCTCTCTCTCTCTCTCTCTCTCTCTCTCTCTCTCTCTCTCTCTCTCTCTCTCTCTCTCTTCTCGTCTTTATCTTTATCTGACAGTGGAGGAATGAGGTGTGCTGGTAGTGGGTGAATGAGTTCATACTATCTGGAAGACCGTATACATATATCAGAAACAGGTTGCTCCAAGTACAGAGCCCTGTGGGACTCCGTTGGTGACATCTTACAACTGTGAGGTCTCCCCCTTCCACAATTAATCGATGTTTCCTGTTGTTTAGTTACTTCCGTATCCACTGGCGCCCCTTATCTTTTACTCCTGCCGGTTTCTCCAACTTTTGTTACAACCTATTATGGGGTACTGTGTCAAAGGATTTCTGACAATCTAAGGAAAATATAGTCTGCCCACCATTCTTTTTTTTGCCTATTTTTTTAGACTGGTCATAGAATTTTATTAAACCTGTTAGGCACTATTTATCATCCCTGTATCCATGCTGGTGGTGTGCTACAAACATCATTCTCCACAGATGTTCTATGAAGTGTTTTTCTCACGATCTTCATCACCTTGCATGTTATAAAACTTAGGGATTCTGGCCTGTATTTCAGTGTCTCTTGCTTGACACCCTTTTTTGAATATTTGGACTACATTTAATTTAGGACTTCAAGCTTTTCAGTAAGTCTCCTTTTTTCCAGTTACCTGTCATGCACCATAGAAGACATGCCACACTTAGTGCTTTTGCAGCTTATTTTACATTATGAGATTCTGTCAGGCCCAACAGATTTTGTCACATTCAGCTCCAATAAATTTCTTTTGACCTCTTACTGGTAAGCTCAAATTCCTCCATAGTTGCTTGGTTTACTGCCTCCTCTCTCTCTGTATAGAAATTTCTCCTTGCTCTGTTGTGAAGACCTTCTGGAATGTCTTGTTGAGTTCTTCAGATACCTCCTTTTCGTTCTCTGTGTATCTGTTCTCCCTATTTCTCACTTTCATCGCGTGTTGCATCATTGCTGTTTTCCTCCTCACGCGACTGTGGAGTAGTTGTTGTTGGGGTCTTGGCTTTTGTTTTCATAACATTTTCATACTGTCTCTCACCTTCTCTCTTCACTCTGAAGTACTCATTCCTGGCCCTCTGGAATTTCATTCTGCTCTCTGGTGTTCTGTTATTTCTGTAGATTCTTCATGTTCTAGTACTTAATTGCCCTGCTTCCTTACAAGCCTCATTTAACCATGAATCTTCTGTTGCTTTTCATTTTCTCCTCGTGGGCCGGGATAAACTTGTTTGCAGCCTCTTGGTACTTCTGGGTGACGTAGTCCATCATATCTTGTAAAGTCTTTTGCCTCAGTTATGTTTTTCATGGTATTCCCATTTGGAACTTCCTCATCTCCTCATAGTTTCCTCATAGGGAAGCAAGCCTTTTCCTTTCCGATCCCTTCCGTGGATAGGTTATCGCCACCTCCACAAAATACTCAAATGTGAGGACACTGTGGTCACTCATTCCCACGGAGGCTTCAAATTTGAATTCCGTTATGTCTGACTCATTCAAGGTCAATATCAAGTCGAGTTTAGCTAGTTCGATATTGCCTCTCATTCTTCTGGGGGATGAGGTGTGCTGAAAGTTGGTGGTGAATGAGGTGTACTGGTAATGGTTGTATTGTCAGCAGGGAATGAGTTGTGATGGTAGTGGGGATACTGCCAGTGAGGGATGAGGTGTTCTTGTAGAAGGTGTACTGTCAGTGGGTACATGAGGGTACTGGTGAGGAGACCATACGCACCTCCTCACTAGACATCAGCTGGATGACACAATGCTCCAGGTGTACAACTGTTGTGTCGTTACCAGTTTAGATCTTCGGTTTTGCGTGTAAACTGGTTATCATATACACACATAATAGCTTCGATATATTACGAATATATACTAATAAAGATTTCCAGCGATCTCGTCTCTATTATGTTACCCGGGAATTTGTTCCATAAATCAACTACTCTAATTCCAAACCTATACTTACTCGAAATCTATTCATTTTAGAGCCATTGTTTAGTTTTAGATATTGTGTTGATAAAATAAATAATTTATTTGTATTCCTATTGTTAAGCCCTTGTATCCTTTTGTATTCTTCAGACATGTCACCCCTTGCTCACTGTAAGATAAAATATGTTGAATATTGCAGGGACAGAGTGTGTGCTCTACCAGGGTTGGGTGACGACCAGCTACAATGGTTCTTATTCCGACATTGTCAACCTCTACTGCTACACCGCTTATCACTATGGCTTCGATCTTGCCCCTGCAGCCACCTTTACAGCTGTGTCATATTACTCCTTCACGCCACCTGAAAATGCTGTTCAGGGATTCTACTGTGACGACATTAAGTACTGTTTTAATTCTTTCGTCCAAACCAACCCTTGGTGGATGGCCGACCTTCTCTCGCCGAAAGGCGTTTCCAAGATTGTCGTCAAGACACGAAAAGATCTCAGGGACTTCAGCAACGTGGAGATCCGCCTGGGTAACACCTCGAGCTTCACCAGCAACCCGCTGTTTGCCTCGTACATGGGACTGACACCTACTCCCCTGGAGATCCTGGTCTTCGCTCCATCATCCCCCATGACAGGTCGCTACCTCTCCCTTCAGAGCATCACATCATCGGGAGCCCTTAATGTTTGCAACATCCAGATCATTGCTGCTTGAACACTGTTTTCTTCAGAATATTATATATATATATATATATATATATATATGTATATATATATATATATATATATATATATATATATATATATATATATATATATATATATATATATATATATATATATATATATATCAGTAAAGAATATCTGTATATAAATATCCCATTCCAATATTGGCTATCCTCGTGAATTACGCATGAAAGTAGGTTTTTGAAGGGAATGTAACATGCAATGTTAAATTGATCTGTAAAGAACAAATGCTTGCTCACTATCACCTCATTATGATACTAACAACTGTCATGGTTCTAAGTAGCCTATCTAAAAAGTAGTTAGGTTAATTGTGAATGTATTTTTCAACGTTAGGGAGGTAAATATGTGGGGAAGAGGTCTCCCGCCCGGACAAGGATTCCCTAAAGATTCTTCTTTGCTAGAGGTTGCAGTTGGCACAGTAACTGAGACGGCGCAGCCTGTGAGAACCAACCAACACGAAGCTGGACAATAACGTCACGGAAGGAAAGCGCGGAGATTTGCAAGACAGATCAAATTATCCTCGAGAGTGAAGGAGGTGGCACGTCTGCCTACTGCCACTATGTTACTAATGGACAGATATCGTCAAACAATTCCTGTGAGCAGGACCGACACTAAAGAAGATAAGGGCGGTATCCAATAGTGAGCGTAAATCCAAGAGTTGACCTTATTACAAGCGGTTTCGTAGGGACGATGCAACAGAAGCTATGACAGCAGGAAAGCCGACGACAGTGGGGAATGAGGTGTGAGGACTTGATGCTGAGAAGTCTTTTCTAATCAGGAAGGACGACCGTGCTTCAAAAGTATTGCAGCACCAGGTAGGGCGCCGAGCAAATGCATAATGAGGGATGTCACTGTGTTTTTCTGGAGAGTCGTTGGAAGCACTCGTGATCTTTTCCGTTCTAAGGTGAACTTGGGTTTACAGGTCAACTGTAAAATTTCGGAGTGTGTGGAACCTTGGAAGATTCGTCAGGCGCCTCACCTCTCCGTAACTCGCCCATATATTTTATATTCAGCTCGTTAGTGTTCAGAGCCCGCTACTAAACCTTGTCTCCAACCCAAGGTCGTCAAGGCAGGTTCGATAATAGTCAGTAGGCCTTTTCATGAATTTACTCAAAATACAATATACATATATAAGTCAAATTTGCAGCTCTTCACGATTAATAATCATCAGTAAATAAATTCCAAGCCTAACTTTGCTACTCTAGCTAACCCTGGTCCCCTAGAAATAGTTATAAATTAAGCTGTTGCACCTTCCTCAATATATAAATTATTCACATCACCTTATAAATAGTAATTTCATAACTAAGATTTCGTCAATAATATTCTTTTTCTGGTTACTTATATCCACCTGCAGTTACAATATACACATAAATAAGTCATCTCAATAATAATGATGACATAAGCATTTCTGTATCTTCTCACAACAGCCTGACATGTTTCAGTAAAATCAACACAATAAGGTCATCATTATAGTTGATGACCTTATTGTGTCATCATATGTGAATTTTAAAACACATCAATAATTAAACATATACATGTAAATACATATAATTCAAGATGACTCCTACAGCCAAATCCTATCGACAATCCCTCTTATATATATATATATATATATATATATATATATATATATATATATATATATATATATATATATATATATATATATATATATATATATATATATATATATATATATATATATGTCGTACCTAGTAGCCAGAACGCACTTCTCGGCGTACTATGCAAGGCCCGATTTGCCTAATAAGCCAAGTTTTCCTGAATTAATATATTTTCTTTAATTTTTTTCTTATGAAATAATAAAGCTACCCATTTCATTATGAATGAGGTCAATTTTTTTTTATTGGAGTTAAAATTAACGTAGATATATGACCGAATCTAACCAACCCTACCTAACCTAAAAAAAAATTGACCTCATACATAATGAAATGGGTACTTTTATCATTTGTGATCCTCACGTGTGCCCCAAACAATGAGGTGATTTGATAAAATGCTATGCCCAAGATTACCATCCGAGTGCCGGCGGGAAAGTGCTTCATATAGCTTCGGCTATCACTTCCTTTTGTCCGGTCATGATGGTCAAGCGGATTAAGGCGTCCTGTAGTTACCAGTTGCGTTGCTCCTGGGAGTATGGGTTCGAGTCACTTCTGGGGTGTGAGTTTTCAGTCGCATATAGTCCTGGGGTCCATTCAGGCTTGTTTGCATATATATATATATATATATATATATATATATATATATATATATATATATATATATATATATATATATATATATATATATATATATATATATATATATATATATATATATATATATATATATATATATATATATGTCATACCTAGTAGCCAGAACGCACTTCTCAGCCTACTATGCAAGGCCCGATTTGCCTAATAAGCCAAGTTTTCCTGAATTAATATATTTTCACTAATTTTTTTCTTATGAAATGATAAAACTACCCGTTTCATTATGTATGGGATCAATTATTTTTCATTGGAGTTAAAATTAACGTAGATATATGACCGAACCTAACCAACCCTACCTAACCTAACTAGGCAAATCGGGCCTTGCATAGTAGGCTGAGAAGTGCGTTCTGGCTACTAGGTACGACATATATACATATATATATATATATATATATATATATATATATATATATATATATATATATATATATATATATATATATATATATATATATGTCGTACCTAGTAGCCAGAACTCCCTTCTCAGCCTACTATTCAAGGCCCGATTTGCCTAATAAGCCAAGTTTTCCTGAATTAATATATTTACTATAATTTTTTTCTTATGAAATGATAAAGCTACCCTTTTCACTATGTATGAGGTCAATTTTTTTTTATTGGAGTTAAAATTAACGTAGATATATGACCGAACCTAACCAACCCTACCTAACCTAACCTAACCTATATATATAGGTAAGGTTAGGTTAGGTAGCCAAAAAAAGCTAGGATAGGTTAGGTTAGGTAGGTTAGGTAGACGAAAAAACATTAATTCATGAAAACTTGGCTTATTAGGCAAATTGGGCCTTGCATAGTAGGCTGAGAAGTGAGTTCTGGCTACTAGGTACGACATATATATATATATATATATATATATATATATATATATATATATATATATAACTGAAAACTCACACCCCAGAAGTGACTCGAACCCATACTGCCAGGAGCAACTCAACTGGTATCACTATTCGGCTATCACTTCCTTTTGTCAGGTCGTGATGGTCAAGTGGATTAAAGCGTCCTGTACATACCAGTTGCGTTGCTCCTGGATGTATGGGTTCGAGTCACTTCTGGGGTGTGAGTTTTCAGTTGCATACAGTCCTGGGGACCAGTCAGGCTTGTTTGCATTGGTGTTCTTCATGTGTGCCCCAAAGAATGAGGTGATTTGATAAAATGCTATGCCCAAGATTACCATCCGAGTGCCGGCGGGGAAGTGGTTCAAATAACTTCGGCTATCACTTCCTTTTGTCCGATCGTGATGGTCAAGCGGATTAAGGCGTCCTGTACATACCAGTTGTGTTGCTCCTGGCATTATGGGTTCGAGTCACTTCTGGGGTGTGAATTTTCAGTTGCATATAGTCCTGAGGACCATTCAGGTTTGTTCGCATTATAACTACTATTCAATATCTATTGTATATCCACTAATGTTAAGTGTGAAGAATCAAAATTTATGCTGCATAATGTATTTTCTTATGATACATAGAAGTAACATAAAATAAATCTCATAGATCAATTTCTCCTGTAAGTACAGAAACACATTGCCAGGAAGAAAAAAAGAGTTGTAACGAAATGGTGTTAGTTATTTGCTCACATTTTTTAAATATGTATAGTTACTGTTATGGTTGTTATTGCAATGATTATTTTAATGATTTTCTTATAATTACAGTAGATGAGAAATTAGAACAATTTCTAGATGAAGTTCTCTCAAAATATCCTCTGTTTATTAGTGATATCCATAAAACAGCCTAATCAATCTCCAAACATCGAACCCATGATTTTATAACTTGGTTTAACACAAAATGTTCATTTATTGGGACGTATCATCAAAGATTAAATGTTATTATGATTATGGATATATTAACAATTTCTCATAATATATCTTCTTTCTCATTAGTTCGATTATATAGAGGATATGAAATTAATATGGTTACAGTAAACATTAACAACTTGACATTCAATGTTTTGGAAATTCCATCTGGTAACTTTTTTGAAGAAGCCAATAATAATACTGTTTTTGATCAATTGGCGACATATGATGAAATTAATAGACTTAATCATGCCCAATGTGTACGTTGTAAAAAATTTTTTTACAACGTACAATTTTTTTTTTACAATTTTCTTACTGCCACCATTCCCACCATTCGGTGGGAATGGTGGCAGTAAGATTTACATGTTACAATAGTTTGGATTTTTTTATATGTGCTCAGTGCGCCGTAAAATATCGGGATCATCTTATATATGATGTAGGATTTAATATATTTAATAATTTAAAACAATTGGAATTTTTAGCATCTAAAAGAACGGAAAAAAATTGGTTTCGTTACCAATTTATATTATAATAATAATAATGCTGTAAATTAACTAATTTATGTTTGTACTTACAATTATGTATTGTTAAAGTATCTTAGTAAATCTACACTAATAATTGCAGCTAGTAGATGACTTTCCATGTATGTATATATTCTCTTTACTACTGACTCAATTCACAACTTTGAATCAAAATATTGAGTTTCTTGTAACTCATAATATATTTTTATTAACCAAAAAAACACAATATGAAAAAACACAAAAATTTATCATTCCCAGTTTTATCAGTCGGTAGTTGTATGGTGAAGCCATTTATTTAACACGCCATGCCACTTACATAGTATACTATATATGAACTATTTGGCGATCTCCCATTCTATCTGTCCTCAGGCATCCCCCTTAAAAGTGCTATACGTTTATACGGTTTCTTCAAAGAAGGCAAACTTTCTGGAAGAGTTCTTTATTAACATGAAGACAATTTTTTTTGTTTTAATAATAATTTAATAGAGGTTTTTGACCCCTTGAGAAATATATTTTTAAAATGATTGTTGCATGATATTTTAACCTACTGTGAACTCAGAGAATGTGTTTCATGTCTCATGGCCATGCATTTTTTCATGTCTCCAAATACCAAAACCACGACAACCACATTTTGTTGAGCCTTTTCTCGTAATGTCAGTATGTGTTGAGTTCTTCTCATATGGTTGATCACACCGCTTTTCCGACTGAACGTTTTCCATACTCATTATATTATAAAAGGTATTTTGTTGTTGGTTCAGACCTTTGGTTCAGACCTTTTTTCTGAGTAATTTTTTATTTTCACACGCATTTCAGTAAAAGTATTTTTTCAGTTTCATGAAAAAAATATAGGAACAAAATAAGTATTATACTAGAAACAAAATACACCCATCCTAATTATATTTTGTATAGATATGATTTTATAATGATGATAATTGTGATAATATAAAATTCATAAGAAAAAGTTTTTTTGCAAACACCAAAATAATAAAAATATTTATTGCTTACATGATAAAAATAATTTTCAATCACTATATCCTACTATAATTTAGTAAAAGAGCTAGGATTAGTAGTAGTAGTAGTAGTTAGTACATAGCACCTGAGGGTGTATGACTAGGGAGGATGGCATCTCTTCCATATTTGTTGTTAGAAAATATATTTTCACTAATTCCATATCGTCATCTTCTTCTTATTTGTTCGAGAGTTTGTAAAAGCTGGAATCGCGTAATTCTAAACTCCACCTACATGCCATTTCGTACCCTTTATCATCGTCTTATATGGGATTCTCACGCACTTTTCCATAGTCCACTTTCTTGGTGATGAAGATGGTGATTTGTCTCTGCATAGTGCATCCCACCCATATCGTGGAGAACCTTCGTCGCCAATATAATATAAATACTGGAGGTGGTTGTATGAGAGGCATTCTAGCCATGATGGGAAAGAGAATGAAGAATTTGACGAGAATTTGCTAAGAAAAAGATGATTGGCTGATCCTGGCCACCTCTCATCATTTCATGATGCCAATATTTTTTGGGTAGCTATGAACTCATCCTTTGAATAAAAAGTCAATTTCATTCAGGAACGACTGATTGGATTTAGGTCACCAAAAGTTCCCAACATAATTAATTAATTTTGTTTTTTAATAAATTCATTTATTAAAAATTCAGCAACTCGGAATAAAAAAGTTCCATAACAAAATTCCAAGTACATTGGATCATGGAATGGAATATCTGTTTTTAAATACAAAAAACTACACATAAAACAAATGTTTACTCAGGTATGCAAAATGAATTATTAGATATTGAGACAATAAATATAGAACTAATGACTAAAACATAATTTAATCAACATATAATATATGATATTAGTACATTAAAAACTAAATTTTAAACTTTTAGTGGAGGCGGAGGCAGAGGTGGATGTGGAGGTGGAGGTAGATATGGCACGTAATTTAAAATATGTTTTTCCTAGCCTGTATTTAAAAACTTACAAACAAAAATGTTTTCCACCCTCTGAATTCCCGATTTTTTGGTTGTCTGATGATTAAATCCTGGAAGAAAGCGGTGGAAGATCTGACTAAAGATATAGCTGAATGTGACAAGGCTAAATTTTTTGAGAAATTACATAAGCTGCATAAAGTGATGAAAAAGTATTTCACAAAGAAAGAGATATCAACTACACATAGTATTACAGATGGTTATTGTGACGGTTCCTGGAAGTCAACACCGCCCCCACCCATCCCATGGTAGGTAAACGTGGGGGGAGGTATATCACGACCGGACAAAATGAGGTGATAGCCGAGGCTATTTGAACCACCCCACCGCCGGCACTCGGATAGTAATCTTGGGCATAGCATTTTACCAAATCACCTCATTCTTTGGGGCACACGTGAGGAACACAAATGCGAACAAGCCTGAATGGTCCCCAGGACAATATGCAACTGAAAACTCACACCCCAGAAGTGACTCGAACCCATACTCCCAGGAGCAACGCAACTGGTATGTACAAGACGCCTTAGTCCACTTGACCATCACGACCGGACAAAATGAGGTGATAGCCGAGGCTATTTGAACCACCCCACCGCCGGCACTCGGATAGTAATCTTGGGCATAGCATTTTACCAAATCACCTCATTCTTTGGGGCACACGTGAGGAACACAAATGCGAACAAGCCTGAATGGTCCCCAGGACAATATGCAACTGAAAACTCACACCCCAGAAGTGACTCGAACCCATACTCCCAGGAGCAACGCAACTGGTATGTACAAGACGCCTTAATCCACTTGACCATCACGACCGGACAAAATGAGGTGATAGCCGAGGCTATTTGAACCACCCCACCGCCGGCACTCGGATAGTAATCTTGGGCATAGCATTTTACCAAATCACCTCATTCTTTGGGGCACACGTGAGGAACACAAATGCGAACAAGCCTGAATGGTCCCCAGGACAATATGCAACTGAAAACTCACACCCCAGAAGTGACTCGAACCCATACTCCCAGGAGCAACACAACTGGTATGTACAAGAGGCCTTAATCGACTTGACCATCACGACCGGACAAAATGAGGTGATAGCCGAGGCTATTTGAACCACCCCACCGCAGGCACTCGGATAGTAATCTTGGGCATAGCATTTTACCAAATCACCTCATTCTTTGGGGCACACGTGAGGAACACAAATGCGAACAAGCCTGAATGGTCCCCAGGACAATATGCAACTGAAAACTCACACCCCAGAAGTGACTCGAACCCATACTCCCAGGAGCAACGCAACTGGTATGTACAAGACGCCTTAATCCACTTGACCATCACAACCGGACAAAATGAGGTGATAGCCGAGGCTATTTGAACCACCCCACCGCCGGCACTCGGATAGTAATCTTGGGCATAGCATTTTACCAAATCACCTCATTCTTTGGGGCACACGTAAGGAACACAAATGCGAACAAGCCTGAATGGTCCCCAGGATAATATGCAACTGAAAACTCACACCCCAGAAGTGACTCGAACCCATACTCCCAGGAGCAACGCAACTGGTATGTACAAGACGCCTTAATCCACTTGACCATCACGACCGGACAAAATGAGGTGATAGCCGAGGCTATTTGAACCACCCCACCGCCGGCACTCGGATACTAATCTTGGGCATAGCATTTTACCAAATCACCTCATTCTTTGGGGAACACGTGAGGAACACAAATGCGAGTGCCGAGTGCCGGCGGTGGGGTGGTTCAAATAGCCTCGGCTAGCACCACATTTTGTCCGGTCGTGATAGTCAAGTGGATTAAGGCGTCTTGTACATACCAGTTGCGTTGCTCCTGGGAGTATGGGTTCGAGTCACTTCTGGGGTGTGAGTTTTCAGTTGCATATTGTCCTGAGGACCATTCAGGCTTGTTCGCATTTGTGTTCCTCACGTGTGCCCCAAAGAATGAGGTGATTTGGTAAAATGCTATGCCCAAGATTACTATCCGAGTGCCGGCGGTGGGGTGGTTCAAATAGCCTCGGCTATCACCTCATTTTGTCCGGTCGTGATGGTCAAGTGGATTAAGGCGACTTGTACATACCAGTTGCGTTGCTCCTGGGAGTATGGGTTCGAGTCACTTCTGGGGTGTGAGTTTTCAGTTGCATATTGTCCTGGGGACCATTCAGGCTTGTTCTCATTTATATATATATATATATATATATATATATATATATATATATATATATATATATATATATATATATATATATACAAGGAAGTAATATTATATTTATTGGTTATTTATTGAAAAAGTGTTTATTCTGATCATTCCTGAAATAAATTGAATATAGAAATAGCCTAATTAATTGTCTTTATCAAATCTAAAGATGATAATTCTCTAGTAAACTCTCTCAACAAATGTTTGTCCAGGCTGGATATGCTATTGAATTTGCTTCCACATTCATAACAGGTAAAAAGTTCTAAATCTGAATGTGTTCTTATTAAATGTTTGGTCGGAATGTCTCTATGCTCAAATTTTCCCCGACGTCTATCATCAGTTTTCAAATGTTTGATTAGGCTGTTTCTCTGCCTAATTTCTTCCCCACATACCTCACATGAAAATGTTTATTTTACTATATGTGTTCTCATATGTTGAGTCAGGTTGTATCGGTAATATAATTTTTTTTCACACACTTCACACTTAAAAGGTTGTTTGCCTGTATGAATTTTCAAATGTCGGGTCAGGACATTTCTCTGACAATATTTATTCCCACATATATCACATGAAAACAGTTCTTCTCCTGTATGTGTTTTCAAATGTCGGGTCAGGCTATTTCTCTGACAATATTTATTCCCACATATATTACATGAAAACGGTTTTTCTCCTGTATGTGTTCTCAAATGTTGGGGTCAGGCTCTTTCTCTGACAGTATTTATTCCCACATATATCACATGAAAACGGTTTTTCTTCTGTATGTGTTCTCAAATGTTGAGCCAAGGTGTATCGGAAACTGAATTCTTTTCCACATACTTCACATATAAAAAGGCATTCACCTGTATGGGTTCTCAAATGTTGTGTCAGGCTATCCTTTCGATGATATTTTTTTCCACATACATCGCATTAAAAATTTGATTCTGCTGTATGGGTTCTCAAATGTTCGGTCAGGCGATATCTTCGAGTGAATTCTCTCCTACACGCTTCACACTTAAAAGGAATTTTGCCAGTGTCTTTCTTCATAGCCATATTAACATTTCTTTATCAGTTTTTTATCCCTGTCTATTTCTACATCTGTACAAAAGAAAAAGAAAATTAAATAAAAGTAAATATGTACAAAAAATTAGTTAATTTACATATTTATTATAATATAATAATATAGTTTGATAATGAAATGAAACATATCCTGGCGGTTGTGGAAATGGCCAAATTGATAATATAACTCCCTTCCAATAATAGTAACACCTCTCCTCCTCCTCCTCCCCATCCCATTTCATTGTCCTCCTAAAAATGAAATTAAGGTATAAATAAATACTGTATTTTAGCAAGTATTTTTTTTTTTGGGGGGGGGGGGGGGAATGGTAAGAATTAATTATTTCTAATGGGAAAATTCATTTTAAGTTACGTTATTATGTTTGGATGCGGCATTTCTTACAATAAACTTTACATAGGTTTTGTCAACAATGTTACCATTCTGAGCCTCAAAGTATTTTTGGACTTCCACTATAATGAACTTGACTACAATATAATGTAAAAACCACTAAGGATGCAAGACTAAGTATGTTATACAACATACCCTTTAGAACATGGATGGGTATGTATTGAAGGAACATGGTATAATGTATTTCTGGTTGTTACGAAATTATATATGTATTAACAATATCAGACTGATATAGGGATCTAATGCCATTGGATAGGTAGGGTATATTAGAAATTAATATTGCTCATGAAGCATCTAAAAAGGCGACCGATCGATGTTTCACTTATCAAAGTTAGCCTCTGAGCAATCTCACTTAGTTATATAAACTAGCATATTTTAATATTTTATCGCTGAACACGTAACCGAATTATGTAAAAAATCAATACAATAAATTCGCAATGTTGAATAGTCAGTCAACCATATCAAATTATGCCTTATTATTGAAATAAATCTTTTACTATTTTTCTGAAATATCATACCTTATCGTTGAAGCTTTCAACCAATTCACTTAATTCTACGTCTAACTATTGATGATTTATACTGTTCAAATCTCCTGATGCTGTATGAGGCTGGCGTAGAGAAATCACCTGCTGTCGTGTGAAGTAGTCAACTGGAATTTGTTAGTAGAATATAGTCATCAAAGTCAATTTAGCTTCAGTTATATAAACCTGTAGTTAAAGGAATAATATAAAATATTAAACACCCCTAGCAAAAAAATCACTTACCTATGATGAAACTTTTTAGGCCCTCGAGGAAATCATATAAAAGCTGATCTCTATAATTTAGCTTATACAAACTCTTAAACAAAGAAGCAAAATATAATATGGAATAAGTTAAGAGTAAATTTTGTAATGAATTTTTAGTAGGGATGTCCTTTGATTTTTAGTAACTTGAATTATTTAATATGAATTATTTTTATATATTAAAATAAATAGCTTGTAAAAGTAATTTTTTGGCAAACATTTTCTTCGATCCACACAGGTCGAAAATTTTTTACTCTTTACAATGATGTGTACAGGGAGAAAATTATTGTACAGAAACAGCCTAGTCCAATATTTGAAAACCAATCAATACGATATATGTTAAGTGAAACACTTGAAAAATATACTTAGAATATTATAGCGCTTTAAGGCTCATTTAATTATTTCATAATTAGCCTATATATCCTTTTAAGGTTCATTTTATTATTACATATACACATCGCACAATAAAAGTTTTTTCTCATATGTATGTAAGTTATATACAATGGAGTCCTGACGACACATCAATAGGTGTACATAGAAGTTATGAGCTAGTAGGTTCTATCATATATGAGTCACAGTTATTTTAAAAGATCCAGGATTCCCTCTGGTTATATCAATACTTCTCTGGGGATACTACTAGTTTCATAACTATTATGCGAATGATGTCTGAAACAGAGTAGGGGTGTGCATATATTTGTGAACATGGGATCGAGCCCTGGTTCTTATTGAAACATACTTCAGTACTTCAGACGTTATCTAATACTATCAAGGTTAAAATGTTGTGTCTAGTTCGCCATTGTAACTGATTTTTTTTTTAACCTATTACAAAAGACCCCCTCCCCCTCCCCAACCAAACAAACAAACACACACACACAGCATAAGGAGAAATAATTAGAAGAAATTGCAACACTCTGTGAGCACTACCTGACTTGAAAATAAGTGGTATATGGTAACTTTACTGGGGAGCGAAGGTTAAATACTGGCCGACGAGAAAGGAAAGTACCAGTCCTCTCCTGTACTCCATTATAATGGCGTTTAAACCAATTAAATCATTGTTTAACCCAATTGCATCCCTATACCGTAAGCATAAAATAATGTTTTTTACAGTACTAGTACTCACTAATTTATGTTTATATTATGTTACATGAAACTTTTTTGTACCTAATAGAATAAGTGTTAAAATATGTTTTTTTATTGCAGGTGGGCTGAAGAATCTGAACATTCATAAAGAAGACGGGAGGAAAAATATTTGGAAAAGTCCAGCCGCAAGTATTATATGGCGGAATATGTCACAAGAAGAAAAACTGTCCTATGAAATACTAACTTACCCTGAGGACTCCATTTCACTTACTGTACAAAAGTTTATTGGAGTTGACGAACATGTGTTAATGTTTGATGATCCTACTACTTCTGTGGAAAAAGTACTTCAGAATTTTAACGTCGTACTATTTAATGAAAACGATGGTGAGCTAGCCGAAGTGATAAAGAAACACTCATATTGCCAAGTGATGATGTTGACGGAATCTCCTACTAAGCATGCAATGCAAACTATTTCTTCATTATTTGAAGGAGATAAAGTGATCTGCACTTTTACACCTCACAGACAACAAACGTTCCAATATCTTTTCCCTGGATTTGAAGAGGTGGCGATTGGATGTAACTTACAGGAAAAGTTCTTTATAAAAACATTTGTAGATAAATTAGGATTGCCAAACGCAGCTCATTGGTTCATTAACACATTAAATTCGGAAGAACGAAAAGAATATAGCGTTATGACCTTAGCTGAACTGGAGCAGTATGAGAATAGTAATATTTATTTTGATTATCCTAAAAGTGTGGCTAGTTTTGAAGAAGAAGAAGAAGAAAAGAGTTGGAACCTTATCAACTCTATTAACCCTTCAATTGCGCATCGCATAATATGATGCTTTGACCGACTTGCAGTAAATTGCGCATCGCATCATATGATGCTTTGGAGTACTACGCAAGATTTAAACGGCCCGCGGATACACGGGGTTCACCACACCTTCATCAGGGCTCTTGTAAACAGACGCTATTTTTTTAAAAAAATCGTGGGCCAAACCCCAGGGTGTTAGTGGCCTCAGTATTGAGTGAGCTACCAAGCCTGACGCACGCAGCATGAGCTCACAGCACTGCTGTTCAGCTTGTGACCACAGCATCGCCTACAAATGCCATAATATACTTGTTCATGCTATTATGTAGCGATGATATTATTACAGAAGACCCCTGACTGTGATAAAACTGACCAGGGTTCTGATAATAGCAGGATTGTGGTGATATTTAGCGCTGTGCGCCATGGAGGGAGGCGTAATGTTGTGGGAGGGAGGGTGGGTGGCGATGTCTTCTGACTGTGTGTGGCCACCTTTTATTGACTGCACTCACCATACCAGCTTAGTGGTTCGCTATGGTAAACACAAATGTAGATACTTATATATAACGTGTGTATAGTGTGAGATAACAGCGAGAGTAGGAGGTTGGGAGCCGCCATTTTGGTGAGGGCGGTGGCGTCGTCTGCAATACTTATCATGTTGTTTACTGATGACCACGATGGTCTTTGGGCACCATACCAGTTTACTTGTACAAGTATGGTGAATAAAACAGGTAGATATTTATATATAATGTGCGTATATAGCGTAATAACACCACAAACAGTATTGTTGTAGGAGAAATATTAGTGCGTCTGGCCTTGAGGGCGGCCGCCACCAGCTGACTGTGTGAGTAGCTACGTCTCTCTGCTTTTACTCACCATACAAGCTTAGATGTACAGTTATGGTGAACAAAACATGTAAATACTTATATATAACGTCTGTATATAGAAGCAAAAACAGTATGGTGGGTGGAGAATGGTGGCAAGGCAGGTGAGGTGAGGTGAGGGAGGGAGTGGTAGCCAGTCACTGCCTGCCACTGCCACTGCCACTCAGCATACCAACTTAGTGGTTTGTCATGGTGAACAAAACATCCAGATATTTATATATAACCTGTGTATATAGTGTAATAACCTACAAAGTATTTGTTCACTGTTTGATGAACATAATTGAATCAACAATACGCACACCATATTTTGGAGTACAGCGATGATTCACTCATTTTATTATATAAATATATCACACTACACACTATTGAATAATATTACAGCAAAAAAACTACGAAAAATCAATCAGAGACATTGAAATAATTAGGTAATTATCTCTTTGTGGAAACTCTGGCCTGACAGCTGGCGATCAACAGACCGCCTGGGGACGCATGCTGAGTCAGCGCCTGATTTCTGTCACACTTCCCCGCCCTATAGTGATAATATATGCCACTTACGATTTTTTTATTATTTTCCCCGTGATCAGTGAACACAAATTAACAGGTTAGGAAGAGAAAATATTTTTTTTTTTTTTTTTTTTGGTATGCGCCTGTGGGTGTCAAATGGTATATAGCTATGTGCCATTTAAGGGTTAAAGAATGTTCGATTGTCAACTCTATGGGAGAAAGATTGATTGTCGATTTAGATGACAGGGAATAACTTATTGAAGACGCATTAACAGATAAAATAGGATATCACCGCCCAAAAAAGATTGAAATAGAAGCGGCGATGCGATTTATAGGCACAGATCCAGTCGTCGGTTTTTTCTCTGGTAAAGCTTTCATCGAAAACCTTCTCAGGATGAGAAATGTGAATGTGACGGCTACCAATAATTATTCAAAAATGAAGAAGAGAAGTCAGTGGATGGAAGTCAAGGAAATAGATGCCAAAGAAGCAGTTAGGTTATATTGTAATGATAAACAAGCAGTGCTTCTTATGTCCTGGCTGGAAATGAAAAGACATAATGATTATAGTGATGCCTTCCATGTTTTAAAAGAATTCAATGGGCAAAAATTTATCTATTTTGGTGAAGGGCCAGGAGGATGTTGTGCATGTGATAGTTTTCTTTCCTTGTTAAAGGAAGAATTCTATTATGTGGAATCTAATACAGGGTACAATAGTGATGGGCTTAACAATTCTAGACTTCATTTCTACATAAGATTGTTGTTCGTTATAGTTGTAATTGAAGTATTGTAATATTAATTTATTAATAGTAGTTGGAGTTGAAGTAAGATGAACATATAACATAAAATATTAATATATATATATATATATATATATATATATATATATATATATATATATATATATATATATATATATATATATATATATATATATATATATATATATATATATATATATATATATATATATATATATATATATATATATATATATATATATATATATATATATATATATATATATATACCTCTAGCTGGAAGAAGGGGGACCCATAGCCTCGGAGGAAACCACGCATAACGCATTAGAGGGAATGTTTAGATCCCCTCCAATACAGTTTCTGTGTGCTTTTCTCCTACCACCCCCTTCCTTTTTTATTTTTTGTGCTTTATTATGCATTTGATGGTTACAAGATATACATGGGTTGATACAAAAATAATAATGCAAAAGGGTGCTTAAAGGTTATGGATCTCTTGAAAAACACAACATTGGGAAACATTGATGAATGTCACAGACGGGTTCGATCATTGTTGCAAGTCAAACACTTCTTCGAATTCCTCTGAAGTTGGACTAGTGCCCAAGACGCAACAGGCATTTCCCCTCTGAATCGCAACACTGAGGCGCTGGAACAAGAAACTTTTTGCTCTCTGGTCTTTTGTAGCGCTGATCAATTTGTCCCCCAATTCCTTCAGGAACTTCAATGCACATTTTCCCCACGAACCGAGGGTCTCCAAGCCGATCGGAACAAAGCTGTAGCAGTGCGCTAGACCTCTATATTTAATAATTTTCTGCGATTCCCTGAAAGAAGCAGCACCACCGCTTTCACGTGTGCTGTAGTGGAGGTAGGTACTGGCCAGTGTGGCAGCGCACGTGTAGTCCCATACCACTTGCTTACCATCCTTCCAAGGTAGCAAGGTGACCCCATCAGGGCGCTTCTGAGGGTCGTTAGGTCTGGATAAGTGTGGTTCTCTTTGTGCCGGACAGCGGGCTGTGGCGAGGCTCCTCTTGATGATGTCGTTGACTTCTTCATGTCTTGCAATTTTACCCTGTGATTTACGACATACCAGACCATGACGACCATATTGGTCTGCCATCGCAGTTCCGCAGATGCACCTATGTTCGGTGAGGATGGGGGCGGCAAGGCGAAGGGCAACTCCAATGCGGAGAGCGTCATGACTGAAGCGAGTTCCAAGGGCTGCATTGGGCACAGCAAATAAGAAATCCCCGGCGTGGGGTGCTGTTACCGCTAGGAGGCGGGCTTTGTTTTCAGCATCAGCGTTGTCAATCATTGCTGTGACAGTCTTTTCCATTATGGGGCTATCCCAGTGGGCCTGCTTGTGGTCTTTTGGGACTTGTGGTCGGGGTTGAGGGTGTGCAATGGTGTCCCATTGTCTGGCTGCTTCGATGAACGTTTGATCATTATATATATATATATATATATATATATATATATATATATATATATATATATATATAATATCATGCTAGATAAAAAAAAAATTATATAAAGAGAAAAGTTAAACAACTTTTACTACTACAATTTTATTGAGAAATGAAAAATTAAATTATATATTTAATATCATTTTATATATATATATATATATATATATATATATATATATATATATATATATATATATATATATATATATATATATATATATATATATATATATATATATATATATATATATATATATATATATATATATATATATATATATATATATATATATATATATATATATATATATATATAAGCGAACAAGCCTGAATGGTCCCCATTCAGGCTTGTGGTCCCCATTTTATATATATATATATATATATATATATATATATATAAAATGATATTAAATATATAATTTAATTTTTCATTTCTCAATAAAATTGTAGTAGTAAAAGTTGTTTAACTTTTCTGTTCATATAATTTTTTTTTTATCTAGCATGATATTTTTTGTATACATTCTGATCTATAATTAAAGTAAGTTATTATGATAAGTTCTAAATAAAATAATCCATAATTTTTTACCATTGTGCAAGCAATTAATTCATGGTATGATTTAACAACCTTGGTACGTGATTCACAACTATATAAACTCTATCAATGTATTTTACGATAAAATAACATAATTTTTCATGGCACTCATCATCCCAATCACTAAAAACATGAAATGTTTTGTTATATCCTAAGAGGAATCCTAAGATAAAATATTCATTCAGAAATTTTTCATACAAAAGCTTTAAAATTGGGTTTCATGAATATACACGACAGCTATGCTCAATAGTAATCCATCTATATAGAATCCCTTCTCGTGTTAAAAAGATTACATATGAAATATTCTCTTAAAGAAAACTGTTAGTTTCAGTAGCACTGGTGAACTAACAGTTTTATTTGTCTTTAATAATTAAAAAAATAATATTCATGTGTTTTTTAATATTTTATTTAATTCGTAATATAATGAATCCCCTTGTAAATAGTCTGACGACCAATCATACTATATCTTTTGCAATACGATATATAATTAAAAAGTATATACAAACAAATTATGTAATGTACATAATTTGGCAATGAAACCTATTTCTTGTAGCTCTTATTATAATAAATTTTAGAAGAACACACACATTGGTAAAAACTCACACACAATGCGATGTATGTAGAAATAAATTCAGTCAAAGATGAAAAAGGTAAACAAAGGAAAAGAATGAGATACTGAATATTATATTATATTTTTTCCACAAATCAATTTATTTTATTATTTTACCTCAACCAAAATTTTGCCCAGACTTGATTTATTTAAAAAAAAAAATAGACAAACCGATAAAATAAAATTGACCCCTCCACCTCAAAAATAGAAGAATACAAAACAAAGGACTACAGAAAAAAAAAGTTGTGCAAATCTGACTAATTAATTTTTTTTACATAAATTGGCAGCATTATGTCGGCATTTCTTCGTGCATTTTTTATTATTTCTGTTACAAATACAGCGGTGATTAACACAGTATAAAAGTTGGCAATGGCATACTAATGGTTTCAGATATCTATTATCGCTAAGAAAGTAATTGGACTGTCTCCGTACAATCTCGTGTAGCCCAAGTATTTGAGTCTAATTAATTTCATTCATTAATTAATTTCTTTCAATGGTTTTATCAAGTCATTTCTAGACAGATATTGGTGAATCGTTCCAAATTTGGTGGCTACACGATATAATTGTCTCTCATTGTCGATTTCAGTAATAATTCCACTAATGGTTCGCATTCCCGTCTTGTTTTCTCGGTCCTCTTTAGGTATTATTACATTACGGCATCATACAGACTTATAGGGGTTACATCTGATGCTGAGGATTCTAACATTTTGAATGCATTAGTCTTCTGATGCTGGTGAACTTTGGTTCGAACATCTCCTAAATTTTCGATATGTAATTGATATGATGAGTTGTCGTTGTTTACATCATCAGGTCTACCATCTTCCAAATTACCTAATCTTCTAATTATTATTTCCGCCGATAGCACAATAGCGGGTGGTGGTGGTGATTGATTAAGAGAAACTGGGGGCCTATGTGGCGACAACTCTGCAATATTTCGATCTATTTCATCTTGCAGCATCAGTTTTGGGGATAATACGGAGGGGGGGGGGTAAATGATGGTGGTGGTAGTGGTGGTATTGACAGCGGAGGCATTGAAGTCGAGGCGGTAGTAGTGGCAGCAGCAGCAACTAAAATAATTTCATCCTCGTCTGGAAACCAAAATGATGATAGTAATGGAGACGGAGGGGTAGAAATTACACGGGATTCACTTAGTTCATGCAGATGTGGCAGTGGAGTTGGTGACAGCGACTCCTGCAAATATAAACAAAATATTCATTTAATTTTTTACACACCCATATGCTTTTTATTATTATTACTATTATTATTATGACCTAATGTTTAAAAATTCATCTATTGTCAAGTACACTTTTAGAAAACAAATATATATATATATATATATATATATATATATATATATATATATATATATATATATATATATATATATATATATATATATATATATATATATATATATATGTCGTACCTAGTAGCCAGAACGCACTTCTCAGCCTACTATGCAAGGCCCGATTTGCTTAATAAGCCAAGTTTTCATGAATTAATTGTTTTTCGACTACCTAACCTACCTAACCTAACCTAACATTTTCTGCCACCTAACCTAACCTAACCTATTAAGATAGGTTAGGTTAGGTTAGGTAGGGTTGGTTAGGTTTGGTCATATATCTACGTTAATTTTAACTCCAATAACAAAAAATTGACCTCATACATAATGAAATGGGTAGCTTTATCATTTCATAAGAAAAAAATTAGAGAAAATATATTAATTCATGAAAACTTGGCTTATTAGGCAAATCGGGCCTTGCATAGTAGGCCGAGAAGTGCGTTCTGGCTACTAGGTAAGACATATACATATATATATATATATATATATATATATATATATATATATATATATATATATATATATATATATATATATATCGTACCTAGTAGCCAGAACGCACTTCTCAGCCTACTATGCAAGGCCCGATTTGCCTAATGAGCCACGTTTTCATGAATTAATTGTTTTTCGACTACCTAACCTACCTAACCTAACCTAACCTAACTTTTTCGGCAACCTAACCTAACCTAACTTATAAAGATAGGTTAGGTTAGGTTAGGTAGGGTTGGTTAGGTTCGGTCATATATCTACGTTAATTTTAACTCCAATAAAAAAAATTGACCTCATACATAATGAAATGGGCAGCTTTATCATTTCATAAGAAAACAATTAGAGAAAATATATTAATTCAAGAAAACTTGGCTTATTAGGCAAATCGGGCCTTGCATAGTAGGCTGAGAAGTGCGTTCTGGCTACTAGGTACGACATATATATATATATGTCGTACCTAGTAGCCAGAACGCACTTCTCAGCCTACTATGCATGGCCTGATTTGCCTAATAAGCCAAGTTTTCATGAATTATGTTTTTTCGACTACCTAACCTACCTAACCAAACCTAACCTAACTTTTTCTGCTACCTAACCGAACCTAACCTATAAAGATAGGTTAGGTTAGGTTAGGTAGGGTTGGTTAAGTTTTGTCATATATCTACGTTAATTTTAACTCCAATAAAAAAAAATTGACCTCATACATAATGAAATGGGTAGCTTTATCATTTCATAAGAAAAAAATTAGAGAAAATATATTAATTCAAGAAAACTTGGCTTATTAGGCAAATCAGGCCTTGCATAGTAGGCTGAAAAGTGCATTCTGGCTACTAGGTACGACATATATATATATATAAATATATATATATATATATATATATATATATATATATATATATATATATATATATATATATATATATATATATATATATATATGTATATATATATATATAATATATATATATATATATATATATATATATATATATATATATATATATATATATATATATATATATATATATATATGCAAACAAGCCTGAATGGTCCCCAGGACTATATACAACTGAAAACTCACACCCCAGAAGTGACTCGAACCCATACTCCCACAACTGGTATGTACAGGGACGCCTTAATCCGCTTGACCATCACGACCGGACATAAGGAAGTGATAGCCGAGGCTATATGAACCACTTCCCCGCCGGCACTCGGATGGTAATCTTGGGCATAGCATTTTATCAAATCACCTCATTCTTTGGGGCACACGTGAGGAACACAGTGGGAGTATGGGTTCGAGTCACTTCTGGGGTGTGAGTTTTCAGTTATATATATATATATATATATATATATATATATATATATATATATATATATATATATATATATATGCAGAATAACCACATATGAAAAATAGAAAATGCTTAACGCGTTTTCGGCTAATTCGCCTTCATCAGAGCAAAGTAGAATGAGGATAAGATTGCTGATCAGACCTTTATATCCGCCTGGGCAGATCACCTGACCACCAAAAATAAGTGGAGGAAAGGAATTATAAGAAAGAAGGTAATTGCAGAAGGCCTATTGGCCCATACAAGGCAGCTCCTATTAATATCTCCAAGTGCCATACGTGTTTAAATGATTGCTATATTGTTTTGACGTGCTATATTGAGGCTTAAATAGGGATCCAACTTGTACATACCGGGGCTCACATTAAGGCTGTTGTTACAATGTTTGATCAGAGCAGACTCGATCACGTTTCGTTCAACAAAATCCTTACTTTTAACAATACATTTTGCCCCTGTGAAGTCGATAGAATGATTACATAAACTGGAATGTAAATACAATGCACTGGATTGCTGGGCTGTACGAATAGCGTATGAATGCTGTTTTAAACGTGAGGAAAGAGTTTTACCTGTCTGGCCGATGTAAACACATGCACACTCATTACAAGGGATGGAATACACACAACCTGCTACAGACGAGGGCGAGTTCTTAATTAACATAGACTTAACTGTATTATCATTTTTGAACACTAGATTAATATTAAGGTTCTTCAGGGCTGGGGCAAGATTTACTAGACCCTCAGAATATGGTAATACCAACGAATTTTTCAGTTCTGGTTTCGACTTAGTAGTCTGTTTGTAGAAAGTCCTTTTTGCTTGACCAAACGCAAGATCCAAGATCGATTTTGGGTATTTTAACTTCTTCCCAATTTCAAATATATTTGCTATTTCTTCATCGAAAAATTCCGGACTACAAACTCTCAGTGCTCTGAGAAACATACCAGAAAAAACTGCCCGCTTGACCTGAACATGATGATTTGAATAGAAATGTACATACGAGCACACATTGGTAGGTTTCCTATACACATTGAATTTGAAACTTCTACCAATTCTATGAATCATGATGTCTAAAAAAGGCAGAACACCATTCACTTCGTTCTCAATTGTGAATTTAATTGACGGAACCAGCGAATTGATTTGATTGAGAAAATCAGTTTCGTCATGATTAACCGGCCACAGGCACAAAATATCGTCAACGTACCTGTACCAAAGCAAATTTGAGGGTGAAATCCTGGGAAGGATATTTGTTTCGAAACATTCCATGTACAGATTGCTCAAAACAGGGGAGAGGGGATTACCCATCGCCATGCCAAATGTTTGTTTATAAAATGAATCATTAAAGCTGAAATAATTATCTTTAATGCACAATTTTATAAGTTCAATAATGGTGTTAGTAGGCAAAGTTAAATTATACCTTGGGAGTAGATCCCGTAAGAATGACAACAGATCATCAACAGGAACCCTAGTGAACAGAGCCGTCACATCAAAACTCACAAGTTTAAAATCATAATTTAATTTCAAACTAGACAACTTGTTAACCAAGTCCAAGTTGTTTGTTATGTGTGAGTTGGATATGGAACCTACTACTGGAGACAAGACTTGGACAAGCCATTTGGAAAGTCTATATGCCACAGATCCAACAGAACTAATAATAGGTCTTGCAGGATTATTCGGTTTGTGTGTTTTAATAAGCCCATATAGATATGGGAGAGAAGGGGAACGACTTAAAAACTTAGGAATCAACTCCTTATCTTTCTTGAGCACAGTTTTAAGAGTTTTGTTGAAATGAGCAATAACTCTTTCAATAGGGTCACTATTAACAGGTAAGTAAGTG
The DNA here is from genome assembly GCF_040958095.1 of Procambarus clarkii. NCBI lineage: Eukaryota > Metazoa > Arthropoda > Malacostraca > Decapoda > Cambaridae > Procambarus > Procambarus clarkii. The sequence goes on from NC_091179.1 coordinate 39,006,935, forward strand.
TCTCTGTCCTCCAATAACTGGTTCATTTTTTGGACATAGTCTTCTTTGTCCATGATAACAACAGCATTGGATTTATCAGCTTTAGTGATATGTAGAGAGTTATCTTTTTTGAGGGTTTTGAACGCTCGCATAAACCTCTCTGGACAATTAGGCACAGTACCCTTAAGTAAAGAACCGTACACCATTCCCTTGCAAATATTAATGTCATCAGATGAAATCTCACTAGATTTCTCCAAATTGCAAAAACTTTTGGCAATATTTGCATAATTCACATCTCTATTTGATATGGAGAAACTCAGACCGTAACCAAGAGCAGTCATCGTATCATTATCAAGTTGTTTACTAGAGAGATTAATAACAAAGTCAGTGTTGGCATGTTTATTCCAATCACTTTGTTGAATGAGCCTATTTAATTTTGAATCAAGCTTCGTACTTACATTCGTGCAGGCAGATCTCATAGCGGTGTAACAATAATCCATCATCGGGCGATTCATATCTATCACTTCTCTCCCACTTCTCTCTCTCCCTTCACTTCTCTCCCATATCTATATGGGCTTATTAAAACACACAAACCGAATAATCCTGCAAGACCTATTATTAGTTCTGTTGGATCTGTGGCATATAGACTTTCCAAATGGCTTGTCCAAGTCTTGTCTCCAGTAGTAGGTTCCATATCCAACTCACACATAACAAACAACTTGGACTTGGTTAACAAGTTGTCTAGTTTGAAATTAAATTATGATTTTAAACTTGTGAGTTTTGATGTGACGGCTCTGTTCACTAGGGTTCCTGTTGATGATCTGTTGTCATTCTTACGGGATCTACTCCCAAGGTATAATTTAACTTTGCCTACTAACACCATTATTGAACTTATAAAATTGTGCATTAAAGATAATTATTTCAGCTTTAATGATTCATTTTATAAACAAACATTTGGCATGGCGATGGGTAATCCCCTCTCCCCTGTTTTGAGCAATCTGTACATGGAATGTTTCGAAACAAATATCCTTCCCAGGATTTCACCCTCAAATTTGCTTTGGTACAGGTACGTTGACGATATTTTGTGCCTGTGGCCGGTTAATCATGACGAAACTGATTTTCTCAATCAAATCAATTCGCTGGTTCCGTCAATTAAATTCACAATTGAGAACGAAGTGAATGGTGTTCTGCCTTTTTTAGACATCATGATTCATAGAATTGGTAGAAGTTTCAAATTCAATGTGTATAGGAAACCTACCAATGTGTGCTCGTATGTACATTTCTATTCAAATCATCATGTTCAGGTCAAGCGGGCAGTTTTTTCTGGTATGTTTCTCAGAGCACTGAGAGTTTGTAGTCCGGAATTTTTCGATGAAGAAATAGCAAATATATTTGAAATTGGGAAGAAGTTAAAATACCCAAAATCGATCTTGGATCTTGCGTTTGGTCAAGCAAAAAGGACTTTCTACAAACAGACTACTAAGTCGAAACCAGAACTGAAAAATTCGTTGGTATTACCATATTCTGAGGGTCTAGTAAATCTTGCCCCAGCCCTGAAGAACCTTAATATTAATCTAGTGTTCAAAAATGATAATACAGTTAAGTCTATGTTAATTAAGAACTCGCCCTCGTCTGTAGCAGGTTGTGTGTATTCCATCCCTTGTAATGAGTGTGCATGTGTTTACATCGGCCAGACAGGTAAAACTCTTTCCTCACGTTTAAAACAGCATTCATACGCTATTCGTACAGCCCAGCAATCCAGTGCATTGTATTTACATTCCAGTTTATGTAATCATTCTATCGACTTCACAGGGGCAAAATGTATTGTTAAAAGTAAGGATTTTGTTGAACGAAACGTGATCGAGTCTGCTCTGATCAAACATTGTAACAACAGCCTTAATGTGAGCCCCGGTATGTACAAGTTGGATCCCTATTTAAGCCTCAATATAGCACGTCAAAACAATATAGCAATCATTTAAACACGTATGGCACTTGGAGATATTAATAGGAGCTGCCTTGTATGGGCCAATAGGCCTTCTGCAATTACCTTCTTTCTTATAATTCCTTTCCTCCACTTATTTTTGGTGGTCAGGTGATCTGCCCAGGCGGATATAAAGGTCTGATCAGCAATCTTATCCTCATTCTACTTTGCTCTGATGAAGGCGAATTAGCCGAAAACGCGTTAAGCATTTTCTATTTTTCATATGTGGTTATTCTGCATACTTGGATCAGTGTTTTTGTGATCATTGTTGCATATATATATATATATATATATATATATATATATATATATATATATATATATATATATATATATATATATATATATTGGTGTATACTGGCAGCAGGTTTTCTTTCAAACATGTTTCATTGAATATGACCGCATATTCTGTATTTATTATTTTCTGATTTAGGGCTTCTATCCCTCTAACTATTTTCTTAGCATCAGGGCTTAATTGAAATAGGAGTTCTCCAAAACTCATTTTCGTACTTTTAAGGTGAAGAAAAGAAGTGATTTACTATAGAGTGTATTACACTGATTTATATAATTTGCACAACGTTTCGAACCTCCATGGTTCATTCTCAAGTGAACAGATCTTACAATACTAGTTGATTTTATACCCGCACTGGGTCAGGTGATAATACAATGAAGGTGAAAACATGGGGGGATACATAAGGGATAAATGTGAGGTGAAACATAGAGGCTGCAGAAGGCTTATTGGCCCATACACTCTATAGTAAATCACTTCTTTTCTTCACCTTAAAAGTACGAAAATGAGTTTTGGAGAACTCCTATTTCAATTAAGCCCTGATGCTAAGAAAATAGTTAGAGGGATAGAAGCCCTAAACCAGAAAATAATAAATACAGAATATGCGGTCATATTCAATGAAACATATATATATATATATATATATATATATATATATATATATATATATATATATATATATACATATATATATATATATATATATATATATATATATATATATATATATATATATATATATATATATATATATATATTTATATATATATTATTAAATATGACCGAAAAAGTAAGATTAATAATTCTAACACGAATTTTCTCAATCTTTCGTACATTTCTTTTCACTGTTGGTGGTAATTCAAAAATCAATTCTCCAAAATTCATTTTTATTTCTAGGCTGACGCGACACTTGAGCGCGTTTCATAAAACTTATTACATTTTGAAAGACTTTAGTTTAAACATACACAACTGAATAGAACTTACACATCTCCGATTTGTTTATATCTACATTTGAGTGAGGTGGATGGGGTGAGGTGGTATTTAATAAGGTATTAATTTCATCAACACAAGACAGAACACGAAACAATGGGTATTGAATAGAAGTGATTGTAGAAAGCCTATTGGTCCATATTTCTTGATGCTTCTATATTGGAGCGGAGTCTTGAGGTGGGTAGAATATAGTTGTGCATTAATTGGCTGTTGAATGCTGGTGTTACCTTCTTGATGTGTAGTGCCTCGCAAACGTCAAGCCGCCTGCTATCGCTGTATCTATCGATGATTTCTGTGTTGTTTACTAGGATTTCTCTGGCGATGGTTTGGTTGTGGGAAGAGATTATATGTTCCTTAATGGAGCCCTGTTGCTTATGCATCGTTAAACGCCTAGAAAGAGATGTTGTCTTGCCTATATACTGGGTTTTTTGGAGCTTACAGTCCCCAAGAGGTCATTTGAAGGCATACACGACGTTGGTCTCTTTTAAAGCGTTCTGTTTTGTGTCTGGAGAGTTTCTCATGAGTAGGCTGGCCGTTTTTCTGGTTTTATAGTAAATCGTCAGTTGTATCCTCTGATTTTTGTCTGTAGGGATAACGTTTCTATTAACAATATCTTTCAGGACCCTTTCCTCCGCTTTATGAGCTGTGGAAAAGAAGTTCCTGTAAAATAGTCTAATAGGGGGTATAGGTGTTGTGTTGGTTGTCTCTTCAGAGGTTGCATGGCGTTTCACTTTCCTTCTTATGATGTCTTCGACGAAACCATTGGAGAAGCCGTTGTTGACTAGGACCTGCCTTACCCTACAGAGTTCTTCGTCGACTTGCTTCCATTCTGAGCTGTGGCTGAGAGCACGGTCGACATATGCGTTAACAACACTCCTCTTGTACCTATCTGGGCAGTCGCTTTTGGCATTTAGGCACATTCCTATGTTCGTTTCCTTGGTGTAGACTGCAGTGTGGAAACCTCCGCTCTTTTCCATGACTGTTACATCTAGAAAGGGCAGCTTCCCATCCTTTTCCATCTCGTAAGTGAAACGCAGCACGGAACTCCGCTCAAATGCCTCCTTCAGCTCCTGCAGATGTCTGACATCAGGTACCTGTGTAAAAATGTCGTCAACATACCTGCAGTATATGGCCGGTTTCAAGTTCATGTCGACTAAGACTTTTTGCTCGATGGTACCCATGTAGAAGTTTGTAAACAGGACACCTAGGGGAGAACCCATGGCGACCCCATCTACTTGCTTCTACATGTGCCCATCCGGGCTCAAGAAGGGTGCCTCTTTAGTACAAGCTAATAAAGGCGGTCGAGTATCGGGAGAATGCTTGAGCGCCATACCATTTTAAGTGCTAGTTGCTTCGGCAACTTCCAGGCTTCTTGAGCCCGGATGGGCACATGTATAAGCAAATAGATGGGGTCGCCATGGGTTCTCCCTTAGGTGTCCTGTTTGCATATTATAGGTGAAGAAATTGCAGGTGCTTCCTCCATACCGGACGGAATAAAAGTCCGACTGACACTGATATGTATTAATTGACTGCACCCTATGTCATCACCTTCCTTCCCCCTCCCCCTCAACATAAACAACAGGTCATGTTATTTTTGATCGAGCAATCACTGACCTGCTTTCTCTGCCAAAACGGCAGTTTACAATACAGTTTGTGCTTACTCAATTAACTTATTATCCAAAAATTTCCTTGTTGACCTAACCAAGTAGGACAACAACGTTGTTGCATGCACTGTCAAGTAATGAGATTCGGTTACAACTTATATAGTGTCAGTAGTAGTACTTAGTAGAAAACTCATTATACATATATTGCTTAATGGGCAGAGTGCACTACCAATCACTTTTATAGACCAAACTTTATATAATATGTCTTACCTAGTAGCCAGAATACACTGAACACAACTATCTTCCATCACGATGCGTGTAACAAAAAATTTAGTCAAGGATGTCATCTAACTCACCACTGTCATCACAGGCGAATCTGTCATGTGCAATATGTGAAAAAAAATTTGGTCAGAGCAACTATCTAATCAATGTTAATGTAATATGTTCTGTGAGGAGTATGTGTGGGTGTTTTTATTGTGGAGGCCAATGCAAATACAGCATCCATTGTTAGTGTTAGTTGTACTGTACTCTAAAATGTACAGTCCTCAGTCCTAAGATCAATGAGTTTTCCATTGATAACTACAAAAAAGAAGCATTAGCTCTTTATGAAAGTGATTCAAACAGGGAATAAGAAACACAGAGCTCTTTATGGAAGTGATTCAAACAGAGGAAAAGAAAGAAATTATAATATAATTCATGAAGGCTCCAATGGGAAATAACAACCAAAATGCTAATATATAACCCAAGTTTTTCTTTAAAAATGGATAATACTACTATTACAATTACTTCAACGGAATGGACAGTGGCCTCCTAGCATACAAGCTAACCCTAATGTCAAGCCTCCTATGAAATGCCTGTCATTAGACAAGCAGTAGATGATTGCCCATTTTAATTTTTAAGGTAAAAAATCAAAGAAACAGTGGGGTAATACATGAACTCTTCAGTTTTATTTTTTTTAACTAATCCACTCACCTTGAAATCGATATATCATATTTTCCAATTCATTCAATATTTTACCATCTATTCTAATCTTCGATAGACATATGCCCAATAATGGTAATATTGGCCCGTTACATTAATTAACCTCATTTATTGATATATAGATTAAATGTATTTTTTAATGTATTTTTTACCTCCTGAAAATAACAAAAAATGATTACCATGGATAAACTCTATATTTTCTCCTGAATCTACTACAAATATTTGTATTGGGGAGGTTTTACTACATTCAGGTTATCACTTTTCATTGACTTCCAAATGTTTTCAGCTTCGGGCCGGGCTGGATTAAATATATCATTTACAAGAAATTTAAGAAGGGCTTGGGGATCAAGAGCAACCCATAAATATGATGTCTCATTATATCAATGTGAGTAGATATAATACATGTGAAAATACACCAAATCATTCTATATTTCATTCTTGCAGTTAAAGAAAAAAACCTATCCAGTCCAAGTGAAACATCATATAGTCTATCAATCTTGTCAAAGGTAATATCATAGGGGATTTCTTCCAGTTCATCATCATTCCATTTATTCCAGTCACCTAAATATGAAACCACGAAACCTGTATTTGGTGTAATTTCCAAAAACAGTTGATTTTGTAATTGCCTAAGGGGTTGCCAAGTCAAATGTCTTCATTGTTTTCCTGCATTTTTCATCAAAAATTTCCAAAAATACTTCTTCTTCATCTTTTCCATCTTCATTTTCATCTTTTCCCTCTTCTTCGCTATTATCTTCATCTTCACTTTCATCTTCTTTTCCCTCTTCTTCACTATCATCTTCATCTATGTACCCACCTTCATCTTCTCCCCCTTCATTTATGCTGTCGCCTTCATCTCCCCATTCATCATATTTTCTAATCTCTTCTTTGACGATTTCATCACGTACATCAGCTTTCATTTCTTTTAAACATCACCTAAAAAATATGAAAAGTTGTTATTTTAGTTTCGGCTACTCAAAACAACAACATAATTTAATTAACGCAGGCTAAGTTGAACCTGTAGTGGACTTACTTGACACCGGAACAAAGGAGTTGTGACTCTGACTGGCAGAATGTGACCCTCTTTTATACCACAAAACCATCCCCTCTCTCGACACAGGTTGTTGATTAAAAAAAGTAATACAGTATTTTAATTAAAATTATTATTTATTATAGACAACTAAAATACTAAAGTGAAAACCCCATGTGAATCCTTACATTATAGTGCAATACCATGAACATGGATTCTGATGCTGATAGATTTGTTATGGGGGCTTAGAAACTTTAACCATCTTGATTATTTACATAGGCGAAAATCATACACGTGCATGGAATGCGAAAAAAAATAACAGTAAAAAAATAGCTTGATTACCCATTTCAGAACATATATAGGCAAAAACCTTTTATATGTGATATGTAATAAAAAAATTTGTCGTAGAGACCGCTGATCAAACATTTGAGAACACATTCAGGAGAAAAAGGGTATATGTGCAACATGGGCGGAAAAACATTCAGCATAAAAGGTCACCTGACAGATCATTTGGTCATTTGAAGCACATACAGATGATAAACTTTTTGAAATAGGTATATGTGAAAATAAATTTGATCAGGGAATGTGTGACTGAACATTTAAAAAAGGACACTCCAGCAAAAAATTCCTTTGGCCCACTAGGAAATCATTGATATTAATTTAAAGAAATGAGAATGATGCCAGCCCATCAGTGTATAATATTTTGATGGTGATATTGTAATATGTTGATTTTGATGGTGATATTGTAATATTTTGATTTTGATGGTGATGGTGATATGAAAAGAATCACTTCTTTTCTTCACCTTAAAAGTACGAAAATGAGTTTTGGAGAACTCCTATTTCAATTAAGCCCTGATGCTAAGAAAATAGTTAGAGGGATTGAAGCCCTAAATCAGAAAATAATAAATACAGAATATGCGGTCATATTCAATGAAACATATATATATATATATATATATATATATATATATATATATATATATATATATATATATATATATATATATATATATATATATATATATATATATATATATATATATATATATATATATATATATATATATATATATATATATATATATATTATTAAATATGACCGAAAAAGTAAGATTAATAATTCTAACACGAATTTTCTCAATCTTTCGTACATTTCTTTTCACTGTTGGTGGTAATTCAAAAATCAATTCTCCAAAATTCATTTTTATTTCTAGGCTGACGCGACACTTGAGCGCGTTTCATAAAACTTATTACATTTTGAAAGACTTTAGTTTAAACATACACAACTGAATAGAACTTACACATCTCCGATTTGTTTATATCTACATTTGAGTGAGGTGGATGGGGTGAGGTGGTATTTAATAAGGTATTAATTTCATCAACACAAGACAGAACACGAAACAATGGGTATTGAATAGAAGTGATTGTAGAAAGCCTATTGGTCCATATTTCTTGATGCTTCTATATTGGAGCGGAGTCTTGAGGTGGGTAGAATATAGTTGTGCATTAATTGGCTGTTGAATGCTGGTGTTACCTTCTTGATGTGTAGTGCCTCGCAAACGTCAAGCCGCCTGCTATCGCTGTATCTATCGATGATTTCTGTGTTGTTTACTAGGATTTCTCTGGCGATGGTTTGGTTGTGGGAAGAGATTATATGTTCCTTAATGGAGCCCTGTTGCTTATGCATCGTTAAACGCCTAGAAAGAGATGTTGTCTTGCCTATATACTGGGTTTTTTGGAGCTTACAGTCCCCAAGAGGTCATTTGAAGGCATACACGACGTTGGTCTCTTTTAAAGCGTTCTGTTTTGTGTCTGGAGAGTTTCTCATGAGTAGGCTGGCCGTTTTTCTGGTTTTATAGTAAATCGTCAGTTGTATCCTCTGATTTTTGTCTGTAGGGATAACGTTTCTATTAACAATATCTTTCAGGACCCTTTCCTCCGCTTTATGAGCTGTGGAAAAGAAGTTCCTGTAAAATAGTCTAATAGGGGGTATAGGTGTTGTGTTGGTTGTCTCTTCAGAGGTTGCATGGCGTTTCACTTTCCTTCTTATGATGTCTTCGACGAAACCATTGGAGAAGCCGTTGTTGACTAGGACCTGCCTTACCCTACAGAGTTCTTCGTCGACTTGCTTCCATTCTGAGCTGTGGCTGAGAGCACGGTCGACATATGCGTTAACAACACTCCTCTTGTACCTATCTGGGCAGTCGCTTTTGGCATTTAGGCACATTCCTATGTTCGTTTCCTTGGTGTAGACTGCAGTGTGGAAACCTCCGCTCTTTTCCATGACTGTTACATCTAGAAAGGGCAGCTTCCCATCCTTTTCCATCTCGTAAGTGAAACGCAGCACGGAACTCCGCTCAAATGCCTCCTTCAGCTCCTGCAGATGTCTGACATCAGGTACCTGTGTAAAAATGTCGTCAACATACCTGCAGTATATGGCCGGTTTCAAGTTCATGTCGACTAAGACTTTTTGCTCGATGGTACCCATGTAGAAGTTTGTAAACAGGACACCTAGGGGAGAACCCATGGCGACCCCATCTACTTGCTTCTACATGTGCCCATCCGGGCTCAAGAAGGGTGCCTCTTTAGTACAAGCTAATAAAGGCGGTCGAGTATCGGGAGAATGCTTGAGCGCCATACCATTTTAAGTGCTAGTTGCTTCGGCAACTTCCAGGCTTCTTGAGCCCGGATGGGCACATGTATAAGCAAATAGATGGGGTCGCCATGGGTTCTCCCTTAGGTGTCCTGTTTGCATATTATAGGTGAAGAAATTGCAGGTGCTTCCTCCATACCGGACGGAATAAAAGTCCGACTGACACTGATATGTATTAATTGACTGCACCCTATGTCATCACCTTCCTTCCCCCTCCCCCTCAACATAAACAACAGGTCATGTTATTTTTGATCGAGCAATCACTGACCTGCTTTCTCTGCCAAAACGGCAGTTTACAATACAGTTTGTGCTTACTCAATTAACTTATTATCCAAAAATTTCCTTGTTGACCTAACCAAGTAGGACAACAACGTTGTTGCATGCACTGTCAAGTAATGAGATTCGGTTACAACTTATATAGTGTCAGTAGTAGTACTTAGTAGAAAACTCATTATACATATATTGCTTAATGGGCAGAGTGCACTACCAATCACTTTTATAGACCAAACTTTATATAATATGTCTTACCTAGTAGCCAGAATACACTGAACACAACTATCTTCCATCACGATGCGTGTAACAAAAAATTTAGTCAAGGATGTCATCTAACTCACCACTGTCATCACAGGCGAATCTGTCATGTGCAATATGTGAAAAAAAATTTGGTCAGAGCAACTATCTAATCAATGTTAATGTAATATGTTCTGTGAGGAGTATGTGTGGGTGTTTTTATTGTGGAGGCCAATGCAAATACAGCATCCATTGTTAGTGTTAGTTGTACTGTACTCTAAAATGTACAGTCCTCAGTCCTAAGATCAATGAGTTTTCCATTGATAACTACAAAAAAGAAGCATTAGCTCTTTATGAAAGTGATTCAAACAGGGAATAAGAAACACAGAGCTCTTTATGGAAGTGATTCAAACAGAGGAAAAGAAAGAAATTATAATATAATTCATGAAGGCTCCAATGGGAAATAACAACCAAAATGCTAATATATAACCCAAGTTTTTCTTTAAAAATGGATAATACTACTATTACAATTACTTCAACGGAATGGACAGTGGCCTCCTAGCATACAAGCTAACCCTAATGTCAAGCCTCCTATGAAATGCCTGTCATTAGACAAGCAGTAGATGATTGCCCATTTTAATTTTTAAGGTAAAAAATCAAAGAAACAGTGGGGTAATACATGAACTCTTCAGTTTTATTTTTTTTAACTAATCCACTCACCTTGAAATCGATATATCATATTTTCCAATTCATTCAATATTTTACCATCTATTCTAATCTTCGATAGACATATGCCCAATAATGGTAATATTGGCCCGTTACATTAATTAACCTCATTTATTGATATATAGATTAAATGTATTTTTTAATGTATTTTTTACCTCCTGAAAATAACAAAAAATGATTACCATGGATAAACTCTATATTTTCTCCTGAATCTACTACAAATATTTGTATTGGGGAGGTTTTACTACATTCAGGTTATCACTTTTCATTGACTTCCAAATGTTTTCAGCTTCGGGCCGGGCTGGATTAAATATATCATTTACAAGAAATTTAAGAAGGGCTTGGGGATCAAGAGCAACCCATAAATATGATGTCTCATTATATCAATGTGAGTAGATATAATACATGTGAAAATACACCAAATCATTCTATATTTCATTCTTGCAGTTAAAGAAAAAAACCTATCCAGTCCAAGTGAAACATCATATAGTCTATCAATCTTGTCAAAGGTAATATCATAGGGGATTTCTTCCAGTTCATCATCATTCCATTTATTCCAGTCACCTAAATATGAAACCACGAAACCTGTATTTGGTGTAATTTCCAAAAACAGTTGATTTTGTAATTGCCTAAGGGGTTGCCAAGTCAAATGTCTTCATTGTTTTCCTGCATTTTTCATCAAAAATTTCCAAAAATACTTCTTCTTCATCTTTTCCATCTTCATTTTCATCTTTTCCCTCTTCTTCGCTATTATCTTCATCTTCACTTTCATCTTCTTTTCCCTCTTCTTCACTATCATCTTCATCTATGTACCCACCTTCATCTTCTCCCCCTTCATTTATGCTGTCGCCTTCATCTCCCCATTCATCATATTTTCTAATCTCTTCTTTGACGATTTCATCACGTACATCAGCTTTCATTTCTTTTAAACATCACCTAAAAAATATGAAAAGTTGTTATTTTAGTTTCGGCTACTCAAAACAACAACATAATTTAATTAACGCAGGCTAAGTTGAACCTGTAGTGGACTTACTTGACACCGGAACAAAGGAGTTGTGACTCTGACTGGCAGAATGTGACCCTCTTTTATACCACAAAACCATCCCCTCTCTCGACACAGGTTGTTGATTAAAAAAAGTAATACAGTATTTTAATTAAAATTATTATTTATTATAGACAACTAAAATACTAAAGTGAAAACCCCATGTGAATCCTTACATTATAGTGCAATACCATGAACATGGATTCTGATGCTGATAGATTTGTTATGGGGGCTTAGAAACTTTAACCATCTTGATTATTTACATAGGCGAAAATCATACACGTGCATGGAATGCGAAAAAAAATAACAGTAAAAAAATAGCTTGATTACCCATTTCAGAACATATATAGGCAAAAACCTTTTATATGTGATATGTAATAAAAAAATTTGTCGTAGAGACCGCTGATCAAACATTTGAGAACACATTCAGGAGAAAAAGGGTATATGTGCAACATGGGCGGAAAAACATTCAGCATAAAAGGTCACCTGACAGATCATTTGGTCATTTGAAGCACATACAGATGATAAACTTTTTGAAATAGGTATATGTGAAAATAAATTTGATCAGGGAATGTGTGACTGAACATTTAAAAAAGGACACTCCAGCAAAAAATTCCTTTGGCCCACTAGGAAATCATTGATATTAATTTAAAGAAATGAGAATGATGCCAGCCCATCAGTGTATAATATTTTGATGGTGATATTGTAATATGTTGATTTTGATGGTGATATTGTAATATTTTGATTTTGATGGTGATGGTGATATGAAAAGAATCACTTCTTTTCTTCACCTTAAAAGTACGAAAATGAGTTTTGGAGAACTCCTATTTCAATTAAGCCCTGATGCTAAGAAAATAGTTAGAGGGATTGAAGCCCTAAATCAGAAAATAATAAATACAGAATATGCGGTCATATTCAATGAAACATATATATATATATATATATATATATATATATATATATATATATATATATATATATATATATATATATATATATATACATATATATATATATATATATATATATATATATATATATATATATATATATATATATATATATATATATTATTAAATATGACCGAAAAAGTAAGATTAATAATTCTAACACGAATTTTCTCAATCTTTCGTACATTTCTTTTCACTGTTGGTGGTAATTCAAAAATCAATTCTCCAAAATTCATTTTTATTTCTAGGCTGACGCGACACTTGAGCGCGTTTCATAAAACTTATTACATTTTGAAAGACTTTAGTTTAAACATACACAACTGAATAGAACTTACACATCTCCGATTTGTTTATATCTACATTTGAGTGAGGTGGATGGGGTGAGGTGGTATTTAATAAGGTATTAATTTCATCAACACAAGACAGAACACGAAACAATGGGTATTGAATAGAAGTGATTGTAGAAAGCCTATTGGTCCATATTTCTTGATGCTTCTATATTGGAGCGGAGTCTTGAGGTGGGTAGAATATAGTTGTGCATTAATTGGCTGTTGAATGCTGGTGTTACCTTCTTGATGTGTAGTGCCTCGCAAACGTCAAGCCGCCTGCTATCGCTGTATCTATCGATGATTTCTGTGTTGTTTACTAGGATTTCTCTGGCGATGGTTTGGTTGTGGGAAGAGATTATATGTTCCTTAATGGAGCCCTGTTGCTTATGCATCGTTAAACGCCTAGAAAGAGATGTTGTCTTGCCTATATACTGGGTTTTTTGGAGCTTACAGTCCCCAAGAGGTCATTTGAAGGCATACACGACGTTGGTCTCTTTTAAAGCGTTCTGTTTTGTGTCTGGAGAGTTTCTCATGAGTAGGCTGGCCGTTTTTCTGGTTTTATAGTAAATCGTCAGTTGTATCCTCTGATTTTTGTCTGTAGGGATAACGTTTCTATTAACAATATCTTTCAGGACCCTTTCCTCCGCTTTATGAGCTGTGGAAAAGAAGTTCCTGTAAAATAGTCTAATAGGGGGTATAGGTGTTGTGTTGGTTGTCTCTTCAGAGGTTGCATGGCGTTTCACTTTCCTTCTTATGATGTCTTCGACGAAACCATTGGAGAAGCCGTTGTTGACTAGGACCTGCCTTACCCTACAGAGTTCTTCGTCGACTTGCTTCCATTCTGAGCTGTGGCTGAGAGCACGGTCGACATATGCGTTAACAACACTCCTCTTGTACCTATCTGGGCAGTCGCTTTTGGCATTTAGGCACATTCCTATGTTCGTTTCCTTGGTGTAGACTGCAGTGTGGAAACCTCCGCTCTTTTCCATGACTGTTACATCTAGAAAGGGCAGCTTCCCATCCTTTTCCATCTCGTAAGTGAAACGCAGCACGGAACTCCGCTCAAATGCCTCCTTCAGCTCCTGCAGATGTCTGACATCAGGTACCTGTGTAAAAATGTCGTCAACATACCTGCAGTATATGGCCGGTTTCAAGTTCATGTCGACTAAGACTTTTTGCTCGATGGTACCCATGTAGAAGTTTGTAAACAGGACACCTAGGGGAGAACCCATGGCGACCCCATCTACTTGCTTCTACATGTGCCCATCCGGGCTCAAGAAGGGTGCCTCTTTAGTACAAGCTAATAAAGGCGGTCGAGTATCGGGAGAATGCTTGAGCGCCATACCATTTTAAGTGCTAGTTGCTTCGGCAACTTCCAGGCTTCTTGAGCCCGGATGGGCACATGTATAAGCAAATAGATGGGGTCGCCATGGGTTCTCCCTTAGGTGTCCTGTTTGCATATTATAGGTGAAGAAATTGCAGGTGCTTCCTCCATACCGGACGGAATAAAAGTCCGACTGACACTGATATGTATTAATTGACTGCACCCTATGTCATCACCTTCCTTCCCCCTCTCCCTCAACATAAACAACAGGTCATGTTATTTTTGATCGAGCAATCACTGACCTGCTTTCTCTGCCAAAACGGCAGTTTACAATACAGTTTGTGCTTACTCAATTAACTTATTATCCAAAAATTTCCTTGTTGACCTAACCAAGTAGGACAACAACGTTGTTGCATGCACTGTCAAGTAATGAGATTCGGTTACAACTTATATAGTGTCAGTAGTAGTACTTAGTAGAAAACTCATTATACATATATTGCTTAATGGGCAGAGTGCACTACCAATCACTTTTATAGACCAAACTTTATATAATATGTCTTACCTAGTAGCCAGAATACACTGAACACAACTATCTTCCATCACGATGCGTGTAACAAAAAATTTAGTCAAGGATGTCATCTAACTCACCACTGTCATCACAGGCGAATCTGTCATGTGCAATATGTGAAAAAAAATTTGGTCAGAGCAACTATCTAATCAATGTTAATGTAATATGTTCTGTGAGGAGTATGTGTGGGTGTTTTTATTGTGGAGGCCAATGCAAATACAGCATCCATTGTTAGTGTTAGTTGTACTGTACTCTAAAATGTACAGTCCTCAGTCCTAAGATCAATGAGTTTTCCATTGATAACTACAAAAAAGAAGCATTAGCTCTTTATGAAAGGGATTCAAACAGGGAAAAAGAAACACAGAGCTCTTTATGGAAGTGATTCAAACAGAGGAAAAGAAAGAAATTATAATATAATTCATGAAGGCTCCAATGGGAAATAACAACCAAAATGCTAATATATAACCCAAGTTTTTCTTTAAAAATGGATAATACTACTATTACAATTACTTCAACGGAATGGACAGTGGCCTCCTAGCATACAAGCTAACCCTAATGTCAAGCCTCCTATGAAATGCCTGTCATTAGACAAGCAGTAGATGATTGCCCATTTTAATTTTTAAGGTAAAAAATCAAAGAAACAGTGGGGTAATACATGAACTCTTCAGTTTTATTTTTTTTAACTAATCCACTCACCTTGAAATCGATATATCATATTTTCCAATTCATTCAATATTTTACCATCTATTCTAATCTTCGATAGACATATGCCCAATAATGGTAATATTGGCCCGTTACATTAATTAACCTCATTTATTGATATATAGATTAAATGTATTTTTTAATGTATTTTTTACCTCCTGAAAATAACAAAAAATGATTACCATGGATAAACTCTATATTTTCTCCTGAATCTACTACAAATATTTGTATTGGGGAGGTTTTACTACATTCAGGTTATCACTTTTCATTGACTTCCAAATGTTTTCAGCTTCGGGCCGGGCTGGATTAAATATATCATTTACAAGAAATTTAAGAAGGGCTTGGGGATCAAGAGCAACCCATAAATATGATGTCTCATTATATCAATGTGAGTAGATATAATACATGTGAAAATACACCAAATCATTCTATATTTCATTCTTGCAGTTAAAGAAAAAAACCTATCCAGTCCAAGTGAAACATCATATAGTCTATCAATCTTGTCAAAGGTAATATCATAGGGGATTTCTTCCAGTTCATCATCATTCCATTTATTCCAGTCACCTAAATATGAAACCACGAAACCTGTATTTGGTGTAATTTCCAAAAACAGTTGATTTTGTAATTGCCTAAGGGGTTGCCAAGTCAAATGTCTTCATTGTTTTCCTGCATTTTTCATCAAAAATTTCCAAAAATACTTCTTCTTCATCTTTTCCATCTTCATTTTCATCTTTTCCCTCTTCTTCGCTATTATCTTCATCTTCACTTTCATCTTCTTTTCCCTCTTCTTCACTATCATCTTCATCTATGTACCCACCTTCATCTTCTCCCCCTTCATTTATGCTGTCGCCTTCATCTCCCCATTCATCATATTTTCTAATCTCTTCTTTGACGATTTCATCACGTACATCAGCTTTCATTTCTTTTAAACATCACCTAAAAAATATGAAAAGTTGTTATTTTAGTTTCGGCTACTCAAAACAACAACATAATTTAATTAACGCAGGCTAAGTTGAACCTGTAGTGGACTTACTTGACACCGGAACAAAGGAGTTGTGACTCTGACTGGCAGAATGTGACCCTCTTTTATACCACAAAACCATCCCCTCTCTCGACACAGGTTGTTGATTAAAAAAAGTAATACAGTATTTTAATTAAAATTATTATTTATTATAGACAACTAAAATACTAAAGTGAAAACCCCATGTGAATCCTTACATTATAGTGCAATACCATGAACATGGATTCTGATGCTGATAGATTTGTTATGGGGGCTTAGAAACTTTAACCATCTTGATTATTTACATAGGCGAAAATCATACACGTGCATGGAATGCGAAAAAAAATAACAGTAAAAAAATAGCTTGATTACCCATTTCAGAACATATATAGGCAAAAACCTTTTATATGTGATATGTAATAAAAAAATTTGTCGTAGAGACCGCTGATCAAACATTTGAGAACACATTCAGGAGAAAAAGGGTATATGTGCAACATGGGCGGAAAAACATTCAGCATAAAAGGTCACCTGACAGATCATTTGGTCATTTGAAGCACATACAGATGATAAACTTTTTGAAATAGGTATATGTGAAAATAAATTTGATCAGGGAATGTGTGACTGAACATTTAAAAAAGGACACTCCAGCAAAAAATTCCTTTGGCCCACTAGGAAATCATTGATATTAATTTAAAGAAATGAGAATGATGCCAGCCCATCAGTGTATAATATTTTGATGGTGATATTGTAATATGTTGATTTTGATGGTGATATTGTAATATTTTGATTTTGATGGTGATATTGTAATATTTTGGTAATTGGCAGTTTAATTCTGAACAAAAAAATCTTTTAAAGGGGAAATCTGGTTGCATCTATCCATTAAAATATTCCCACACTCACTACAAGAATGAGGCATTTTACATGGATGTTTTTTTCATATGGAAGATCACTTCTCCAAATTACCATATATAATGGATATGCAGATTATTAATATACTACACCTAATATACCGTATTTTGTATCGTCTATTGTTTCAAAACGTTCCCTGCCACAAAAAAAAATGAAGTTTACATACAGACTAAAATTAAACAACAGATTAAAGTTCTGGATTTTTTTATTTACATTGTCCCTTATAATAAGTAATTTACAATTTGGACTGATATTTTTTTATAGGTAAGAAATATATAGAGAGATTATTGCTGGCATCAATATAACAAAAGCAAAGGCTAAGGTGTTAAAAGCACGAAAATACAATAGACACAAAAAATTCCAGAATATTAATTAAGCTACAGGAGAAACAGTATATTCATATCAGAATACACAGAGTGTTAATTTTTTCTTTAGGTCAATGAAAACATGATTCCACTAATACAGCCCCTTAAATCTTTTGTGTCTTCGGTTACCACAAGATCCCAGATGTATGATTGTTTATTCAAGTATTATGCATATATAACTACAGATATTACTTTGGAACCATTTTTTAAATGAACCACCCCCAATGGAAAAATATCGACCGTGATTATCCTGACGTTCCAAGAATGTGGCATGATGAAGTGGTAGATGAGGTGGTTAAAGAGGGGGCAATCCCAAAGTGCCTATAAGAATTATAACTCTGTATTCGGTAAGAATATGGATGGGATCTACCGAAGACGAGGGGTATCCTGTGGCATTACAATTACAAGTCATAATGCGAGTCATGGTTATTGACTAGAAACTTGAAGAATACACTGATATGTTTGTGGAACTTATCTCTATCATTGACCACAGAAATATCATGTTTTGTCAACATAATGTTAATATATTATGCCTTTATGCTCCGATAATCAATGGATATAGATCCTATGTTAAGGATCCTGTTGTATTTCTGAGGATGATACAAGCATCCGAGCAGGAAAGAGAAGCTCTGAAAGAGATGATGCGCGCGGATGGAATCAATATTCCGCCGGCGACAACATGGAAAAAAGTTCATAATTCTACAGAAGTAGAAGAAGCAACAGAAAAATTTTGGGCCATACAAAAACGATGTTTCAATTTACATTATTTTTTCAGGTGCATTATGATGTTTAAAAAGACTATACATTGGACGTTAACCAGAGAAGTAGAAGCTTATGTAATGTGGTTGAGAAATGAAAAATGGATTGAACATGTAAAAATACAAATGACTCAACATGAACTCTATGATTTTCATGGAAAGGGAGGATGTTATGACTGCCAAAAAATAATTTTTTCGACCCCAACCATATGGAGTATTTTCCGTCAAGATATCCTGGAAATAAAGGCGAATCAGATAACATATATGGGTACCAAAATATTGACCGTATTTTTACTGATGGCGATGAACATTGCTATAATATATGTGGGATTAACTTATTGAACATTGACAGAGTTTATCATGTAGGTCCCTTAAAAGGAGGGTTATTCTGTGAATTAATCATTCGCTTGGTGGTGAAAGATTATGGAACCTTCTATGTAGAGCGAGTTCGTCGGATGTTTCAAGGCTATCCAGAAGGCATAGTTTTCATAACACAAAATCCCCAGCTCTTTATGGAAGTGATTCAAACGGGAAAAAAGGAGGACATCTGTAATTTTATAATTCAAGATGAAGGTTTATTATCTCCAATGGAAAACAATATTAATAATGATTTACAGAAAAGATGTGCCTAAGTTCTTCTAAATATTTTTTTGGATACTACTACAATGAAATGTACAGTAACCTCCTTATACAAAGAAATACAAGCCAACCGGAACTTCCCTCATTCCATTGGACGTCCATTCCATTGGACGAGATTCATCGGCATCTTATCTCTATATCCTGGAAGAGAGCAGTAGAAGACCTGACTACCTATCATAATTTTTACGAAAACAAAAATGGTAGTATGGGGGAAATGAAAAGAGATCGCTTACTAATCAGTTATAGAAACAAACTCAGTTATAAATACGATGTTCCTTAGGAAATAATGTAAATAGAATTAATCCGACTTCTATGTTTAACAGGCATGCAATGTTTGTAAGCGTGAAGTTACTGACAGCTTAACCCTTATGTTGGATATTTCCAACATCGAATACAACACTGTTGTATTCTCATTACTTATTACTAACTCTACTAATTATTGTAGTAAGTAAAATTACCAACACGTAGAATTCTCATGTACTAATAATTTCATCTGTGCAGTAGGCTAGAATTCTCACGTCACCCGACGCCAGTATTGCGTCAGATTTCATTACAATAAACACATTATATCCAATGTATTTGAGAATTAAATTCGATTCTCTATAACTAAGGCATTCTGTATGATAACTAATTACTGATGAATTGACCTCCAACTAAAAGCCGAATAGAGCGTTGGAGTCATAGCGATTATCTAGTAATAAAAGTTAACGTCACCAGTGAATGCCATGGGGAGACATTAATTCCTCTCCCTTATATATTTACTATTCTTAAATTATCAAATAATAATATTTCCCTCCTCTAAATAATAAACCCATCCAGTCTTCAACATTTCAAGCATAAATGCGAGAAATATTAATGTTCGTGACAATAATTTGTTTAATGAACGCGGGACGCGGCGTGGGTTGAGGAAGCTTGCCAGTACACGTGGAGAGCCGCTCTGAGGCAGACCTGCTCGTACCGTACTCACCAGGAGACGCCATTACCCAGCCATTAGGGTAGACGTTATCCATCCTCAGATGAAAGTCGCCACTGTGAGGCGTGAATAACCTTGCAGATAATATCTTCAACTGGTGCTGGTGTCAGATAAGGAACCTCTCTAACCTGGTTCTTGACTACACGTGACCGGCCAGTGAAGCGCGCCACTATCCAGGATAGGCTTAGCCAGAGCCTGGGGACGCGAATTTCAGCAATCTTAAAACTTATACAGTGCCCTTTTAGCTAAGTATATTCTCTTTATGTGATGCATCTTGTAAAGTGTTTTGTAGTAGCTGGGTGATTGACCGTTACGACGCATGATAACATCTAACAACAGGTTATTAATTTTATCACCTGTAATTCTTAAATTCTTGAATATAGAGATTCAGTAGTTTAATTAGTTGCTACTGTAAATATTTGTCTTGCAGCACGTGAGAAGAATTCTCCCTGCCGCCTTCTCCCGTGTTAATCCATCCCATTCGTCAGCCAGCCGAATCCAGAGAATTAGAGGAAACGCCGTGGCTTACATAAAGCAATCGTCTTTAAGCTAAGATTCTTTATATTCATTCATGAACTTATTGCAATTACTTACATGCAGAATTTCTTAGGATTAACATGTGTTTATTGTGACTCTCATTACTATACTTATAATCTATGTTCCCATTCATGGTAATGACATTAGTTTCACTATAATTCAAAGGATTAGATTATTATTATTTGGATTAGTGAACGAACCACACTAGTTCCTGGACGTACTTACCTCCAGTAATAACCCCCCCAATGTGGGTGTTTGAGGGTTTGTTTCATTTAATTATACAGCCCATTAATTATTTCTATGATCATATTCTCTAGTATTTTATCCATAGTTACTGGTTCATCTAGGAATTATCTAATGATCAGAAATTCTCAGTTTCCTTCTTTACTATAAAAGCGGGTGGTCCTTCGTAATTTAATTTACTACATTAATATTTAAATAATCAGATTCAAGCCCCAAATGTCCCACATTATGGTCCTTATCGAACCGGATAGGCATTAAATTTATAATTAAAATATTAACCATTAATAACTAATCCTTGTGTGATAGAAGCTAGACTAACTATTTAATTAATTGTGTCAACTAACAGTGTAACACATCAGTTAGCCTAGATCACACTAACATATTGCTACTTTCACCTCATGTATAAGGTAGCTTTAGTGGGTCATAGCCAATTACCCACAACACTTAGACCTATACGTCACACAGAGGTGAGAATCTTTAGGTCACCAGGAGCAACAGCTCATAACTTTTATAATAACCCCACCCTAACACCTGCGTTAGAGTGGCCTCACCATCTAACCATTATATACTTAGGTGGTAATGACATCCACCCCACTCGTCATCCAGCCGAGGTGATCAAACACCTCAAAGCCATAATTTCTTCTTTCAAGCTCATCAGTGAATCAGTAGTATTCACATTAGTGGAACCTCGCCAACCAAGACAAGATAATCGTTGGGGAGTAACCCCAGAATACTACCTGAGAGCTGCTAAGTACATAAATTTCAGGCTGAAAAAACGAGTGAGATTGGATGCCACATATATCCAATTTACAGCCAGACCTTACAGACAGAACCTGACCAGAGATGGTGTACACTTGTCAGGGGAATCTAGGTTGCATGTGGTTGACAAGTTAATTAACACCATCAACCATCACAAACGGCTGTGGCTAGCAAGCCAAACTTAACTGTACATAATTGTTTCACCTGTGTGTGCAAGAGCACTCTTATAAAACAAAAAAAACAAAAATACAGCACAACTATATTCACCTTACTGCACCACAATAATCTTTACCCATGTTATTAGGTAGAATTTAGGCTGAGATTGTGCTGAATTTGGTACAAGCCCAGACTAAATAACTTTATAGTTCTTAGTTAGGAATTATTACGACTAGATCTAAACTAGTCAGTGTTGTATGTATTATATTATTTGTGCTGACCCTAAACAGGGTGGGATTAATTTTGAGATAACTCTGATTGGAGTGTCTCCATAATATTTCTCTTGTATGCATTATTTTGTGTATCTATTTTGTGTATTGCTGGATTATCTCCATTAACTCTGATGGTGATATAGAAGAGCTAACCGGACGAGAACTAATGGTGAAGTTCAGACAGTGCACAAAATATCTAGCTATTTGTTGTTAGGTAGGTAGGTACATTCAACCTCAAGTGAGGTAACATATAAAGTAGCCACCTTAAATTAGGCTACAATTAATGTTACTTATTCACTAATGAACAAGTACCCAAGCTTCATTAGTAATACATATACTAACACTGTGAAGCTTGAACCTAAGCCCAACATGGCTACTCCTGAGCAATTGAGGAGAACCTACATTGGCCTTAAAGGTCATTTGACTAGATTAATTAATAAGGCTGAGAGCTTAACTAAAGATACTCCCATTGACTCTTATCACTTAGAGGCATCAGTTAGAGTGGCTGATCTGAAATTTGATCAAGTCAGATCTGCAGGTCAATCTTACCTTGATCTGCTAAATACTGTAGAAACTGATCCTGATGAAGCAAGTCAAATTGTGGACGACATCTCCCATTATGAAGATGAGACTCAAGATAGAATTATCAGGCTATCTAAATTAGCCAAACAATCTGGATCCAATACCAGTAACACTGGGTCTCACTTCAATAATCACTTACCCGAGGTTCGTTTGCCTACTCTGGACTTGCCTACATTTTCAGGATTAGATACAGAAAATTGGGACAATTTTTGGACTTCCTTTGAAGTTCACATCCATAAGAAACAGTCTCTAGACAAAGTTTCTAAATTTTCATACCTACTTAGTCTTCTCACAGGAGAGGCTAAAAAGGTCATACATAACCTTACTCTTAATGGGAGTAATTATGAGGAAGCTATAAAACTCCTGAAGTTGAACTATTGCAACAAAGAGTTAAGTATAGCTACCCTCTATTATCAATTGCTAGATCTGAATGCACCAAACAGTAGACCAGAGTCACTTCAGAGCTTCAGACTAGAAGTAGAGTCTCTAGTAAAGGCCTTAGGTACTAAAGTTAATATACCTGCTTCTGAATGGTCTATCAAGCTATTATTACAGAGGAAATTACCTCGAAATGTCTTGACAGAGCTCTGCTCACATTATAATACTGAGTTTCTTACTCTCGATCAAATTTTCGAGGGGTTGAGGATCACAGTTAACAGGTTAAAGACTCATGATAAAATTAAACCTGAGTCTAAACCAACTAATACTGATATTTCAGTCAAACCTAAACAGACTCAGAGTAAGTCTAATAAATATAAATCCAAACCTACTCCATCCACTAGGAAAAGAAGTGGAAATGTAGGTACATATTCAGTATCTCCTTCCGAGATAACCAATGACTTTCTACTAAAGAGATTAAGTCTATTAACCAGAGAAAGTGTCTGTTCTGCAATCAGGAACACACCACTTATCAATGCTCTGTTTACCCTACTTATAGGGTAAGTAGACCATAATCCCCTAGTTTTCCTGAAGAAAATGAAGCATGCAAACCAGAGATTAACCAGATGATTTTTATCGCTCCAAGAGTATGACCTGGTGATAACGCACATAAGAGGGCGAGACAATGTAGTGGCTGATGCGTTATCTCGAGCCTAGCCACTAGAATAATTCTCAAAAACAAAGGGGAGGGAGTGTTATGATCCCAGGTAGCCGAAAAACGAGCCTCCCTTTGAGAATTATTCTATCAAGCCTGACCTAACCAGAAGGTCTAAGATATATAGAGGTGATAACACATATGTAAAATAGCTGGTTGGAGATGATGAACAATTTAAGATTAGGGGCAGGGTAGAAGAAAACGGATAAATGACTGGTTAAGAGATGTGGACATTTTGCTGGAAGCGTGAGGCTCGCTTTTAGAGGAGCTTTGACCTCACTTGAGGCCAGACATCGCAGGGGGAAAGCCGCGCTCCGTTGAGCTCCCGTCAGAAGGGAACCCCTAGTGATATATCTCGAAGAGAAGGGAAGTGTGCAGACGTACCAGCTGTGGAATCGAGCTGGGGACGTGTGGTCTCAAGTCTCGGGCGATGAGAAGTGTTTATTAAACCGCCCAGAGGAATATCGTGGGCCGTGAAGCGCCCTTCGTCAGAGGGAGGAGCGCCCTCGACCAGACAATCTGTGGTAAGCACGATATACGCCAGTTCATAGTGATTGCTTGTAGTTCGTCGTGTGCCCAGCGACAGTAGCAATGTTTATTGATAACTTAGACATGTTTTAATAAGGCAGAAAGCCTGAAATAAGAGAGTGGAGAGTGAGGAACACGGAGCGACGTCCGTCCCCTCTGAGCGCTGGCAGGCAACTGAGGGAGCCCGGCTCCTGACGGCGAAAGACCCTCCCAGTGTGAGTGAGGACCGCCGCCGGGCGAGGTGGAGTATGGACCCGCCCAAAACGGGGGAGTCCACTCTCACTGTATGTAGAGGACAGATAGAGGTTTGAGGCAAACATATTGTGTGATTATTTTTGTTTATGTGTTAAAGGGGAAACATTTTTATTGGAGTGTCGATGGGTTGCAGGTTTGTCTTTGGGGAAGAAGTTGTTGAGAACTTCGAAGCCAGCCCAGATGAAGTAACTGATGAGACTCCAAGGTAGTGGAGCAGAGGACCTCGAGCTGTGAGGAAAAGCAGTGAAGAGTGTCACGTGCTTCTGTAGAGGTGGTGAAGCACCATAGTTGCTCGAGGAAACTTCATGGTGTAGCAGCCAAGAGAGCTGTGGAGGAACCTAGCAGAAGGGTGAAGCACCGTAGTTGCTCAAGGAGAACCTCGTGATAGCAGCCTGGAGGAGCTGCAGAGGATCCTGGTAGTTAAGCCCAGAAGAACCTGAAGATCAGGGTAGTGAACTTCCAGAGGTGGAAGGGAAGTTCTGGTAGATTAATTGTAGGGAGTTGATAGTGTTTGGTTGTCATTAGCGTGCAAGATGCAGTGAGAGGTGAGTGATTGTTGGCATTCTTATGTCAAGGAGTGTTTTATACTGAAGATTAGAGTTACAGTCGTAGGCTGGATTACCTACAGATGTATGCGTTCTAGGACTGATAGAGTGATCGATTGATCATTGTTGTGTATCAATGAACATTTATACTGATATATGTTATTGCATTCAAATGCTGATTTTCTTTGTACACATTTACAGATACATATATATATTCTCTTGCTGATGGTGCAACAGTGTATGTAGACTTGATCAACTTGAGGAGGTTGATAGTATCAGGTGGTGAACCAGGAGATAGGATACCACTTGATAAGCTGATGATAGAGTTCTGATGATGTTGGAGTGCAACCTGATTGTAATAGTATAGAGTATAGGATTCATTATTACTGTATGTGTGTATGTATTGTGTAGGTGCTTTGTCCAGTAAATGTATCCCAATTTGCTGGTGTTTGCCCTTGTCCTAGTGAGGCTTCCCAGGAGGTAGTAAAGAAGGAGAGAGAGAGAGAAAGAACCAAGAACCACTGCTGTGGACAGGGTAGAAGGTAATACTAATAAGTCAACAGGGGATTGAGGAGATCATATCACCTAAGGAGAGAGTGGGGAGTCACAGCGGCTCGAGTGGGTGTGTGCACGTGACAACGAGGCTAAGTGTTGGAGCCGCATCCCTTAAATGTGTGACGTTGAGCCCCTCTCCAAGAACCAGAAACGCCAAGGGTGATCTCATAGTGAGGTATAAGCACTCTACCGAGTTGTGGGTTGGGTTGTTCGTAAAGTAGGAACACGACGACAACACCACCAACCCACAGAACTATAATACAACTAAAGTTGCAACTGAAACCCAGTTTTAGGTTATTTATTAATAGGTTGATGCAAATGTATGACTGTGGCGAAATCGATTACACTATACTTTGGAATTGGGACACCACCATATATCAGGTATTTAACGATTGTGAGGAAGAATACTCTGATTTTTTTTGTTATACTAATAATTTGGTGAATCATATCGACAGAGTGATTAAGCGTTAATCATTAACGCCTAATGCATTAAGACAGACAGCATTAAGCGGTTACTTGGTTGATACACAAAATCACTCGCTTGCTAATTGAAGTAAGATTGTAAATCGAGACATATTTTTCGAGGAAACTGTGATCGTAATTCGTAAAATTCGTAAGTAGGGACTGTCTTGATAAATTATACAGAACGTAACTTTTGTCGTATATTCTTAGGTTAATTTTTTTCTACCGACTTCTTTATAAGATATGCATATCAGTAGAAATTCTTGCCAGGTCCCCCTTTCCTGGGTAAATTAGCATTTCAGATCATATTTTTGTTCATTATTTGTTAGACACATAATGTTGTTATATCCCGATGATATCAAATTCAAATCTTTTGTACGTTTTTGTACATCAGACTGGCAATTATCTGACTATATTTTAAAGTACTATACTGATAGGCTAGATATTACATTAGAACCAGATATAGATTGTCCACCATTGTTTGAACCAAAGCATAGTCTTATGTATAATATAAATATAATACCTGTAACTCTTTATTCCTTAAAAATATGGATGGGATCTACCGAAAAAGGATATCCACTGGCATCACAATTACAATTTATACTGCGAGTTAGAATTATTGGTATTGAAATGGAAACGGATTATTGTATGTCTATCGAACTTATTTCTAACATCGATGAAAGATACATAACATTCTGTGAATTTAATTATCTCAAATGGATTCTAAAAATAAATAGAAATGGATATAGATCCTATGCAAAGGACTCTCTCATATTTCTAAACATGGTACAAGCTTCTAATGAGGAAAAAGAAGCTTTAAAACAAATGATGCGAATCGACGGAATATTGTTTCCACCGTCATCGTCATGCAACAGAATTTTCAATTGGAAAAACGAAAAAGTGTTTTGGTTCATACAATGCTATTTCAATCGGCATTATTATTTTAGGTACATGATGTTTACAAATATACATTGGAAATCAACTGGAGAATTGGAAGTTTATAAACAATGGCTGATATGTTATGAAAAATGGCGTGATTACGGGCATCAAAAGAGAATTAAACATGAACCTTATTGTTTATATGAAAACCGAATTCGTCAAAATATAATTGATATAGAACCAAACATGAAATATTTTTATACTAAATTTCGGAATGATCATTATTACAAAATATGGCGTAAAAGTGACGAATACACATTTCATATTTTTAGCGATGGTGATGAACACTGTGATAACATATGCTGCATTGACCTCAAAAGCATTGACAGAGTTTATCATGTAATTAAATCGAAAACATACTATGAACTAATTGCTCGTATGGGGGTGAAAGAATATGGATCATATTATTATTATTTTTTTTTTTTTTTTTTTTTTTTTTTTTTAGATATATACAAGAGTTGTTACATTCTTGTACAGCCACTAGTACGCGTAGCGTTTCGGGCAGGTCCCTGGAATACGATCCCCTGCCGCGAAGAATCGTTTTTTCATCCAAGTACACATTTTACTGTTGTGTTAAACAGAGGCTACAGTTAAGGAATTGCGCCCAGTAAATCCTCCCCGGCCAGGATACGAACCCATGACAGCATTCGCGGAACGCCAGGCGAGTGTCTTACCACTACACCACGGATTTAGAAATGATTATAAACTCTCACCATTACTCTGACTGGGATAAAAGCGAATGCATAATTTTTATAACTAAATTTTTATAACTAGTAATCCCCAACTCTTTATGGATATAATTCAAACTAGGGACAAAGAAAAAATTTGTAATTTTATCCAACGAGATGAAGGTTTATCTCTGATTGTCTACAATAACAAAACAAAGAGTAGTTTATTGGCCAGATGCACTCGGGTTATTGTAAATTCTTTTTTGGATACAAGTACAGGAATAGAAGACTGTTGGAATGTAGCCACTTTGCATAAAGAAATAGATTCCACCTTCCAAATCCCTCATTCAACTAAACAGCTGTTAATTAATGAAGGTTCAGAAAATCTAATAATTAGTAGATCCTGGAAGAGAGCTGTAGAAGATTTAAAGTACTTGGCAGTAAATAAGGTCGACTATGAGAAACTCAAGGATGAAATTCGCGAGAAACAACAAAGAATTGACGATTTGATAAATGAAAAAAACCTAGAGAGAACACAAGTCACAAAAGAGCAACTGAAGGCCGAGGGATGGAAAATTACAAATATCATATTATTATAACATTTATATGGTGACATGATAAATTGGAGCGATCCCACCGATATATTAAGTGATTCTTCTATTGATATGAATACTGGGTGTAGTGATTCATCATCTAGTTCTGAGAGTCAGGCAATTGCTTGGGGATATAACAAGCATCTTTAGTAGCTGGACCTACCGGACCTGCTTTGGAATTACAACCCGTTTCTGGGAACGAATTAAATTCATTAAATGGAGAATTTATGCGGACTGTCGTAATGTGGACGGGTGTAATGCAAGTGCTCCTGGATATTGCGAACTTGGCCTCACTGTAACGGTGCCAGTGCCTGTGAAAGACAATCTGGTAGTTTTCCTGTAGAATATGAATGTGAGGATGACCGACAAGAATACATATGTTGGAGATACGTGTTGTGGGGCATATAAGGCTTTTTTTTACCACTATTTCGAGGATAATTTTGAATATGTGAATAGTGAGTGCAATTATGTTATCAAAGGTTCGGTTCTATATAATATAATAAGTCAAATTTAACAGGCTCCTTTAAGTCATTGTAACAATTTTAGTGGGGTATAAAGAATTAATGCCATAAAATTATTTTATTTGTGGCTCATGTGATCCTTATATACTGACTGATCTATCAAATTTTGGCTCAAACTGATATATAAATGTAATAATGTATTTAGAGTGTGGGTATCTATTTTTGGGCCGAAATGTGGTCGCTATTAATAATAATCTAAGCCGGTATTCCATTCACCTTATGAAAGTAATAGGGGTTTTCTCCAGAAACTTGTTCTAATTATATTTAATAAACATGCGCAAGTTATTTTCTTATAGGCCTTTTGTAAAGGACATGGTTAGGTTAAGGTTCATTATTTCAAACGAAAAATTGAAAATATATGAATTTGGGAAATTTTTCTTATTAGATAGATCAGTAGATCGGGTTTGGCACATAGCCTTGAGTACTACTCAAGACGTCCTTTTGTAAAGGACATGGTAAGGTTAAGGATAATTATTTCATACAAAAATTGAAAATATATAAATTTGGGAAATTTTCCTTATTAGATAGATCAGGAGATTGGGCTTTGCATAGCCTTGAGTACTACTGCGTTCTGGTTATTAGGTACAAGACGTTTCCATTTTGGTGGAAACTTTTTTTCTAAAAAAAATTAACAATCAAGGAAATCAGCAGCCATGAGAATATCTAGAGCAATTTCTGAATCAATTGGAAATTCTGGATTATTCATCTTACTATTATTAAATTGAGCATTGTAGGTGAAATACATACTCACTTTCTGAAGAACATGTGATCTGCAGATAAAATATAAAAACATAATTATTTATGGTATACACTTTATTATGCAAGGTTATACAGTTTCATATCTGATTTTATACAAAAAATTAACATTAAGAGGACACAAAAAAAAGTTCGCTTCCTAGAGGCTGTAGATTCCCTCGAACTCCTCCGATGCCGGGCAGGAACCGAGGATGCAGCGAGCATTCCCCCTCTGGATCGCGACACTGAGGCGCTGAAAGAGAAAACTTGCTGCTCTAGGGTCTCTTGTGGTGTCAATGAGCTTGGAACCAAGATCCTTAAGAAACCTCCTTGCACTCTCTCCCCATGGGCCTAGGGTCTCAAACCCTATTGGAACGAAGTTGTACCAATGATCTAATTGCCTGTACTTGGCTGACTTGTCTCTTTCTCTGCGTGTCGCCGCGGCTCCTGCTGTGCCAGCAGAGAGGTTGATGTATGTGGTTGCCAGGGTGGATACACAAGTATAGTCCCATGCCAACTGTCTGCCACCCTTCCACAGTCGCATTATGATTCCATCTGGTCGGCGGGCAAAGCTTACAGAGTCACGGTTCAGTAGGCTGCAGGGCTCTCTCTCCGCTGGACACTGAGCAGAGGCAAGGCTTCTTTTAATGATGTCATTGACTTTGTTGTGTCTAGTGTGCCAACCACCAGATTTTCCACAGTGCAGGCCATGCAATCCATATTTGTCAGCATCTGCCTCGCCGCAAATACACCTATGAACAGTGTGGATAGGGGCAGCAAGACGGAGAGCGACTGCAATACGGAGCTCCTGCAGATCAAGACGTGTGCCTGTCGCAGACATAGGGACTGCCAAAAGGAAGCCCCTGCATGGGGAGCCTGCACAGCTGTGAGGCGTGCACGATCACTGGGGGTTGTTGCTGCCTCCAGCAAAGCTGTGGCTTCTTTGTCTACAATGGGCCTGTCCCAGCTGGATTGTTTCTCAGCTTTCGGCATGGCGGGTCTGCCATGGCACCCCATTTCGTGTCACATTCCGTGTAGTGGGGATCCTGTATCCCCGCTACATCACTCAGGGTGTCAAGTAGAATTTCCTTAACCAGGTCATCTGATGCTGAGGAGGAAGACAGGAAGGCTGGGACAGCTATTTGAGTAGCAGTGCGGACACCTAAGCCACCGAGCCTAACAGGAAGAGTGGCTTGTTTCCACTGGCATTCGTTGAGGGAGAGGTTAACAACTTTTTCCAGCATGGTCTTCAGTAAGAGGTCATACTCTTCAAGCTTTCGGCTGTTGTAAGATGGGGCGCTCCTCAGAAAGTAGGTTAGCCTCGGAAGGGATAGGCATTTGGTGAGGAGATAAAAAGCATCGTGGGCATCGATGTCACCTATTCTGTCTTCCATCCTCCTAAGGTCTGCGATTTTCTTGTCAAGGATCTCCTCAATGGCGTTAGACCCGAGAGGGGCTCCAAGGAGGGTGCTGTTCTCGCCCTTGATGACATGGGCTCCAGGCAAGGCAGACCTTATTCTAGCTTCGATGTCTGGGCTGGAAGAGACTACTTCACACTTGGAAGGGTTCAGGACAAGACCCAGGCTTACTTCTTGCTCCATTATTTTCCTGATATCTGCCAAGAGGTGGTCTACGGTGCCAGCTATAGTGCCATCATCTAAAAACCAGATGTTGAACTCGCTGGACAAGCTTTCGGTGATTTCTTTTAAGACTAAGCAGAAAAGAAGGGGAGCAAGAGGATCACCTTGCTGAACACCTTCACATGATCTGATTTCATGTTCACCAAAGAGCAGTTTTGACTCACCACTGTAGCACGATAGTATGAACAGGTAGAGGGGCAGGAAATGGCGATGTACGGCACACAGTACTGCATCTCTTCTGACCATGTTGAAGGCATTCTTAAAGTCCAGTTTGAGCAGGGCCTTTTCATCAGAAATGTTGGTGATGTATGCTCGTGCTGCACGGGCAGCCGCTTCACAGCCTTGGGGGATTCCAAATACTAGCTGGATTGGTTTCAGCAATTCAGCCGCTTGCTGGCTGACTACCCTCGTAGCAGCCTTGGCAATCAGGCGTCGGAGAGTGTTGCCAACAGCGATTGGCCTGATTCCTTCATCCTTCTTTTTGAGAGCACAGAGGGAGGCACCAAAAAAGAGAGGCCTGATGACCTCAGGTATCTCACCAGCCAGGCACATGTTGACGAACCTTGCGAGTTCCATAAGAAGATCTTGTGCAGCATCACCAACCGCAGGATTTAACATTTGCTTGATGTGTTGAGGTTTTAACCCTGTAAAGCCGCCTGCTGACCCAGGTGGAAAAGAAAGGGTTGCTTTGTAGACCTCAGATTCACCAACGATTAATGGGTCTGAAATGGTGTCGGCTGATGGCGGAACGATGTTGTCGCCTTGAGGGGCTCCGGGTGGGTGCTTGCTTTGCAGGGCCTGTGCTGTGGTTGAGTTTCGAGGAGCAATTTTCTAGTCACTGTTGAGGACTCTAATAGCACTTGCGGTATTTCCCTCTTCAATTTTCTTGGTGATTTGTGCTCTGATTTTGTACGTTGTTGTTACCATTTCTGCGGTGGATGTGTTTTGCTCGGAGAGGCAGGTGAACTAGGTTGTCCCCCCTTGGGTATTCATTTATCGCCCTCAGGACCGAGGAAGCAAGTGATCTGTCCCTCCGGTGACGGTGAGGCATACATTGCCAAACAAAAGGACATTATGCCACGCTTGAATGTTTTCCGGGGCATCATTGACCCTTTTTAGAAGATTACAGAGCTTGGCTGCTGCATTTGGGTGGGCTGCTTTTGGGATGTGTGGTAATGTTCTAGCAGACGTCGCTATAATCGCTTGGGTGAGGTTTTCAGATGAGATTAGGTTAATGGGAGTCTCTTCTCTAACTGTCAATGGCAGCTGGTCATTGCTTCTCTTTGGAAGCTGGTGGGAACCACTGCATCTTACCTCGTTGACGGTGTGAAAGCGGATAACACCACCATTGGAGTTTATGGCGGTGTTTTTGTTGCATACTCGGCAAAAACATCTTTTAGGAGCAGTTTTAATTATTAATAATAGTAGTAATAATTATTAATATAATTAATTAATAATAATTAACAATAAATTATTAATTAATATATTAATAATTAATAATAATAATAATTAATAATAACCTCTTTTAGGAGCAGTTTTAATTATTAATAATAGTAGTAATAAATATTAATCTAATTAATTAATAATTATTAATTAATTAATAATTATTAATAATAGCAGTAATAATTATTTATTATATAATAATAATAAAAATAATATTTTCTCCAAAATTAACTTCATTTGTACAGTTTATAACCTTATTACTTACTCAATTGCCCCAAAGGTGATTTCATTTTTTTCATATTCAATAAACTGGCTAGAACCTGACAGCATAGCTTGAATTATCTTAGAGGCGAAGGCATGTTCCTTTTTAATGATGAATTCATGACCATCAGATGATATTAACTTGATGTACATGGAATCAGGACCTTCACATCCTCCACACACAGGTTCTCCGGCATCCATCATCTTATTTATGAAAGATATAAGAGGCATTCTCTACTACTTCTGCTACTCACAACTAACAATTCTATATTGCCTCCATTCACAACTATTTTTTATAAATCTTGACATCATAGAACCCATAGTGTGATATAATATAATAATTAAGAAAAACTTTCTTATTACCCATTAATATAATAATTACTTTATGTTCAAAATCTGAAAAAGCACAGAAAAGTCACTTTTCGTGGGAAATTAAAACTTTGTTATTTTTCATTTTGTATCAACGTCTTCGCCAAAGAATTTCCCCCAGAAATATATAATTTTAGTATCAATCAATTGATTAATAAAAACCATGTAAGAGGCAATTAGTTAATCTAAATATATCCTAACCATGATTAAATGCTTTCTGCTATACCTAGTGTGGGATATATCAATATTCACCCATTAAGACATTTGACCATTCCTCAGAAAGCGACTCACAACGGTCGACTAACAACCAAGTTCCTAATAATTACTGCTAGGTGAACAGTGGCAACGGGTGTAAGGAGACGCACCTAGCTGTCTCGCCCTGCCCAAAAAGACAATGCCCATGTTATCTATCGGAATAGAAGATATATATATATATATATATATATATATATATATATATATATATATATATATATATATATATATATATATATATATATATATATATATATATATATATATATATATATATATATATATATATATATATATATGTCGTACCTAGTAGCCAGAACGCACTTCTCAGCCTAAAATGCAAGGCCCAATTTGCCTAATAAGCCAAGTTTTCATGACTTAATGTTTTTTCGACTACCTAACCTAACCTAACCTAACTTTTTCTGCTACCTAACCTAACCTAACCTATAAAGATAGGTTAGGTTAGGTAGGGTTGGTTAGGTTCGGTCATATATCTACGTTAATTTTAACTTTAATAAAACAAAATTGACCTCATACATAATGAAATGGGTAGCTTTATCATTTCATAAGAAAAAAATAGAGAAAATATATTAATTCAGGAAAACTTGGCTTAATAGGCAAATCTGGCCTTGCATAGTAGGCTGAGAAGTGCGTTCTGGCTACTAGGTACGACATATATATATATATGTATATATATATATATATGACAATGTCAGACCACGGAGGAAAAATGAAACAGGAAATTTCCTTAAGTACTTTCGTATATTAAATACATCTTCAGAAGGTCATTTTACAGATCGAGTGATGGGTATAAATAGGCAGGAAGGAGTGGTGAAGTAAGGTGAGGTACAATACTTGGACAACGCAGACGGCCCATTGGCCCATCAGATGCACCCAATTGGCACATCCGATGTAGCCCAATGGCCCATCTGATACAGCAGACATACAAGCATAATATATAGGTAATTATAACATAAAGAAGTAAATATATACAATAAATTAGTGAGACAAATGTTTTTCAATGATTCTACTTAAATCGCCCTTTAGCTGATCTATTAGAAATGGATCTAAGTTATATAGACCACTGCTAATATTCAAATTACTTTCTTTGGTGATCTGTATCAAAGCAGATTCAATTATGTTTCTGTTATAGGTGCTTTTACAATTTGTTATTGAAGAAGCACTCTCCCAATCAATTTGGTGAGCTTTTTCTGACAAATGCACAAACAAAGCATTAGACAATTGGCCATGTCTTACAGAGTATTTATGTTGCGATATTCTACATTTTAAATCTTTAGATGTTTGCCCGACATAGAACTTATTACATTCCTTACAAGGTATTTTATAAATGACGCAATTATCACTACGAGGGCTGTTCCTTACTAATAGCTTACCAACAGTGTTTTCGTAGCTAAACATTACATCTATATTAAAAAGTTTCAAGGCCTTGACAATATTCTCAAACCCAGAGAAATATGGTAAACATAACACATTCTTTGGGCGAATCCTTTCACTGCATACATTATTATAATATGTACGACGAGCTTTGTTACGACAAACTTCCAAAAAATTCAGTGGGTAACAAAGCTTAAGACCAATCGAATCAATATTCTTAAATTCTTCATCTAAGAATTCTGGACTCACAACTCGAAGAGCTCTTAGATACATTGAAGAAAAAATTGACTTTTTTACATTGTATTTATGCCCTGAAAAATAATGAACATAAGATAAATTGTTCGTAGGTTTTCTGTAAACACTAAACTTTAATGAAGAGTTTTCCCTTTGAATAAGCACATCTAAGAATGGCAAACATTTATCAATTTCAGTCTCCATAGTAAATTTTATGGAGGTGACTTGGTCATTAAGTTTGGCTACAAATTCGTCTGTGTTTACATCTGAAGGCCAAATACACAAGATATCATCAACATATCTAAACCAAGGAATGATTCCAGGAGTTATTTTTGAAACAAATTTCTTTTCAAAGAATTCCATGTACAGGTTTGAGAGCAATGGCGATAGAGGATTCCCCATTGCCATTCCAAAAGTCTGTAAATAATACTCATTATTAAAGGTAAATTTACATTCTTTAATGCACAACTTAACAAGACTGACAATAATATCAGCAGAAAGAGGTAAGTCATGGCTCATTAGCTCACGAGCAAGATAATCGAGAATATCATCGACCGGTACCTTAGTGAACAAGGAACAAACGTCAAAACTGATTAACTTTACATCAGGAGTGACAGGAACACTATTCAATTTGTTAACTAAATCAAGAGAATTTGTCAGATGAGAAGAGGAGATAGTTCCTAACAAAGGGGACAAGATTTTGGTAAGCCATTTGGAGAGTTTGTAAGAAATGGATCCCACAGAACTGATGATAGGTCTCATGGGATTGTTAGGCTTATGCGTCTTGACAAGACCATATAGATATGGTAATGAAGGTGATGAAGTAGTAAATTGATTAAGAAGATCTTTATGTTTACTTAACAACTTCCTCAAGCTACTATTGAAGAACTTGATGATGTCCTCAAGAGGATTTTTCCTAAGCTTTGTGTACGTTGAAGAATCTAGGAGGAGATCAACGTACACAAAGCTTAGGAAAAATCCTCT
Organism: Procambarus clarkii; assembly: GCF_040958095.1. NCBI lineage: Eukaryota > Metazoa > Arthropoda > Malacostraca > Decapoda > Cambaridae > Procambarus > Procambarus clarkii. The sequence continues at coordinate 39,043,258 of NC_091179.1, forward strand.
TGAGGACATCATCAAGTTCTTCAATAGTAGCTTGAGGAAGTTGTTAAGTAAACATAAAGATCTTCTTAATCAATTTACTACTTCATCACCTTCATTACCATATCTATATGGTCTTGTCAAGACGCATAAGCCTAACAATCCCATGAGACCTATCATCAGTTCTGTGGGATCCATTTCTTACAAACTCTCCAAATGGCTTACCAAAATCTTGTCCCCTTTGTTAGGAACTATCTCCTCTTCTCATCTGACAAATTCTCTTGATTTAGTTAACAAATTGAATAGTGTTCCTGTCACTCCTGATGTAAAGTTAATCAGTTTTGACGTTTGTTCCTTGTTCACTAAGGTACCGGTCGATGATATTCTCGATTATCTTGCTCGTGAACTAATGAGCCATGACTTACCTCTTTCTGCTGATATTATTGTCAGTCTTGTTAAGTTGTGCATTAAAGAATGTAAATTTACCTTTAATAATGAGTATTATTTACAGACTTTTGGAATGGCAATGGGGAATCCTCTATCGCCATTGCTCTCAAACCTGTACATGGAATTCTTTGAAAAGAAATTTGTTTCAAAAATAACTCCTGGAATCATTCCTTGGTTTAGATATGTTGATGATATCTTGTGTATTTGGCCTTCAGATGTAAACACAGACGAATTTGTAGCCAAACTTAATGACCAAGTCACCTCCATAAAATTTACTATGGAGACTGAAATTGATAAATGTTTGCCATTCTTAGATGTGCTTATTCATAGGGAAAACTCTTCATTAAAGTTTAGTGTTTACAGAAAACCTACGAACAATTTATCTTATGTTCATTATTTTTCAGGGCATAAATACAATGTAAAAAAGTCAATTTTTTCTTCAATGTATCTAAGAGCTCTTCGAGTTGTGAGGCCAGAATTCTTAGATGAAGAATTTAAGAATATTGATTCGATTGGTCTTAAGCTTTGTTACCCACTGAATTTTTTGGAAGTTTGTCGTAACAAAGCTCGTCGTACATATTATAATAATGTATGCAGTGAAAGGATTCGCCCAAAGAATGTGTTATGTTTACCATATTTCTCTGGGTTTGAGAATATTGTCAAGGCCTTGAAACTTTTTAATATAGATGTAATGTTTAGCTACGAAAACACTGTTGGTAAGCTATTAGTAAGGAACAGCCCTCGTAGTGATAATTGCGTCATTTATAAAATACCTTGTAAGGAATGTAATAAGTTCTATGTCGGGCAAACATCTAAAGATTTAAAATGTAGAATATCGCAACATAAATACTCTGTAAGACATGGCCAATTGTCTAATGCTTTGTTTGTGCATTTGTCAGAAAAAGCTCACCAAATTGATTGGGAGAGTGCTTCTTCAATAACAAATTGTAAAAGCACCTATAACAGAAACATAATTGAATCTGCTTTGATACAGATCACCAAAGAAAGTAATTTGAATATTAGCAGTGGTCTATATAACTTAGATCCATTTCTAATAGATCAGCTAAAGGGCGATTTAAGTAGAATCATTGAAAAACATTTGTCTCACTAATTTATTGTATATATTTACTTCTTTATGTTATAATTACCTATATATTATGCTTGTATGTCTGCTGTATCAGATGGGCCATTGGGCTACATCGGATGTGCCAATTGGGTGCATCTGATGGGCCAATGGGCCGTCTGCGTTGTCCAAGTATTGTACCTCACCTTACTTCACCACTCCTTCCTGCCTATTTATACCCATCACTCGATCTGTAAAATGACCTTCTGAAGATGTATTTAATATACGAAAGTACTTAAGGAAATTTCCTGTTTCATTTTTCCTCCGTGGTCTGACATTGTCATATATATATATATACATATATATATATATGTCGTACCTAGTAGCCAGAACGCACTTCTCAGCCTACTATGCAAGGCCAGATTTGCCTATTAAGCCAAGTTTTCCTGAATTAATATATTTTCTCTAATTTTTTTCTTATGAAATGATAAAGCTACCCATTTCATTATGTATGAGGTCAATTTTGTTTTATTAAAGTTAAAATTAACGTAGATATATGACCGAACCTAACCAACCCTACCTAACCTAACCTATCTTTATAGGTTAGGTTAGGTTAGGTAGCAGAAAAAGTTAGGTTAGGTTAGGTTAGGTAGGTTAGGTAGTCGAAAAAACATTAATTCATGAAAACTTGGCTTATTAGGCAAATTGGGCCTTGCATTTTAGGCTGAGAAGTGCGTTCTGGCTACTAGGTACGACATATATATATATATATATATATATATATATATATATATATATATATATATATATATATATATATATATATATATATATATATATATATATTTATATATATATATATATATATATTTATATATATATATATATATATATATATATATATTTATATATATATATATATATATATATATATATATATATATATATATATTTATATTTATATATATATATATATATATATATATATATATATATATATATATATATATATATATATATATATATATATATATATATATATATATATATATCTTCTATTCCGATAGATAATATGGGCATTGTCTTTTTGGGCAGGGCGAGACAGCTAGGTGCGTCTCCTTACACCCGTTGCCTCTGTTCACCTAGCAGTAATTATTAGGAACTTGGTTGTTAGTCGACCGTTGTGAGTCGCTTTCTGAGGAATGGTCAAATGTCTTAATGGGTGAATATTGATATATCCCACACTAGGTATAGCAGAAAGCATTTAATCATGGTTAGGATATATTTAGATTAACTAATTGCCTCTTACATGGTTTTTATTAATCAATTGATTGATACTAAAATTATATATTTCTGGGGAAAATTCTTTGGCGAAGACGTTGATACAAAATGAAAAATAACAAAGTTTTAATTTCCCACGAAAAGTGACTTTTCTGTGCTTTTTCAGATTTTGAACATAAAGTAATTATTATATTAATGGGTAATAAGAAAGTTTTTCTTAATTATTATATTATATCACACTATGGGTTCTATGATGTCAAGATTTATAAAAAATAGTTGTGAATGGAGGCAATATAGAATTGTTAGTTGTGAGTAGCAGAAGTAGTAGAGAATGCCTCTTATATCTTTCATAAATAAGATGATGGATGCCGGAGAACCTGTGTGTGGAGGATGTGAAGGTCCTGATTCCATGTACATCAAGTTAATATCATCTGATGGTCATGAATTCATCATTAAAAAGGAACATGCCTTCGCCTCTAAGATAATTCAAGCTATGCTGTCAGGTTCTAGCCAGTTTATTGAATATGAAAAAAATGAAATCACCTTTGGGGCAATTGAGTAAGTAATAAGGTTATAAACTGTACAAATGAAGTTAATTTTGGAGAAAATATTATTTTTATTATTATTATATAATAAATAATTATTACTGCTATTATTAATAATTATTAATTAATTAATAATTATTAATTAATTAGATTAATATTTATTACTACTATTATTAATAATTAAAACTGCTCCTAAAAGAGGTTATTATTTATTATTATTAATTATTAATATATTAATTAATAATTTATTGTTAATTATTATTAATTAATTATATTAATAATTATTACTACTATTATTAATAATTAAAACTGCTCCTAAAAGATGTTTTTGCCGAGTATGCAACAAAAACACCGCCATAAACTCCAATGGTGGTGTTATCCGCTTTCACACCGTCAACGAGGTAAGATGCAGTGGTTCCCACCAGCTTCCAAAGGGAAGCAATGACCAGCTGCCATTGACAGTTAGAGAAGAGACTCCCATTAACCTAATCTCATCTGAAAACCTCACCCAAGCGATTATAGCGACGTCTGCTAGAACATTACCACACATCCCAAAAGCAGCCCACCCAAATGCAGCAGCCAAGCTCTGTAATCTTCTAAAAAGGGTCAATGATGCCCCGGAAAACATTCAAGCGTGGCATAATGTCCTTTTGTTTGGCAATGTATGCCTCACCGTCACCGGAGGGACAGATCACTTGCTTCCTCGGTCCTGAGGGCGATAAATGAATACCCAAGGGGGGACAACCTAGTTCACCTGCCTCTCCGAGCAAAACACATCCACCGCAGAAATGGTAACAACAACGTACCGGAAACGTACAAAATCAGAGCACAAATCACCAAGAAAATTGAAGAGGGAAATACCGCAAGTGCTATTAGAGTCCTCAACAGTGACTAGAAAATTGCTCCTCGAAACTCAACCACAGCACAGGCCCTGCAAAGCAAGCACCCACCCGGAGCCCCTCAAGGCGACAACATCGTTCCGCCATCAGCCGACACCATTTCAGACCCATTAATCGTTGGTGAATCTGAGGTCTACAAAGCAACCCTTTCTTTTCCACCTGGGTCAGCAGGCGGCTTTACAGGGTTAAAACCTCAACACATCAAGCAAATGTTAAATCCTGCGGTTGGTGATGCTGCACAAGATCTTCTTATGGAACTCGCAAGGTTCGTCAACATGTGCCTGGCTGGTGAGATACCTGAGGTCATCAGGCCTCTCTTTTTTGGTGCCTCCCTCTGTGCTCTCAAAAAGAAGGATGAAGGAATCAGGCCAATCGCTGTTGGCAACACTCTCCGACGCCTGATTGCCAAGGCTGCTACGAGGGTAGTCAGCCAGCAAGCGGCTGAATTGCTGAAACCAATCCAGCTAGTATTTGGAATCCCCCAAGGCTGTGAAGCGGCTGCCCGTGCAGCACGAGCATACATCACCAACATTTCTGATGAAAAGGCCCTGCTCAAACTGGACTTTAAGAATGCCTTCAACATGGTCAGAAGAGATGCAGTACTGTGTGCCGTACATCGCCATTTCCTGCCCCTCTACCTGTTCATACTATCGTGCTACAGTGGTGAGTCAAAACTGCTCTTTGGTGAACATGAAATCAGATCATGTGAAGGTGTTCAGCAAGGTGATCCTCTTGCTCCCCTTCTTTTCTGCTTAGTCTTAAAAGAAATCACCGAAAGCTTGTCCAGCGAGTTCAACATCTGGTTTTTAGATGATGGCACTATAGCTGGCACCGTAGACCACCTCTTGGCAGATATCAGGAAAATAATGGAGCAAGAAGTAAGCCTGGGTCTTGTCCTGAACCCTTCCAAGTGTGAAGTAGTCTCTTCCAGCCCAGACATCGAAGCTAGAATAAGGTCTGCCTTGCCTGGAGCCCATGTCATCAAGGGCGAGAACAGCACCCTCCTTGGAGCCCCTCTCGGGTCTAACGCCATTGAGGAGATCCTTGACAAGAAAATCGCAGACCTTAGGAGGATGGAAGACAGAATAGGTGACATCGATGCCCACGATGCTTTTTATCTCCTCACCAAATGCCTATCCCTTCCGCAAATGCCTATCCCTTCCGAGGCTAACCTACTTTCTGAGGAGCGCCCCATCTTACGACAGCCGAAAGCTTGAAGAGTATGACCTCTTACTGAAGACCATGCTGGAAAAAGTTGTTAACCTCTCCCTCAACGAATGCCAGTGGAAACAAGCCACTCTTCCTGTTAGGCTCGGTGGCTTAGGTGTCCGCACTGCTACTCAAATAGCTGTCCCAGCCTTCCTGTCTTCCTCCTCAGCATCAGATGACCTGGTTAAGGAAATTCTACTTGACACCCTGAGTGATGTAGCGGGGATACAGGATCCCCACTACACGGAATGTGACACGAAATGGGGTGCCATGGCAGACCCGCCATGCCGAAAGCTGAGAAACAATCCAGCTGGGACAGGCCCATTGTAGACAAAGAAGCCACAGCTTTGCTGGAGGCAGCAACAACCCCCAGTGATCGTGCACGCCTCACAGCTGTGCAGGCTCCCCATGCAGGGGCTTCCTTTTGGCAGTCCCTATGTCTGCGACAGGCACACGTCTTGATCTGCAGGAGCTCCGTATTGCAGTCGCTCTCCGTCTTGCTGCCCCTATCCACACTGTTCATAGGTGTATTTGCGGCGAGGCAGATGCTGACAAATATGGATTGCATGGCCTGCACTGTGGAAAATCTGGTGGTTGGCACACTAGACACAACAAAGTCAATGACATCATTAAAAGAAGCCTTGCCTCTGCTCAGTGTCCAGCGGAGAGAGAGCCCTGCAGCCTACTGAACCGTGACTCTGTAAGCTTTGCCCGCCGACCAGATGGAATCATAATGCGACTGTGGAAGGGTGGCAGACAGTTGGCATGGGACTATACTTGTGTATCCACCCTGGCAACCACATACATCAACCTCTCTGCTGGCACAGCAGGAGCCGCGGCGACACGCAGAGAAAGAGACAAGTCAGCCAAGTACAGGCAATTAGATCATTGGTACAACTTCGTTCCAATAGGGTTTGAGACCCTAGGCCCATGGGGAGAGAGTGCAAGGAGGTTTCTTAAGGATCTTGGTTCCAAGCTCATTGACACCACAAGAGACCCTAGAGCAGCAAGTTTTCTCTTTCAGCGCCTCAGTGTCGCGATCCAGAGGGGGAATGCTCGCTGCATCCTCGGTTCCTGCCCGGCATCGGAGGAGTTCGAGGGAATCTACAGCCTCTAGGAAGCGAACTTTTTTTTGTGTCCTCTTAATGTTAATTTTTTGTATAAAATCAGATATGAAACTGTATAACCTTGCATAATAAAGTGTATACCATAAATAATTATGTTTTTATATTTTATCTGCAGATCACATGTTCTTCAGAAAGTGAGTATGTATTTCACCTACAATGCTCAATTTAATAATAGTAAGATGAATAATCCAGAATTTCCAATTGATTCAGAAATTGCTCTAGATATTCTCATGGCTGCTGATTTCCTTGATTGTTAATTTTTTTTAGAAAAAAGTTTCCACCAAAATGGAAACGTCTTGTACCTAATAACCAGAACGCAGTAGTACTCAAGGCTATGCAAAGCCCAATCTCCTGATCTATCTAATAAGGAAAATTTCCCAAATTTATATATTTTCAATTTTTGTATGAAATAATTATCCTTAACCTTACCATGTCCTTTACAAAAGGACGTCTTGAGTAGTACTCAAGGCTATGTGCCAAACCCGATCTACTGATCTATCTAATAAGTAAAATTTCCCAAATTCATATATTTTCAATTTTTCGTTTGAAATAATGAACCTTAACCTAACCATGTCCTTTACAAAAGGCCTATAAGAAAATAACTTGCGCATGTTTATTAAATATAATTAGAACAAGTTTCTGGAGAAAACCCCTATTACTTTCATAAGGTGAATGGAATACCGGCTTAGATTATTATTAATAGCGACCACATTTCGGCCCAAAAATAGATACCCACACTCTAAATACATTATTACATTTATATATCAGTTTGAGCCAAAATTTGATAGATCAGTCAGTATATAAGGATCACATGAGCCACAAATAAAATAATTTTATGGCATTAATTCTTTATACCCCACTAAAATTGTTACAATGACTTAAAGGAGCCTGTTAAATTTGACTTATTATATTATATAGAACCGAACCTTTGATAACATAATTGCACTCACTATTCACATATTCAAAATTATCCTCGAAATAGTGGTAAAAAAAAGCCTTATATGCCCCACAACACGTATCTCCAACATATGTATTCTTGTCGGTCATCCTCACATTCATATTCTACAGGAAAACTACCAGATTGTCTTTCACAGGCACTGGCACCGTTACAGTGAGGCCAAGTTCGCAATATCCAGGAGCACTTGCATTACACCCGTCCACATTACGACAGTCCGCATAAATTCTCCATTTAATGAATTTAATTCGTTCCCAGAAACGGGTTGTAATTCCAAAGCAGGTCCGGTAGGTCCAGCTACTAAAGATGCTTGTTATATCCCCAAGCAATTGCCTGACTCTCAGAACTAGATGATGAATCACTACACCCAGTATTCATATCAATAGAAGAATCACTTAATATATCGGTGGGATCGCTCCAATTTATCATGTCACCATATAAATGTTATAATAATATGATATTTGTAATTTTCCATCCCTCGGCCTTCAGTTGCTCTTTTGTGACTTGTGTTCTCTCTAGGTTTTTTTCATTTATCAAATCGTCAATTCTTTGTTGTTTCTCGCGAATTTCATCCTTGAGTTTCTCATAGTCGACCTTATTTACTGCCAAGTACTTTAAATCTTCTACAGCTCTCTTCCAGGATCTACTAATTATTAGATTTTCTGAACCTTCATTAATTAACAGCTGTTTAGTTGAATGAGGGATTTGGAAGGTGGAATCTATTTCTTTATGCAAAGTGGCTACATTCCAACAGTCTTCTATTCCTGTACTTGTATCCAAAAAAGAATTTACAATAACCCGAGTGCATCTGGCCAATAAACTACTCTTTGTTTTGTTATTGTAGACAATCAGAGATAAACCTTCATCTCGTTGGATAAAATTACAAATTTTTTCTTTGTCCCTAGTTTGAATTATATCCATAAAGAGTTGGGGATTACTAGTTATAAAAATTTAGTTATAAAAATTATGCATTCGCTTTTATCCCAGTCAGAGTAATGGTGAGAGTTTATAATCATTTCTAAATCCGTGGTGTAGTGGTAAGACACTCGCCTGGCGTTCCGCGAATGCTGTCATGGGTTCGTATCCTGGCCGGGGAGGATTTACTGGGCGCAATTCCTTAACTGTAGCCTCTGTTTAACACAACAGTAAAATGTGTACTTGGATGAAAAAACGATTCTTCGCGGCAGGGGATCGTATTCCAGGGACCTGCCCGAAACGCTACGCGTACTAGTGGCTGTACAAAAATGTAACAACTCTTGTATATATCTAAAAAAAAAAAAAAAAAAAAAAAAAATAATAATAATAATATGATCCATATTCTTTCACCCCCATACGAGCAATTAGTTCATAGTATGTTTTCGATTTAATTACATGATAAACTCTGTCAATGCTTTTGAGGTCAATGCAGCATATGTTATCACAGTGTTCATCACCATCGCTAAAAATATGAAATGTGTATTCGTCACTTTTACGCCATATTTTGTAATAATGATCATTTCGAAATTTAGTATAAAAATATTTCATGTTTGGTTCTATATCAATTATATTTTGACGAATTCGGTTTTCATATAAACAATAAGGTTCATGTTTAATTCTCTTTTGATGCCCGTAATCACGCCATTTTTCATAACATATCAGCCATTGTTTATAAACTTCCAATTCTCCAGTTGATTTCCAATGTATATTTGTAAACATCATGTACCTAAAATAATAATGCCGATTGAAATAGCATTGTATGAACCAAAACACTTTTTCGTTTTTCCAATTGAAAATTCTGTTGCATGACGATGACGGTGGAAACAATATTCCGTCGATTCGCATCATTTGTTTTAAAGCTTCTTTTTCCTCATTAGAAGCTTGTACCATGTTTAGAAATATGAGAGAGTCCTTTGCATAGGATCTATATCCATTTCTATTTATTTTTAGAATCCATTTGAGATAATTAAATTCACAGAATGTTATGTATCTTTCATCGATGTTAGAAATAAGTTCGATAGACATACAATAATCCGTTTCCATTTCAATACCAATAATTCTAACTCGCAGTATAAATTGTAATTGTGATGCCAGTGGATATCCTTTTTCGGTAGATCCCATCCATATTTTTAAGGAATAAAGAGTTACAGGTATTATATTTATATTATACATAAGACTATGCTTTGGTTCAAACAATGGTGGACAATCTATATCTGGTTCTAATGTAATATCTAGCCTATCAGTATAGTACTTTAAAATATAGTCAGATAATTGCCAGTCTGATGTACAAAAACGTACAAAAGATTTGAATTTGATATCATCGGGATATAACAACATTATGTGTCTAACAAATAATGAACAAAAATATGATCTGAAATGCTAATTTACCCAGGAAAGGGGGACCTGGCAAGAATTTCTACTGATATGCATATCTTATAAAGAAGTCGGTAGAAAAAAATTAACCTAAGAATATACGACAAAAGTTACGTTCTGTATAATTTATCAAGACAGTCCCTACTTACGAATTTTACGAATTACGATCACAATTTCCTCGAAAAATATGTCTCGATTTACAATCTTACTTCAATTAGCAAGCGAGTGATTTTGTGTATCAACCAAGTAACCGCTTAATGCTGTCTGTCTTAATGCATTAGGCGTTAATGATTAATGCTTAATCACTCTGTCGATATGATTCACCAAATTATTAGTATAACAAAAAAAATCAGAGTATTCTTCCTCACAATCGTTAAATACCTGATATATGGTGGTGTCCCAATTCCAAAGTATAGTGTAATCGATTTCGCCACAGTCATACATTTGCATCAACCTATTAATAAATAACCTAAAACTGGGTTTAAGTTGCAACTTTAGTTGTATTATAGTTCTGTGGGTTGGTGGTGTTGTCGTCGTGTTCCTACTTTACGAACAACCCAACCCACAACTCGGTAGAGTGCTTATACCTCACTATGAGATCACCCTTGGCGTTTCTGGTTCTTGGAGAGGGGCTCAACGTCACACATTTAAGGGATGCGGCTCCAACACTTAGCCTCGTTGTCACGTGCACACACCCACTCGAGCCGCTGTGACTCCCCACTCTCTCCTTAGGTGATATGATCTCCTCAATCCCCTGTTGACTTATTAGTATTACCTTCTACCCTGTCCACAGCAGTGGTTCTTGGTTCTTTCTCTCTCTCTCTCCTTCTTTACTACCTCCTGGGAAGCCTCACTAGGACAAGGGCAAACACCAGCAAATTGGGATACATTTACTGGACAAAGCACCTACACAATACATACACACATACAGTAATAATGAATCCTATACTCTATACTATTACAATCAGGTTGCACTCCAACATCATCAGAACTCTATCATCAGCTTATCAAGTGGTATCCTATCTCCTGGTTCACCACCTGATACTATCAACCTCCTCAAGTTGATCAAGTCTACATACACTGTTGCACCATCAGCAAGAGAATATATATATGTATCTGTAAATGTGTACAAAGAAAATCAGCATTTGAATGCAATAACATATATCAGTATAAATGTTCATTGATACACAACAATGATCAATCGATCACTCTATCAGTCCTAGAACGCATACATCTGTAGGTAATCCAGCCTACGACTGTAACTCTAATCTTCAGTATAAAACACTCCTTGACATAAGAATGCCAACAATCACTCACCTCTCACTGCGTCTTGCACGCTAATGACAACCAAACACTATCAACTCCCTACAATTAATCTACCAGAACTTCCCTTCCACCTCTGGAAGTTCACTACCCTGATCTTCAGGTTCTTCTGGGCTTAACTACCAGGATCCTCTGCAGCTCCTCCAGGCTGCTATCACGAGGTTCTCCTTGAGCAACTACGGTGCTTCACCCTTCTGCTAGGTTCCTCCACAGCTCTCTTGGCTGCTACACCATGAAGTTTCCTCGAGCAACTATGGTGCTTCACCACCTCTACAGAAGCACGTGACACTCTTCACTGCTTTTCCTCACAGCTCGAGGTCCTCTGCTCCACTACCTTGGAGTCTCATCAGTTACTTCATCTGGGCTGGCTTCGAAGTTCTCAACAACTTCTTCCCCAAAGACAAACCTGCAACCCATCGACACTCCAATAAAAATGTTTCCCCTTTAACACATAAACAAAAATAATCACACAATATGTTTGCCTCAAACCTCTATCTGTCCTCTACATACAGTGAGAGTGGACTCCCCCGTTTTGGGCGGGTCCATACTCCACCTCGCCCGGCGGCGGTCCTCACTCACACTGGGAGGGTCTTTCGCCGTCAGGAGCCGGGCTCCCTCAGTTGCCTGCCAGCGCTCAGAGGGGACGGACGTCGCTCCGTGTTCCTCACTCTCCACTCTCTTATTTCAGGCTTTCTGCCTTATTAAAACATGTCTAACTTATCAATAAACATTGCTACTGTCGCTGGGCACACGACGAACTACAAGCAATCACTATGAACTGGCGTATATCGTGCTTACCACAGATTGTCTGGTCGAGGGCGCTCCTCCCTCTGACGAAGGGCGCTTCACGGCCCACGATATTCCTCTGGGCGGTTTAATAAACACTTCTCATCGCCCGGGACTTGAGACCACACGTCCCCAGCTCGATTCCACAGCTGGTACGTCTGCACACTTCCCTTCTCTTCGAGATATATCACTAGGGGTTCCCTTCTGACGGGAGCTCAACGGAGCGCGGCTTTCCCCCTGCGATGTCTGGCCTCAAGTGAGGTCAAAGCTCCTCTAAAAGCGAGCCTCACGCTTCCAGCAAAATGTCCACATCTCTTAACCAGTCATTTATCCGTTTTCTTCTACCCTGCCCCTAATCTTAAATTGTTCATCATCTCCAACCAGCTATTTTACATATGTGTTATCACCTCTATATATCTTAGACCTTCTGGTTAGGTCAGGCTTGATAGAATAATTCTCAAAGGGAGGCTCGTTTTTCGGCTACCTGGGATCATAACACTCCCTCCCCTTTGTTTTTGAGAATTATTCTAGTGGCTAGGCTCGAGATAACGCATCAGCCACTACATTGTCTCGCCCTCTTATGTGCGTTATCACCAGGTCATACTCTTGGAGCGATAAAAATCATCTGGTTAATCTCTGGTTTGCATGCTTCATTTTCTTCAGGAAAACTAGGGGATTATGGTCTGTATACACCATCACTGGGTGTCCTCCCCCACTCACATACACTTCAAAATGTTTCAATGCCATCACCAGGGCCAAAGTCTCTTTCTCGACTGTACTGTACGACCTCTGGTGCTTAACGAACTTCTTCGAGAAGAAGGACATGGGGCGGTAAATTCCATCATTCTGCTGCGTCAGTACAGCTCCAGCCCCTATATCACTGGCATCTACAAATAACGTAAACGGCGCTTCAAAATCTGGCGACACTAGTACAGGTGCCTCAGTCAACAGTCTTTTGGTCTTTACAAACGCTTCTTGTGCTGTTCCATTCCACTCCCACTTCTTGCTCTTTGATAGCAAACTCGTCATAGGAGTGGCTATGGTGGAGAAATTTTCACAGAACTTCCGGTAATACCCAATCATACCGAGGTATCTCAACAATTCTTTCTTACTCCTGGGCACCGGGAAGTTGTCAATGGCCTCCACCTTTGTTCTTACCGGAGCAACCTCGCCTTGCCCTACTATATATCCAAGGTACTCCAGGCGGGCTCTCCCGAACTCGCTTTTTGCCAAGTTGATCGTCATGTTGGCCTTCCCCAACCGATCGAACAAATCCAAAAATCGATCCACGTGATCCTTCCAGGAATCAGCGAACACCACAATATCATCGATGTACACTGCATATCCAGTTGCGCCATGTAATACCTGATTCATTACTCTTTGAAAACAACTACCACTATTCTTCATTCCGAACAGCACCACTTTATATTGGTACAAGCCATCGGGTGTAACGAACGCTGAGATCCTCTTGGCCTACTCGGACAGGGGAATCTGGTAGTATCCCTTCAACAGGTCTATCTTCGAGACATACCGTGCACTCCCAATCCGATCTATGCAATCGTCAATGCGCGGTATTGGAAACGAGTCAGCGACCGTGACTGCATTCACTTTCCTATAATCGGTGCAGAACCGGTACGTGCCGTCACTCTTCTTCACGAGGAGGCACGGCGAACTCCAGTCACTGTCGCTCACCTCTGCCAAGTCGTTATCTAGCAGATACTTCACTTCTGCTCTCATTGCCGCTGCTTTATCCGGGTTAACTCTGTAAGGGTGCTGCTTGATGGGGTCAGCACTCCCTACATTCACTTCGTGCACCATTTCGCGGTGTCTTCTAGGCACGTCCGTGAATAACGACTTATTCCTCCGTAGGATCTCCACTAGCTCTTGGCGTTGGTCATCCTCCAAATGACCCAGACGCTCATCTATCTTGGCCAGGCTTTCCGTATTTGATATCTTCGCGCCATCGGCCCTCTCTAACTTACAGTTCTCCTCTTCTATCCTTTTGCCGTCTCCTACACAAAGCACAGTCGCCTGCAATGGGGTTTCCATCTGTTCTTCATCGCCTAGAGGTTTATCTCTGTCATAGTACCTCTTTATCATGTTCACGTGGCAAACCTGTGACTTCCTCGGACGATCTGGCATGTGGATTACATAATTCACATCCCCTAACGCCTTCTGGATGGTATATGGTCCACAAAATCTCGACTCGTATATACTTCCTTTTACCGGTAGTAGGACTAACACCTGATCTCCTTCTTGAAATTTCCTGCCCTTCGCCTTCCTGTCGTGGTACCTTACCATCTCTGCCTGGGATGTCCTCAAATTTTCCTTGGCCAAATCTCTGGCCGTAGAGAGTCGCTCTCTAAAAGTCTTCACATATTGTCCCACGTCCACCTTAGGCCTATCCACGGTGAGCTGCTCCTTCAGCGCGCCCACTGGGCTCCTCACGGAGTGTCCGTACACCAGTTGAAATGGGGTGAATCCGAGTGATTCTACTACCGCATCCCTGATGGCGAACAACACGGATGGTAATGCCTCGTCCCAACTACTCCCTTCCTCTGCGCAGTATATCCTCAACAAGCTCTTCAGCGTTCCATGGAAACGCTCCAACGCTCCCTGCGACTGAGGGTGATATGGTGACGAGCGCACTTGCTCTACTCTCCATCCTTTCACAGTTTCCCTAAACAACTTCGACTGGAAGACGCTCCCCTGGTCCGTCTGGATAACCTTGGGCATTCCTACCCATGCAATGTAGTTCTGTAGTCTATCCAGAACGGCTCTCGACGTCACTGTTCTCAGGGGGATCGTTTCGGGGAAACGGGTGGCCGTGCACATTATGGTCAGTAAGTACTCGTGGCCTTTTCTGGTCCTTGGCAACGGACCTACACAGTCTATCAAGACTCTCTCAAAAGGCTCGCCAAATGCCGGTATGGGCTTTAAGGGTGCCTTTGGTATAGCCGGAGCCGGCTTACCTGCACGTTGGCACTCCAAACATGTCCTACAATATTTCTTTACCACCTTCCACACGTTCGGCCAGTAGAAGTGCTCCTGCACCTTATTTAAGGTCTTCTTCACCCCTAAGTGCCCTGCCATATCTACGGAGTGGGCTAGTTCTAACACGGCCGCCCTAAACTCCTTCGGCACTAACACTTGGTGCTTCTTCAACCATACCTTATCTGCGCCGGCTTTGTCCGGTCGCCACTTCCTCATTAGTACGCCATCGTCCAAGTAGTAATACACGGGGGACTCCGGATATGAGTTTCCCCCTTTTGCCTCCCTGATTAGATCTATAAACTCCTCTTTTTGAGCCCTAATCAGGTCCGCTCGGTTCACGCTGAACCTTTCAGGTAGGGTCATCTTCATTTCCTGTCTCCTCGAATCCTCATTCTTCTGAGCTGGATCTTCATCGAACAGCCCAGACATGTCCATGTTGACCTCCTCCTTTGGTGGAGTCGACACTGCCATATCATCTCCAATGTCTTCATCGGCGGCTACGTCCGACTCTGTCACTGCACAGGCCGGGTATACGATGACTTGACTGTCCTCTGCCTCATCTTCAAGGATGCTGGCTAGATCTATCTTGTCCGGCGTTCCACTTGTACCGCGGTCCTTCTGGTTCACCTCCGGCACAGCTTTCACTATCAGCTCTGGCCACACCTTGGACCCACACAAGTCGTTCCCCAGGATCACTTGGACTCCCGGAACAGGTATGTTGGGGCACACTCCCAACATCACCTCCGCCGACAAATAATCTGACTTCAACGGGACAGCACACACGGGCATGTCACTCTTAGACAACAACCCATGAACCTTTATCCTCCTACTGCCAGCTAACAGTCGATCTTTTCTTATTAGGCCTCTCAGAATCAAGCTCTGATTGGCTCCAGTATCCCTGAGGATACTAACCTCCACCTCGGGTTGACCTTCTATGCCGACCCAACCTTTACTAATGAACGGCCTATACCGCTCGTTCATCAAATCTATTTCTGTGGTTTGTCTTGTTGTACATCAACGTACTTCTTCCGGGGATCACATGTCGTCAGGGTCACGACTCTCTTGCCCTGCTGACAATCTCGCATTATGTGACCCGATCTGTTGCACTTGTAGCATCTCACTTGGGAGAAATCTCTCCTATACGCCCCCGAGTGGCTCTGACTCTGCCCACTCATATTGGAGTTCCTCGGGCCAGATGTACTACTCATACTCTGTGGAGCTTCATTGGACTCTTGTCTCCTCTGCACATTTTTATTTTCCTGCTTACCTCCAGCAGGCGGACTCGGCAACTTTCCTTCCTGGGGCTTAAAACTAGCTGGTCTGCTTGTCTGCCCCCCAAAACTTCTTCCTCCCCAGACTCCACTGGGTCTGCTATTGCTGCGTCTCGCCTCGCTTCTCACTCTGTTCTCCCTTAAGCTCTTGTACGCTTCAGTAATCATATCCGCCCTATCTGCGGCGTCTTTCACCTCCTTTAATCCTGCTTCTTGGATCTTGAACTTTGTTTCGGGATGCATCATCTCCAAGAACTCTCCATGACCATCAGTTGCTTCAGGTCAGCGTAAGATCCAACTCCAGCAGCCTCAATCCACTTCTGGAATCGTCTTTCCAGATCCCTTGCTGTCTCAGCAAACGTACACGCACTAACTTTGATCATCTCTCTGAAGCGCTTCCTATAAGCTTCTGGGGTTAACTGAAACGAGCGCAATATGCTGCCCTTTACTGTGGTGTAATCCTGGCACTCTTCCAGTGACAATGGGTGTACGCCTCCCTGGCTGCACCGGTCAATCTTAACTGGACCAGCTGGGCCCATTCCTCCTGTGGCCACTCCTTGATGCTGGCAACTTTTTCAAAATGCTCGAAGAAGCTCTCCGCCTCTTCGGGAACAAACAAGGGAATGTCCTTCTCCCTAACCCTAACATCTGGTGGGTGTGATACCTGGGTGGTGCTCTCTGGCAACCCATGTTCAATCCTTTGTTCAGCCAAGGTTCTATTCGCTTCTATCTGCATTTGTTTTGGTCTCTCTTTTTCTTTTTTCCACCTCTAGCCTTGCTTTCTCTTTTTCTTTCTCCTGTTCCAACTCCAGTTCTCTTACTCTGGTTTTCTCTTTTTCTACTTCCAGTCTGGTTTTCTCTTTTTCTACCTCCAGTCTGGTTTTCTCTTTTTCTATTTCCTTTTTCATCTGGAGTTCTAACCTCATCTTTTCCAGCTGGAACTGTCTCTCCTTGTCCTCTCGTTGTTGCTGCATCTGGAGCTCTAGCTGGAATCTCTCCAAGCTCCTATTTCGGCTACTCCTGCTACTGCGGCTACTTCTTACTGCTCCTACTCGATCCCTGGATCTCACTTCATCCTGCCCATCATCCTCCTTTCCACTTTCAGCTCCTTGTTGGGCTCCTTGCTCTGCCGCTTCACTTCTGGCTCTTAACTGCCTCAGGATCTCATCCTTCATCCCAGCTACTTTAGATGCTTTCAAACTAATGCCACATTTTTCTGCTATTTGTTTCAATTGATCCCTCGTGCAACCTTCTAAGTCCTCAGGCTTGCCTGACTCCATAAATGCTTGCACCTTATCCATTTTGTCCTGTGAGTCTTCCCAAGAGAGAATATACACCTGTGGTCACACAGTTTATTTCAGCAAAGGTGTACAAATCCACTCTTGGACAGGGTGTGGGTGTGTCAGTTCACTCTCCCGGACACAGGCCCCCAATTTATTATAGTTCTGTGGGTTGGTGGTGTTGTCGTCGTGTTCCTACTTTACGAACAACCCAACCCACAACTCGGTAGAGTGCTTATACCTCACTATGAGATCACCCTTGGCGTTTCTGGTTCTTGGAGAGGGGCTCAACGTCACACATTTAGGGGATGTGGCTCCAACACTTAGCCTCGTTGTCACGTGCACACACCCACTCGAGCCGCTGTGACTCCCCACTCTCTCCTTAGGTGATATGATCTCCTCAATCCCTTTTGACTTATTAGTATTACTTTCTACCCTGTCCACAGCAGTGGTTCTTGGTTCTTTCTCTCTCTCTCTCTCCTTCTTTACTACCTCCTGGGAAGCCTTTACTAGGACAAGGGCAAACACCAGCAAATTGGGATACATTTACTGGACAAAGCACCTACACAATACATACACACATACAGTAATAATGAATCCTATACTCTATACTATTACAATCAGGTTGCACTCCAACATCATCAGAACTCTATCATCAGCTTATCAAGTGGTATCCTATCTCCTGGTTCACCACCTGATACTATCAACCTCCTCAAGTTGATCAAGTCTACATACACTGTTGCACCATCAGCAAGAGAATATATATATGTATCTATAAATGTTTACAAAGAAAATCAGCATTTGAATGCAATAACATATATCAGTATAAATGTTCGTTGATACACAGCAATGATCAATCGATCACTCTATCAGTCCTAGAACGCATACATCTGTAGGTAATCCAGCCTACGACTGTAACTCTAATCTTCAGTATAAAACACTCCTTGACATAAGAATGCAACAATCACTCACCTCTCACTGCGTCTTGCACGCTAATGACAACCAAACACTATCAACTCCCTACAATTAATCTACCAGAACTTCCCTTCCACCTCTGGAAGTTCACTACCCTGATCTTCAGGTTCTTCTGGGCTTAACTACCAGGATCCTCTGCAGCTCCTCCAGGCTGCTATCATGAGGTTCTCCTTGAGCAACTACGGTGCTTCACCCTTCTGCTAGGTTCCTCCACAGCTCTCTTGGCTGCTACACCATGAAGTTTCCTCGAGCAACTATGGTGCTTCACCACCTCTACAGAAGCACGTGACACTATTCACTGCTTCTCCTCACAGCTCGTGGTCCTCTGCTCCACTACCTTGGAGTCTCATCAATTACTTCATCTGGGCTGGCTTCGAAGTTCTCAACAACTTCTTCCCCAAAGACAAACCTGCAACCCATCGACACTCCAATAAAAATGTTTCCCCTTTAACACAAAAACAAAAAAATTCACACAATATGTTTGCCTCAAACCTCTATCTGTCCTCTACATACAGTGAGAGTGGACTCCCCCGTTTTGGGCGGGTCCATACTCCACCTCGCCCGGTGGCGGTCCTCACTCACGCTGGGAGGGCCCTTCGCCGTCAGGAGCCGGGCTCCCTCAGTTGCCTGCCAGCGCTCAGAGGGGACGGACGTCGCTCCGTGTTCCTCACTCCACTCTCTTATTTCAGGCTTTCTGCCTTATTAAAACATGTCTAACTTATCAATAAACATTGCTACTGTCGCTGGGCACACGACCAACTACAAGCAATCACTATGAACTGGCGTATATCGTGCTTACCACAGATTGTCTGGTCGAGGGCGCTCCTCCCTCTGACGAAGCTTGGTCAGGGTGCTTCCACGGCCCACGATAATGCCTCTGGGCGGTTTAATAAACACTTCTCATCGCCCGGGACTTGAGACTACACGTCCCCAGCTCGATTCCACAGCTGGTACGTCTGCACACTTCCCTTCTCTTCGAGATATATCACTAGGGGTTCCCTTCTGACGGGAGCTCAATGGAGCGCGACTTTCCCCCTGCGATGTCTGGCCTCAAGTGAGGTCAAAGCTCCTCTAGAAGCGATCCTCACGCTTCCAGCAAAATGTCCACATCTCCTAACCAGTCATTTATCCGTTTTCTTCTACCCTGCCCCTAATCTTAAATTGTTCATCATCTCCAACCAGCTATTTTACATATGTGTTATCACCTCTATATATCTTAGACCTTCTGGTTAGGTCAGGCTTGATAGAATAATTCTCAAAGGGGAGACTCGTTTTTCAGCTACCTGGGATCATAACAGTTGCCACTTTCTGTCGTCCAACAAGCAATATTTTTGGTGATGAATTCTCTTTTGATGAGCGTATTCAGACCATTCTTGGCCATATAACCTATGCTTTGAAAGCAATAACATCTCTGGTTAATTCCCATTGTATATTATCGAACATCATATACCTAAATTAATTATGTCGATTGAAAGGCCTTGCATTGTCTATGAGTTTTCGTAGTAAATCAAAAGTAGTACCTGAATGAATTTCTTTTAGTAACTACTGGATTGTTTTGTACAAACTCCTATATAGAAAAAAAACATTTATAATTGAATTCATATCTTTGATGACGGTTTATTATTTGGGCATGATCGAAGATACAAATTATGTTAATTGAAAGTTATACAATCATTTATATGGGAATTGAATGAATGTTATTAGTAAGAAGTATGCTTTAATATGAAGGGGAAAAAAAAGATTTTAATATTTTATTTTGTTTTTAATATATTCTCCTTTTAATTATTAATTAATTAGAAAACATTACTTGGGGAAGATGACTGACCTTTCTCCCGTAAAGGAGTTGTCCTGGTCATTTTCTAAATATATATTTTGTTTTAGTTATAAAAGCATGGGTTCTAGTACCAGATAACAAGTAGTTATTTTAAACTAACAAAACGGAGGGTATATTGACCAAAAATGATTTATTGTGAAGGTTTGTTTCCCTTGTAAATAATATATATATTTCTTCTATAAAATCAAAGTATAATATTACATTAAATATTGGTCCAGTTGGCATCTACTATTAATTTTTTTTCATATTCCAGCACGTTAAAAAGGTTTATTTCTCTCACACACACATCACAAGCTTAAAGGTTTCCCCGCCTGTATGTTGTCAAGTGTTGGGTCAGGCAGTCTCTCCAATTTCACGCAAACTATATTTTTTTTTAGAATGATGGGGTGTCCAGTAGCCATATAGTAAATGTACTTTACCCCACACCTCAACACACATTTCCATATACAGTATATCAGTTTCTTTCACTAGTCTCAAGTTTCGTTACTTAAAATGAATCGAGAACATTACTTCTTCCAAGCAATTAAATAATTATAATAATATTCATTCTTCCTTACAGTTGTTAAATGGAGCGATATACACACATGCATAGATCCTAGATTTATCATCACCAACTTTAATTAGAAGATTGAAACCTTCAGATATTGAATAGGTAAGTTCCCATGTTCTCAATGCTTTCTCTCCTAGAAATCTTTGGGCTAATCTTTCTCAGACTTTCATGACATATCAAAACTTTGATAAGATGAAAACAACTAGATCTAGCTTCATATTAAAATTATTTTACATTAATTAATTTTTTATTGAAAGGCTCATCGAGACAGTAATCATGGTATCGTCCTCCAAAGTCACCAAAACCGCTGAAATTATCAAGAAAAGTTTCAACTTATGATCATAAATTGTTCGAACTATTAATTAATCATTGCTGTCTTATATGTGCTGTCAATCTGCTGTATGGTGTCTATTAATCTTGTTTAAATTACTAATCAAGCTGTCAATGTAATCAATCAGAGCTTTAATATAACAATGTGCTTTAATATACTTACTAAGCTCTCTCATCTCATTTTTCTCTTGCAATGTATCTTTATCATTTATCAATTCTGATAGGAATTACCTACTTAAAATTATCTGTTAGATTAAGGACCTGCCCGAAACGCTGCGCGTACTAGTGGCTTTACAAGAGTAAATACTGTACTATCCAATGTATTCTCACAAACCCAATGTACCTTCTTGTATATATATAAATAAATAAATAAATAATTAAATAATGAGCGAGTAAAGAAAGTTGTGGACATGCTTATCAATGTCCATGGTATTTGTGGTACGAGGAAAATTTATACCATCTTTAAGTTAGAAGATTACATGACCAGTCTATTAACTATCCCCCTAAAGCTGGACACCTACATAAATATCTGTTTGTCATTTTTAAGAAATCCATCATTTACACACCAGGCTCTTAGGGACTTGAATGTTTTAACCCATAACGAATGTGGGGATTATGTATTTGGACATCCTGTTGTAACTTATGATAACCACCACACTGGAAGTCTACTGGAAATTCAACATTCATTTTCGGAAGTGATTATTGGGACAGTGACTACTGAACGAGGACTGGCCAACGGTGTCTTTAATATAGGAAAGATTACATGGAAAAGTGTTAGGTGTACGTTTCTTGAATATTTAAGGGCAAAAAGGTTTTATGATATGTTCATTTTCAATTGAATAAAAACAGCTCCATAATATATCAATTTTCTTATTGGAAGAAAATACATCAAGATAATAATTTAAATGGAAAGTTATAAGTTATTATAATCATTTCAAAATAAATTGATCCATAATTTTTCACCACCCATGCGGTGCAATTAGTTCACCATATGAATCCACAATCGGGTGAATAAATGGTTCCAGGTTTCTTCTATCATCATTATGTCAGTTATCAAATTGATTGACATGATATATGCTGTGGATGTGATTTAACAAATTTTTAGTACAACAATAAATTTCAGAGTATTCTTCCTCACAATCGCTAAATACCCGGTATATGGTGGTGTCCTAATTCCAATGTATGGTGTAACCAATTTCCCCACTGGCATACATTTGCAAAAACCTATTAAAAAATAAACTAAAATTAGGGTTTCATGTGCAACTTTCGTTGATACTTTCTGTCGTTCAACAAGCAATATTTTTGGTGTTGAATTCTCTTTTGATTAGCGTATTCAGACCATTCTTGGCCATATAACCATGCTTCGAAAGCAATATCTCTGGTTAATTCCACTGTATTTTATTGAACATCATATACCTAAACTGTCGTATTCTGAACATTCCTATCAAGAACTTTTGATGTCGACAGCGTCTCCCAAAATCATTAAAATGAAGAATGTTTCAGCAGGTTTCAAGGAAATAAATAATAAATTAATTTTATTTATGAGGAAACAAAAACTGTCTGTCAAGTGAGAAATGATTATATATTATAAATTGTTCCCATCATGGTGGCCTGAGATTAAAAGAAGTCAAAATCAAAAGACATTTAAAGATGTATTTGTTGAAATTTTGAATATAAATAAAAAAAAATAGTTGACTTTTATAATACACATAATAATTGATGGTGCCAGTGCTATTTATAGTTTTCCATATTCCCCATGCTTAATTCTTTTATTTTTATATTAAAGATGTTATGATTGCGTCTATTGACATATGTAATAGGGATGTTCGAATGGTTGCAGCTTACTACTTGCCTTGCTAAGAATCCTTCTACATTTTAACACTCGTCTGTAGTTAGATTGCAAGTGGATCTTGTAAATTGAGGCAGAGTTGCTCTTGTCACCAGGAACCACCACAAGCTTGTTGATGATACCACACACATGGGGTCTATAGGAGTCACTAGTCGAGGCAACGATTACAAGTCGAGTCGTAATTTTCGTCGTTATTATTATAGTCGTAACTTGAAAATCAATAAGTAGCAAACAGTCGTATATCGAGGTGTTACTAAATTTATAAGTTAACAAGAAAGAATATTTAAAAACATTGAGACATACACACACAGGCGGAATCGTTGTACAATAACAAAGTGTGTGCAGGGGAAGAAATTCCGTCACAGAAACCTTCCAACCAAATATATTTGAGAGCACACATACCAGTGGAAAAACGTTTACTGCCATATGTGCAGAAACAAATTTTCTACAGAGACCAACAGTGGAATGTGGGGGAAAAAAAATTTGTCACTTTTTAAAAGTAGCCTGGTCAAAGGAATATTCTTATGTATTATTAACATGCCACCATCGAACAGATTAAGAAAGTCTTTTGTATCAGGGATAAATCTGAACGTACTCTAATCTCAATTTTAAGACGCTACTTTGCGATAGATTAAATATTACTTTGGAACATCATTTAAATATATTACCACTAGTATCGTATTTTCAGTGGAAATGTCTTCGGGGTGGTTTAACAAAGTAATACCAATAACCCTCTATTCAATTAAATTTTGGATGGGAACGAATAAACAAGGGTAACCTGTAGCACTACAATTACAAGTTTATAATGAGAGTCATGGTAATTGACGAGGAAACTGGTAATTATTATTCTGTATTTGTCGAACTTATTTCTAACAGTGAAAACAGTTGTCAATTATTCTAGTGATGTCCTTTCCTTATACACAATAATTTTGCACGCGAAACCCATATCAATGGATACAGATCCTATGCCAAAGATCCTCTCATTTTTCTGGAAAACAATACAAGCATCGAACGAGGAAAGAAAAGCTCTGAGAAAGATGAAAACTCGATGGCATATCGATTACGACGTCGTTGTCATATAACAAAATTAATTGGGCGGCAGAGAAGAAACTTTTATCCATGCAACAGTATTTCCATCGATGTTATATTTTAGGTATATTGAAAATATATATTGGGAAATTAACCAGAGAGCCTAAAACTTTTAAGGCATGGCGACATCGTAATTAGTAACAATTCATATTTGCAACAAAAGAGAATTAAACATGCACGCAAGTGTTATTGGCAAGATAATAACTTATTCTACTCCCATATTCATGAAACCCACTTTAAAGTTTTTGTATGAAAAATTCAAGAATAAATAATTTTTTTTTTAGGATGCAACAACACATATCGTGTTTTTTAGTGATTGGAATGAATGCTATGAAAAATTATGTCGTTTTACCTTAGAACATATTGACAGAATTTATCATGTGAATACGGTAGAGAAACCATACTGTAAATCACGTGCTCGATGGGTTGTTAATTCATACCATGAATTAATTGGTCGCCACAATGGTGAAAAATTATGGATCATTTTATTTAGAGCTTATTATAATAACTTATTCAAATTATAAATCAAATTGTATACTTTTCCTAACCCAAAATTTTCAACTCTTCATGGTTATTATTCAAACGGGGGAGAAAGATGAAATTTATAGTTTTATCCTTCAAGACGAAGGTTTGTTATCTCCACATAGTTTACAGGCCAAGTGCATACAGGCTTTCACCAATAATTTCTGGGGTACTGAAGGAACTGAATGTTGTTGGACTGCAGCTGCTTTGTGGAAAGAAATGAATTCCTCTCTCCGAATTCCAGATACCTTTCAATACAGGTTTATAGATGAAATTAAATGGGCTTTGATGATTACATCTTGGAAGAAAGCCGTTGAGAATTTGGCTAATGAGTTTGGAAAGGTCTTGGTCAAATTTATTGTAATGTATTTGATTTTTAAATAAAAATAAAATTTTGAGTCGATAGTTTATGATTGGCATCACTGAATCAATGTAACAGAGCTGTTAATTTATCTATCTCCCTTTTGCGGTTCTTATTTCCGGATTAAATTTATTTATATGCCGATATGTGTGATTGAATCAATGCAACATATATTATGACAAGTGTGAAGGATCAATGTTCTGTGATTAATGTAACATATATTATGGCAATGTTCATCGCAATGGTATAAATAATCCGAGCTTAGATAGTACATAATCAGGATACATCACTTCTTCTGTGTGTGTATTTGCCATTGATTACAGCCGCAATATATTATTTTTCCCCCCAAAAAGCACAAAAACAATTACAAGTCAAATCGACTAAAATTCTCCATATATATATATATATATATATATATAATATATATATATATATATATATATATATATATATATATATATATATATGCGAACAAGCCTGAATGGTCCCCAGGACAATATGCAAACTGAAAACTCACACCCCAGAAGTGACTCGAACCCATACTCCCAGAAGCAACGCAACTGTATGTACAAGACGCCTTAATCCACTTGACCATCACGACCGGACAAAATGAGGTGATAGCCGAGGCTATTTGAACCACCCCACCGCCGGCACTCGGATAGTAATCTTGGGCATAGCATTTTACCAAATCACCTCATTCTTTGGGGCACACGTGAGGAACACAAATGCGAACAAGCCTGAATGGTCCCCCAGGACAATAGGCAACTGAAAACTCACACCCCAGAAGTGACTCGAACCCATACTTCCCAGAAGCAACGCAACTGGTATGTACAAGACGCCTTAATCCACTTGACCATCACGACCGGACAAAATGAGGTGATAGCCGAGGCTATTTGAACCACCCACCGCCGGCACTCGGATAGTAATCTTGGGCATAGCATTTTACCAAATCACCTCATTCTTTGGGGCACACGTGAGGAACACAATGCGAACAAGCCTGAATGGTCCCCAGGACAATATGCAACTGAAAACTCACACCCAGAAGTGACTCGAACCCATACTCCCAGAAGCAACGCAACTGGTATGTACAAGACGCCTTAATCCACTTGACCATCACGACCGGACAAAATGAGGTGATAGCCGAGGCTATTTGAACCACCCCACCGCCGGCACTCGGATAGTAATCTTGGGCATAGCATTTTACCAAATCACCTCATTCTTTGGGGCACACGTGAGGAACACAAATGCGAACAAGCCTGAATGGTCCCCAGGACAATATGCAACTGAAAACTCACACCCCAGAAGTGACTCGAACCCATACTCCCAAGAAGCAACGCAACTGGTATTGTACAAGACGCCTTAATCCACTTGACCATCACGACCGGACAAAATGAGGTGATAGCCGAGGCTATTTGAACACCCCACCGCCGGCACTCGGATAGTAATCTTGGGCATAGCATTTTACCAAATCACCTCATTCTTTGGGGCACACGTGAGGAACACAAATGCGAACAAGCCTGAATGGTCCCCAGGACAATATGCAACTGAAAACTCACACCCCAGAAGTGACTCGAACCCATACTCCAGAAGCAACGCAACTGGTATGTACAAGACGCCTTAATCCACTTGACCAATCACGACCGGACCAAAATGAGGTGATAGCCGAGGCTATTTGAACCACCCCACCGCCGGCACTCGGATAGTAATCTTGGCATAGCATTTTACCAAATCACCTCATTCTAGTGCGGGCACACGTGAGGAACACAAATGCGAACAAGCCTGAACAAGTCACTTCTGGGGTGTGAGTTTTCAGTTGCATATTGTCCTGGGGACCATTCAGGCTTGTTCGCATTTGTGTTCCTCACGTGTGCCCCAAAGAATGAGGTGATTTGGTAAAATGCTATGCCCAAGATTACTATCCGAGTGCCGGCGGTGGGGTGGTTCAAATAGCCTCGGCTATCACCTCATTTGTCCGGTCGTGATGGTCAAGTGGATTAAGCGTCTTGTACATACCAGTTGCGTTGCTTCTGGGAGTATGGGTTCGAGTCACTTCTGGGGTGTGAGTTTTCAGTTGCATATTGTCCTGGGGACCATTCAGGCTTGTTCGCATTTTGTGTTCCTCACGTGTGCCCCAAAGAATGAGGTGATTTGGTAAAATGCTATGCCCAAGATTACTATCCGAGTGCCGGCGGTGGGTGGTTCAAATAGCCTCGGCTATCACCTCATTTTGTCCGGTCGTGTTGGTCAAGTGGATTAAGGCGTCTTGTACATACCAGTTGCGTTGCTTCTGGGAGTATGGGTTCGAGTCACTTCTGGGGTGTGAGTTTTCAGTTGCATATTGTCCTGGGGACCATTCAGGCTTGTTCGCATTTGTGTTCCTCACGTGTGCCCCAAAGAATGAGGTGATTTGGTAAAATGCTATGCCCAAGATTACTATCCGAGTGCCGGCGGTGGGGTGGTTCAAATAGCCTCGGCTATCACCTCATTTTGTCCGGTCGTGATGGTCAAGTGGATTAAGGCGTCTTGTACATACCAGTTGCGTTGCTTCTGGGAGTATGGGTTCGAGTCACTTCTGGGGTGTGAGTTTTCAGTTGCATATTGTCCTGGGGACCATTCAGGCTTGTTCGCATTTGTGTTCCTCACGTGTGCCCCAAAGAATGAGGTGATTTGGTAAAATGCTATGCCCAAGATTACTATCCGAGTGCCGGCGGTGGGGTGGTTCAAATAGCCTCGGCTATCACCTCATTTTGTCCGGTCGTGATGGTCAAGTGGATTAAGGCGTCTTGTACATACCAGTTGCGTTGCTTCTGGGAGTATGGGTTCGAGTCACTTCTGGGGTGTGAGTTTTCAGTTGCATATTGTCCTGGGGACCATTCAGGCTTGTTCGCATTTGTGTTCCTCACGTGTGCCCCAAAGAATGAGGTGATTTGGTAAAATGCTATGCCCAAGATTACTATCCGAGTGCCGGCGGTGGGGTGGTTCAAATAGCCTCGGCTATCACCTCATTTTGTCCGGTCGTGATGGTCAAGTGGATTAAGGCGTCTTGTACATACCAGTTGCGTTGCTTCTGGGAGTATGGGTTCGAGTCACTTCTGGGGTGTGAGTTTTCAGTTATATATATATATATATATATATATATATTATATATATATATATATATATATATATATATATATATATATATATATATATATATATATATATATATGTCGTACCTAGTAGCCAGAACGCAATTCTTGGCCTACTATGCAAGGCCCGATTTGCCTAACAGGCCGAGTGATTTTCTTTATTTTCAATAAATTGTTTCCAATTAGTTTATTTAAATTATTATTATTACATTATATTAGGAACATAAATTATTGACTTAGTTGTGTTAGTTTAGGTTAGGTTTAGATAGGTTAGGTTAGGTTAGGTAGGGTTGGTTAGGTTCGGTCATATATCTACGTTAATTTTAACTACAATAAAACAAAATTGACATCATACATAATGAAATGGGTAGCTTTATCATTTCATAAGAAAAAAATGAGAGAAAATATATTAATTCAGGAAAACTTGGGTTATTAGGCAAATTGGGCCTTGCATAGTAGGCTGAGAAGTGCGTTCTGGCTACTAGGTACGACATATATATATATATATATATATATATATATATATATATATATATATATATATATATATGTCGTACCTAGTAGCCAGAACTCACTTTTTGGCCTACTATTCAAGGCCCGATTTGCCTAATAAGCCCAGTTTTCCTGAATTAATATATTTTTTCCAATTTTTTTCTTATGAAATGATAAAGCTACCCATTTCATTATGTATGAGGTCAATTTTTTTTTATTGGAGTTAAATTAACGTAGATATATGACCGAACCTAACCAACCCTACCTAACCTAACCTAACCTATCTTTATAGGTTAGGTTTGGTTAGGTAGCCGAAAAAGTTAGGTTAGGTTAGGTTAGGTAGGTTAGGTAGTCGAAAAACAATTAATTCATGAAAACTTGGCTTATTAGGCAAATCGGGCCTTGCATGGTAGGCTGAGAAGTGCGTTCTGGCTACTAGGTACGACATATATATATATATATATATATATATATATATATATATATATATATATATATATATATATATATATATATATATATATATTTGAGATATATACAAGAGTTGTTACATTCTTGTACAGCCACTAGTACGCGTAACATTTCGGGCAGGTCCCTGGAATACGATCCCCTGCCGCGAAGAATCGTTTCTTCATACCAATTTAATATTTGTTTTTCTCTCTGTAGTCCATCAAATGAAGGATGTAGCATGAAAATTTAAGTGAGAAAGTGAAAGAGTTATTGAACAAAAGTAAATTGGTGGTGAATTCGTGGGCAACGCTCGGCCTACCTTGGGGCATAGTGATGCGGCTGGTGACTCGTCGGGCCAAGGAAAAGTGTTATATATAAAAAGAGTTTGAATCCTGTCACTGCTCTGCCTTGTTAATTCTGGTACACTACAAGGTTCCCTCCACTATATTTCCCCTAAGTAAGCTTCATATACTAATTAATTCCCCAGGCTAATATTTTTCCAATGTTAACCAAGTGTATAAGGGGAGATAGAGGGACTTGCCTAGAATTCATATATTAATCGATGGCATTTGTTAAATTAAAATAGAGCGATGAGTGTATTTAATTTATTGTTAATAATCTCTATATCCCATTATATATGACTGAAATATTGTGTGTGGGCAGTGAAAATATTTACATTAATAATATATTTGAATTTTCCAGGCGGCAGATTGAAGAAGACACGAAATATACATTATTATGATGGTCTGTTAAACAACTATATAATACATATTATTGTTTTAAACCCTCCACAAATAATGAGATTTAAAAAAGACCTCTGTAGACCAAAAATGTAAAGGAGAAATGAAATTATAAATTTATCATAAATCATGTTTATAAAGAGCAAGAACTTTAAATAGAAATTCTTCTAATTTCTCTTCGATTCTAATAATAAGAAAATCCATAGAAGAATTACGAGAATAATAATGATAACAGTATTTATATATACTTAAAACATCTGAGAAAATTATAGATTATTTTTTGTAATTAATTATTACTGGGTAACTAATTCTTTTCTTTAACATGTTTCTGATCAACCATCTTCTTCCATACAATAGTTTGGGACAATATTTACTTCAGAAACACACTCAGTATATACACACAGTTTCACATATATGGTACATGGAATACGTGAATGATTAAAACAACCTCCTGTCACGAGTTACGAACAGGGGAACATTTGGAAGGCAATAGAGGCGGTTGGTCTTCAATTGGTTCTTCTTTAATATCAATGCTTTCCTCGTGAGCCAAAAAGATTTCATTACAGGTAAGCAATTTTTTCACTGGAGTGTGGAGTCTTTTTTAAAAGTTCAGTCATGCAGCCTCCCTGACCCAATTGATCTCCACCTATACCGAATGCAAAAGGTTTATTATTATTACCTGGGTGTGTTTTCAAATGACTGATATTTTTTTCACACTCATTGATCATAAAACTGTTTTGGCCCACGTGTGTTCTCAAATCTCGAGTCCGGCTTCCTCTGCTACAAAATGTTTTTTTCACACACATCACACGTATATGGTTTTTCATCGGTATGGGTTCTCAAATGTTGGATCAGTTGGCATCTTTGACTGAATTTTTTTACCACACTCCTTGCACGTAAAAGTTTTTTCGCCTGTATGGATTCTTAAATGAATGATCAGGCTGCTTCTGACACTGAATTTTTTTTCGCACTCGTTGCATGTATACGGTTTTTCGCCTGTATGATTTCTCAAATGGATGATCAAGCTGCCGCTTTGACTGAATTTTTTTTCAAACGCATTGCACGCATACGGTTTTTCACCTGTGTGTGTTCTCAAATGTTTAATCAGACCGTCTCAGTGACTAAAATTTTTATTACACACATTGCACGTAAAAGGTTTTTCACCGGTATGGGTTCTCCAGTGGGTAATCAGGCTGCCTCTGGCACTGAATTTTTTTGGCACTCGTTGCACGTATACGGTCTTTCGCCTGTATGGATTTTTATATGAGTGAAAAGGCTGGCTCTGGCACGGAATTTTTTTTCAGCACACATTGCACATATACAGTTTTTCGCTTGTATGTGTTTTCAAATGATCGACCAGACTGTCTTTGCGGCTAAAAAGTTTTCCGCACTTGTTGCATTTATATGGTTTTTCACCTGTGTGTGTTCTCAAATGTTTAATCAGGTTGTGTCTGCGACTAAATTTTTTAACACACACATCACGTGTAAATGGCTTTTCGCCTGTATGTGTTTTCAAATGTTCATCCAGGTTGCTTGTTCGACTGAATTTTTTTCCACGCACATTGAATGTATACGGTTTTTCGACTGTGTGGGTTCTTAAATGGGTGATCAGGCTGCCTCTGAGAATGATTTTTTTTCGCACTCGTTGCACATATACGGTTTTTCGCTTGTATGTGTTCTCAAATGGGTGATCAGGTGACACCTTTGACTGAATTTTTTTCCACACACATTACACGTACACGGTTTTTCACCTGTGTGTGTTCTCAAATGTTTAGTCAGGGTAATTTTTTGACAGAATTTTATTCCGCACACATTGCACGTATACGGTTTTTCGCCTGTATGGGTTCTTAAATGGGTGATCAGGCAGCCTTTGACACTGAATTTTTTTTCCATTCGTTGCACTTATACGGTTTTTCGCTTGAATGAATTTTCAAATCGGTGATCAGGCTGCTTCTGACACTGAATGTTTTTTTCCCACTCGTTGCATGTATACGGTTTTTCACCTGTATGTGTGCTCAAATGTTCGATCAGGTGACATCTTTTACGGTATTTTCCCCTACATTCATTTCACATAAATGGTTTCTCACCTGTATGTGTTCTCAAATGTTCGATCAGGTCACATCTTTGACTGAATTTTTGGTCGTACTTAATGCACGTATATGGTTTTCCCCTTGTGCATATTCTCAGATGTTCGATCAGGTGGCATCTTCGAGTGAATATTCTCCCACACTCATTACACCTAAAGGATTCCACCTTGATTGTGTTCACAAATGTGGGACCAGGATGCATCTTTCACTGATTCATTGCATCTAAATGTTTTTCTCGCCTGTAGAGGTCTTCAAATGTTGGATGGGCTTTTAAAATGTTGGTTCAGTCTGGTTTTGTACAATAATTCCGCCCCCCCCCCCACATACATCGCTGTAAGCTGTAAAGTGTTTTCCACCACCTAAGTTGATCTTCATCCAAGGAAATGTTTTATCCGTGGAAATCCGTGCCAGCCTTCTTCTATCTTCATACTTTATAACCTATAAAAAAATAAACTTTTGACAAGCTATTTATTATAATATATAAAAAAATATTTAGACGAAACCGAACGCGCCGGCGCGTCCAGATAGCGCGAAAGTGTTAAAATATATAAAAAAAACATGTTAAATAATGGAAGAAACTGAAAAATCAACGGGCCTTCGACTATTAGTCATGTTAAACAACTATATAAATTAATATTTTGAACCCAATTAGATTATATATAAGATCTCGTTCTCTATATTCGGTTTAAAAAAAATATTTGAGGTCTAGTGAAGAAGGTATATAAAAACCTAAGTAAGAATCTCCTATTAATATTTCTGAAGAAGATACAAGCATCCAACATAGAACGAGAAAACAATGTGAGAGATTGAGATAGAATGAATTATCAATTTCAAAGAGTAAAAATTTAACATCTAGTAAATATAACACATGGATCAGTTCGGTTTCCCTGTATTTCAAATGAAACAAATTAACAAACACACTAACCTAAAAAAGGAAGGCCCGTCTGTAGATATATGAGGACTTGACAGTAGGCGACCGTCTTTAATAATACGACATTTAAAACCCTTTATCTTGGGAACCCCACCCACCTTAAGAAAATCAGCTGAGTATTTCCATACCTACACTAAAACGTTTCAGTGTTCTCACCTCAATTTTCCTAATATGTCTTTTATTGGAATTCTTATACTTTTCACGTTTGTTCCATGATATCGAATGGTTTGGGGTCTTTTTTAAATGTTCAGTCACGTAGCATCCCTAACCCAATTTATCTCCACATATTCTGAATGCAAAAGGTTTATTATTACCTATGTGCTTTTTCAAGGACTGATATTTTTTCACACTCATTGATCATAAAAGTTCTCCACCTGTATGGGTTTTCAAATGGGTGATCAAGCTGGATTTGACACTGAATTTTTTTCCGCACTCGTTGCACGTATACGGTTTTTTCGCCTGTATGGGTTTTAATATGTGTGTGATCAGGTTGCTTGTTTGACTGATTTTTTTTCTGCACACCTTGCACGTAAAAGGTTTTTCGCCTGTATGGGTTCTTAAATGAGTGATCAAGCTGCATTTGACACTGAATTTTTTTTCGCACTCTTTGCACGTATACGGGTTTTTTCGCCTGTATGGGTTTTCAAATGAGTAAACAGGCTGCTTCTGAAACTGAATGTTTTTTCGCACTCATCGCACATAAAAGGTTTTGCGCCTCTTTGGGTTCTTCAATGTTCGACCAGATGGCTTTTTGACTGAATCTTTTTTTCACACACGTCGTCACATGTAAAGGTTTCTCGCCTGTGTGTGTTCTCAAATGTCGGATCAGGTGGTATTTTTTACTGAATGTTTTTTTCACACACATTGCACGAAAATGGTTTCTCGCCTATGTTTGTTCTCAAGTGTTGGTTCAGGTTGCATCTGTCATTAAATGTTTTTTCACACACATTGCACAAAAAAGTTTTCTCGCCTGTGTGTGTTCTCAAGTGTTGGGTCAGGCTATCTCTGCAAATAATTTTTTTATCACACACATTGCACATCAATGGTTTCTCGCCTGTGTGTATTCTACAAATGTTTGGTCAGGCTGCTTTTTTAACTTGATGGTTTTTCACACACATTGCACGAAAATGATTTCTCGCCTGTGTGTGTTCTCAAATGTTCGGCCATGTACCTTTTTTGACTGAATGATTTTTCACACACATTGCACATAATAGATTTCTCACCGGGATGTGTTCTCAAATGTCGGCACTGGTTGCATTTGACACTGAATGTTTTTTCACACACATCGCATGTTCTCAAATATCGGATCAGGTGGTATTTTTCACTGAATATCTTTTTACACACATCGCACGTAAAATGTTTCTTGCCTGTGTGTGTTCTCAAATGTCGGATCAAGCTGTCTCTTTCACTGAATGTTTTTTCATACAGTGCACATAAGTGGTTTCTCACCTGTATGTGTTCTCAAATGTCGGATCAGGCTACCTCTGTCACTAAATGTTTTTCACACACATCACACGTAAAAGGTTTTTCGCCAGTATGCGTTCTCAAATGGGCGATCAGGTTGCTTCTTTGACTGATTTTTTTTATTGCTCTTATAAGGTTTTTCGCTGATTCTCTGATTCTCTGAAGGCTACCTGATTCTCTGGATCAGGTAGCCTTTCCACCCAAATTTTCCTCCACATACATCCTCTAAATGTTCGGTCAGGTGGCAACTTTGACTGAATCTTCTCTCATATTGATCGTACCTAAAATGTTTTTTCGTTTGTGTGTTTTCAGAGGGCTTTTACAGTTGTCGGTTTGACTGGATTTTTTTTTAACATTGATTGCAGTGTATATGAGACCATTATTTAGTCAAAGGCTCATTGATTTTTTTACTATCTTGAATTAATTAATATTTGTTTATATAGTATAATAAATAATTTGTAAAAAGGTTATTTCTTTTTTAAAGACTATAAAGTATGAAGAGATAGATCAGAAGAAACTGGCATGGATTTCCCAAACATTCTTGTATCATTGAGATCTTACACAAGTTGAAAATTCTTTATAGCGATGTGTGCAGGGAAAAATTATTGTACCGAACCAGCCTACCTACCTATGTAGTCAAAAATGCGATGAATCAGTCAAAAATGTATCCTGTCTGGTCCAACATATAAGAACACATACACGACATTCACGGGGAAAACTGTCACATTTACCAACTGAACATTGACATTGACAGTATTTATAATATAAGTAGGGTTATGAAAATAGTTAATTTATTCAAATGATGAAAGAATTAATATCTAGAGTAATTAAAATTATTTCTTTCACATTTTACATAAAAGTAAATACAAAAACATTATCACCTCAATTTTCATAATACATCTTCCCTTTTATTTTGGTATCAAAAGTAATTTCAAGTGTAAAAAGATATTTATTTAGCCAAAGCTTAACCCGTAAAACGTTTCTTCCCCCTTCAATATATTTTTAATATTTAGGCCACCTGAATGTCTTTACTAAAAAAATTCTAATAAAAAAATAAATAGGTACTGTATTATAAACACAACTAGACGTATTGTGAGTATGTATATATAGCTCGAAAACGATTGTCGTATTCGTGCGATGATGATAAACCCTCCTCGTCTCGAACGATAAAATTATAAATTTCATCCTTATTCCCCGTTTGAATAATATCCACAAAGAGTTTTAGATTTCGGGTTACAAAAAAAATACAGTCAGATAATATGTCTGCGAATGGGGGTGCTATAAGTTATTATGATCATTTCAATTGATCCATAATTTTTCACCACCATGCGAGCAATTAGTTGTTCACCATATGAGAAAACAAACAGTTCAATGTTTTTCTTCTATAATTTTCCTCAAATTGATTCACATGATATATATACTCTGTCGATGTGATATAACAAATAATCAGTACAACAAAAAATTTCGAGTATTCTTCCTCCTCAAAATCGCCAAATACCCGATATGTGGTGAAGTCTGTCATCGATACTATGGTTTGACCAATTTTCCCCTTATTATATGACCTAAAACTGGGTTTCATGAACAACTTTCGTGGCCATGCCACTATATTGTCAACCAAACAATAATTTCGGTGTTCAGGAAACTAAGTGAAAATAGATCCTCTGACGTTACTCAATTCATCAGTCAAATGATATCCGTCGTACTACCTCATGAATTACTTCGAGGTCTCCATAGCATTTTACAATTTAATACCTTCTTCAACTACTTGACCATCCAAAGTGAAAGTACAACTGTACTTACTTTAAAATTCTTCAAGCTATCCAGGTTCTGGGGGCCATTTTCAAAGTAATTTAATTTAAAGTAAGTTAAATAAATGTTGGAAAGGAGAATAATGATCATAATCAGTTAATTTGAGTGGTTTTTAATGTGAAATGATACAATATGAAACAATCATACCAATTACACAGTGAACAAAAAATCATAAACTTTAACAAAAACTCATGTAATTTAATTTAAAGAAGTTAAATATTGGAAAGGAGAATAATGACCATCATCAGTTATAAACTTTAACAAAAACTCATGTAATTTGTTAAAATATTGGAAAGGAGAATAATAACCATCATCAGTTAATTTGAATGGTTCTTAATGTGAAATGAATCTTACCAATTACAAGTGAACAGAAACTCATAAACTTTAACTTTAATGGTTAAATAATAGTCGTTATACATTATGTTTCTGCCCTTACTTATTATTATTTTCATCAGGTAATATAATGAGCCACCTTCTTTAGTAGAATATCAGTATATTTTTTTTTTTTTTTTTTTTGGGGGGGGGACTGCAGTGCCATTTCATTTTACTCTGAAAACATGGGTTTCAACCATCCTTTGTATCCTCGATCACCATATAATTACAGTGACATATCGACCTAAACAGTCCTTACATATTTTTTTTACATTGAAAGCTAATAATTTCCACTTAAATACTAGCTAAAAAGATTATGGTGCCTATATTATCATATATATAAGCTAAAAAAGGATTATGATACCTATATTATTATCATATATATACAAGTTTTTCGCATGCCTATGTGTGTTCCGCTCACAATAATCCGCACTATATAGTGGAACTTTATCTACACTGTACTGTTTGCTCGGTACAGAGTTGACATCTTATATGTTTTGTCTTCAAAATGGTTGATCAGTTTTTTTTAAGGTCAATATTCTCCGAGCTATTGTGAGCCGAGAATGAACTGTGGGTTGTAGTGAACCCATAAAGAGACCTTTCTTTAGGATGATAACATCATTGTAATTCCTTATGAGATAATGCCCAAGCCCCTCTGTTGATTCTATTTGGATGAAGCCAACAGCCGACATCAACTCGTTGAGTTCGTGAGGTATGTATGACAGCCGACATCATTGACTCCAACAACACGTCGTCATGAGCCATCGGGTATGTAATTGGGCAGCGCCACCACGAACGTGTCCCAAGATTCACTCTAAAGGATAAATAAGACAAATAAATTAATTTACAGCTCTATATATTGGGGGGGGGGAGGGGAATTATTCAATAAATATCTAAATTATCCAAAATAGTATTATATGCTTATCAGATAATGCACATTAAGCACATATCAACTCAAAACTACTAAAATATGAAACATGTGAATTTTACTGCTACCATATTCACAGAACTTATAGCTTATTTTAGAGCAAAATATTCATCCCTTAAAGGTTTCTGAAAATAAACACAGTAGTGCTTACTACCATATTAATTTCATTATATGTCACCAATTTTTGACCAAGAAATGTATTAATGTTTTCTTTTTCAAAAAAAATTATATACTAGAATTTCCAAAACTTCAAATTTTAAAGTGTTAATTTTCTTTAACATGTTTCTGATCAACCATCTTCTTTAATATAATAGTTTGGGACAATACCTACTTCAGGAACACACTCAAAATATCACTCTCACAGATCATAAAAGTTTCTTGGCTGCATGAGTCCTCAAATGTTGGATCAGGTTGTCTCCACTGTTAAATGTTTTTTCATACAATAAAACGTATGCGGTTTTTCGCCTGTATGAGTTCTTAAATGAGTGGTCAGGCTTCCTCTTGCCTGTATGGGTTTGTAAATGCATGATCAGGTGGAATCTTTGACTGAATTTTTTTCCCCACACATGACAGTATACGGTTTTCCCCCTGTGTAGGTTTTCATATGGGTGATCATGGTGCTTGTTTGTCTGATTTTTTTTTCCGCACACCTTGCACGTAAAAGGTTTTTCGCCTGTATGGATTCTTAAATGATTGATCAAATTTTCTGTTGTATTTCTGAGGATGGGATCAATATTCCGCCGGCGACAACATGCAATCTAAATTTTCAAGATCAAAATAAAATCAGAGGGAAAGTTAAATGAACATTTCAGCTATTAACTTGGACTATAAACGGCATAGAGGTACTTAATTGTTAGTTTTCAGCTTTGGATAAGTCATATAAGAAAGGTTAGTTTTGTTATATATGTGTATATTTCCTAGTTATTTTTAACTAAAATAAAACAAAAGTCATATATATTCATTATAAATTACTACTAAACTATGTTTTAACTCTAATTAAAAAGAAACTTATAAATGGAGAGCTTAATCATTTTATAAGAAAATAGTTGTTAGGCAAATTGGGCCTTGTATATCTGGCAATTAGGTAGAACATCCATTATTCAATCATTATTAATTCTGTTTCTCATTGGTGAGTTTACAGATTATCTATATAAGTTATCACAATAGTCTTTAGCCATTGTATTTCTTCCTTCTTTTCAATTATTTCTTCCTCTTTTCAATTATTAGACTCCTAAGCTTCTCAGCAGCCAGTGTAGACAACAACATGTTCGTTCCTAAGAGAACGACGACGAGTAGTCACCCTCCACTACCAATGAGATTTAAAATGGGACTTCTAACTCAATATTTGGCTAAAAAAATATAGATGAGGTTTAGTGAAGAAGGTATAAAAAGCATAAGTAACAATTACCTAGTATTATTTCGTGAAGAAGATACAAGCATCCGATTTGCCTTGTTGATTCTTTCATACCTAACGATGCCTCCTTATAATAAATGGAAGCCAACCCTTCCATTTATTAAATTAAAAGCAATCCAAAGTGGAAATCGTTTTCTTAGCTGCATATTTCTTCAGTATCCAAAAAATCATTTATTAGATATAAAAGCCAGAGTGCTCTTGGACTGCAAACTCTTATCATCATCATTCTTCAGTATCCAAAAAAATATTTATAAAATATAATAGCCTGAGTGCTCTTGGTCAGCAAACTATTATCATTGTATATATGAAAAGATAATAATAAACCTTCGTCTTTTAACAATAAAACTATAAAATATGATGAGCTGGATATTTTTGGTTAGAAAAAAAGGTATGTGTTTTGATTTATTATTATTTGAATAAGGTATTATTCAAATAATACAGAAATATAATTATGGTTATTTTATGACCTTATCGCCCGACCCTCCTTCCCCATCTATCACATGATTATATTACATACAGATCCCTAATATAAAAGCACATTAAGATGAGAATTATACCAGTTATTGGTTTATATAAAATATTTTGGTGAAAATAACAGAGGCGATTGGTCTTCTTCAATTGGTTCTTCTTTAACGTTAAATCAATGCTGTCCTCGTGAGCCGCAAGGATTTCATCACAGGTAAGTCATTCTTCACTGGAGTGTGGAATCTTTTTTAAATGTTCAGTCATGCAGCCTTCCTGGCCCAATTTATCTCCACTTATACCGAATGCAAAAATAAAAGGTTTATTATAACCTTGGTGGGTTTTCAAATGACTGATATTTTCTTCATACTCATTGATCATAGAAGTGTTCTGGCCCACGTGTGTCCTCAAATGTTGAGTCATGTTGCCTCTTTCACTAATTGTCTTTTTACTCACATCGCACGTAAAAGGTTTTTCACCGGTATGGGTTCTCAAATGTTTGATCAGGTTGCCTCTGCTATTAAATGTTTTTTCACACACATCACACATAAAACATTTTTCACCTGTATGGGTTCTTAAATGGATGATCAGGTTGCCTCTTCTACTAAATGTTTTTTCACACACATCACACGTACATGGTTTTTCTCCTGTATGGATTTTCATATGGGTGATCAGGTTGCCTCTGACAATGAATTTTTTTTCGCATTCGTTGCACGTTTACGGTTTTTCACCTGTTTGTGTTCTCAAATGGGTGATCAGGTTGCCTCTGACAATGAATGTTTTTTCACAGTCGTTGCACGTATACGGTTTTTCACCTGTATGGGTTATCATATGGGTGATTAGGTTGCCTGTGACACTGAAATTTTTTTCCGCACACATAACACGTATACAGTTTTTCACCTGTATGGATTTTCAAATGGGCGATCAGGTCGTTTGTTTGATTTAATTTTTTTCCGCACACCTTGCACGTAAAAGGTTTTTCGCCTGTACGGGTTCTTAAATGGGTGATCCTCCACTGCCTCTGCTACTTAAGGTTTTTTCACACAAATCACACGTATATGGTATATGGTACATTGCACGTATACAGTTTTTCGCCTGTATGTGTTCTCAAATGAACGACCAGACTGCCTTTGTGGCTAAACATTTTTTTGCACTTGTTGCATTTAAATGGTTTCTTGCCTGTGTGTGTTCTCAAATGGGTGATCAAGTTGCTTCTGACACTGATTTTTTTTCCACACACATTGCACATATTCGGTTTTTCACCTGTGTGTGTTTTCAAATATTTGATCAGGTTATGTCTGTGACTAAATTTTCTATCACACACATCACACATAAATGGCTTTTTGCCTGTATATGTTTTCAAATGTTCATCCATGTTGCTTGTTCGACTGAATTTTTTCCCGCACACATTGCAAGTATGCAGAGATTTTTCACCTGTATGGGTTCTCAGATGTTCGATTAGGCGGCAACTTTGACCGAATTTTCTTTCATACTTATCACATTTTAATAAGGTTTTCACCTTGAGTGTGTTCTCAAAGGTGAGACCAGGATACAGCTTTGACTGATTCATCGCATCTAAATGTTTTTCTCCCCTGTATGTTTTATTTTCCTAAGAATCTGTGCCAGCTTCTTCTCATTATTTATTTCGGCATACTTTATAACCTACAAAAAAAGAAATTTAACTTTTTACAAGTTATTTATT
This sequence comes from Procambarus clarkii, assembly GCF_040958095.1. NCBI lineage: Eukaryota > Metazoa > Arthropoda > Malacostraca > Decapoda > Cambaridae > Procambarus > Procambarus clarkii. The sequence goes on from NC_091179.1 coordinate 39,084,252, forward strand.
ATAATATATATAAAGAACTCATATTAATTAATTAAAGGGTCTTTGACTATTGGTCATATTAAACAACTATATATGTACGTATTATGATTGTGATCATGGTATCAAAAAATAAATAAACATCAACTGTATTGTTTATATGAAAACCGAATTCGTCGACATATAATTTATATGGAACGAAACCGAAATATTTATATATTAAACTCAAAAATGATCATTATTTCAAAACATGGCATAAAGTGACGAATACTCATTTCATATTTTTAGCGATGATTATGAATAGGGAAAGCCATACTATAATGTCTCTAATGTCTCTACTCACAACTAACATTCTCTCTACTTCATATATTTTCACAACTACTTTCTTAGGTTGAATCTTGGGACTCTTAACAAGATATATATTATAATTATTTTTTTATAATAAGATACAGTTATCTCCATTCCCCGAGACAGAGTATAATTAAAAAAATCGTAATTCAAAACGAATTATAAGAAATAATGTAAATAAATTAATCACAAAAATATTTGGGGTCATTCATCATCCATTGTATTAGAAAGGAAAATTTGGGTATAGATTTTCTGTAGATGTTATTTTGGTTGTTATTTCCCATTGTTGAATCGCACAGAGTGTTTGTAAAAATGTCTCTGTATGTTTTCAAATGTTCTTTTTTTCCATACATCATCAAATAAAATATGATATCAAGTGTACTTTTTGATATGTATGTGTATACTGTATATTATATTCGAATTCAAATAAAATTTTCTCCCATTAATTGTTTATGAAGTACAGTATAATAATGGAAACCGTACTGGTTATAATTATAAATATATTTTTTCATTTCTCCTTTACACGTGTTGCTGGGGTCAGATGTCGGCCGTTATCCACACACCCAATAATGATTTGATGCTGCTGTTGGCGTCATCCCAATGGAATCAATTAGATGGGCTCGGGCATTTTCCATAAGGAATAATTACAACTGAGTTATTTATCATTCTTAAGAAAGGTTTCTTTCACACAGTTTACTAGGGGTTCATTACAAACCCGCAGTTTATTTTATTATAGGCTCACAATAGCCCTTACTAAATTAATATTAAAACTTAAAAAAACTGATTAAGTATTTTACACACATGTTGTCAAAATGTTGACAAGTTGACATGTTAACAAGATGTTGTTAAACTCTGTACCTAGCAAACAGTGTAAACATTTAAAAAAATATCAAACATATGCTGGTTTGAACCGAAAGCAAAGCATTGATAAACGGTTTATACTTATAATTTTTGAACAATAAGTTTTACAATTAGACCAGCAAATATTGTTATTATAATTAGTATCAGTATAATCCATCCCATTTTTTTCAATGAATTCTGTATAAACTGCAACACATTAGATTGGCCGATACCCTGAACGACCTGACCAACACCATCACCTAGTGCTTCAGCAACATTTCGCAAAAACGTACCCTGTTCACACCTATACATATAAAATGTTTCCTTAAAATCAACCGGTATATATCCTCCCTGGACAAACGGTATGAGCAAATTATAGTTATGAGGATTACATATTCCATTACATCCTAAACTTAATATATTTTGGGTTTCAATAGTACTGGTTATATTAAAGTTACAGTCCCATGCACGTGCGTTAGATAAAGGATGAGTTACGTCTTCCAGTATTGTGTCACTGATATGGTCAGCTCGACTGGTAGCGAATTGACAAAATCGGTTTAAATAAACTTCTTTCTGTAAGGATTGAGATTCTTGTCCCACACGATATCTAAAACAACCACTATTCTTTCGATTATATTTTTGTAGATAAGGTACTAATACACCTAATGTTAGCCCACTCAAGAGTATAAAACTTATATTTTCATCAGCCCATTTGCCCATGGTTTTAAAAATACGGACTAATGTTTTATCTTTCAGTGAAGGATTACTTTCTATAAACTCCAAAAATTGTGTTTCGTTTTCAAACCCCAGTTCCTGAGCCAGCTTATTTACTCTATCAACATGTGCTTTATAGAGTTTAAATGGATATTTCACAGATAAGTGTTGTTTCAGAGCTTCGTTTTCTTCTGCATTTAGAAGAGGAGAATCGTATTCTCCGTGTAAAAGAGATTCTATAAATTCTTTGGACTGACTATAAGATTTTTGGTGAAGGTTGTCATGGACGGATGCAATAAAGGTTTTAGCTTAAGATTTGAACCTTCAATATCTCTGGATATATCAGCCAAATATTTATTTGTGGTAGTAAATCCTCTACTTGCTTCACCCAAACTCTGAAAGAGACGAAACAAGGGTTGAAGACCCTGGTCAATTTCTTGTAATAATGCTTCGGTCATTTAATATTCTATATTTTGTTTTTAAATTAGAAATTCTTCTCCTATTATTTTTAATCCGTCAATTTTCTCCTACTAGATAAAAAATGGATAAAAAATTAATTTTATTAATCTTTCGTAAATTTTTGAATGATAGTGACTTGGAACGAATAAAACAGAATTCAACCGTCCCCTAATCCACGTACACAAAGAGAAATTGTTACACACGTTGAAGAGGATCAAAATGAGGATAGTGAAAGAGATACTGTAAGAGGACAACCACCCCAGCTTAAAAGGCGACTGTTACTTAACCCTTCTAGCTTAAGGAATTACAAGTGGACTCTGAAAAAATTCGGCTGCTATAAACTTAGACAGGTTGGTCGTGAAGCCCCCGTTACCCCCGATCTGATAAATGATTACAATGTGTATCTGAATCGCGACACCAGTTTGAAATATATGACATGACATATTCGGTAAAAAAATATGAGGTCTAGTAGTAATTATCCAATGTAGCAAGAAAAGCTTAAGGTTCAGGGGGTCATTTCAAAGTTAATTTAATTTAAAGTAAGTTAAAAATATTGGAAAGGAGAATGATGACCATCATCAGTTAATTTGAGTGGTTCTTAATGTGAAATGAGACAATATGAAACAATCTTACCAATTAATTACAAGCGAACACAAACTCATAAAATTTAACAAAAACTCATAAACATTAATTTTGATGGTAATAACAGTCTATATACATTTCTACCCTTCCTTGTTTATATATTATATTATTTTCATCGGTAATATAATAAGCCACCTTTTTTTAGTAATATACCAATATTTTTTTTTTTTTGGGGGGGGGGACTGCAGTGCCATTTCATTTTTCTCTGAAAACATGGGTTTCAACCATCCTTTGTGTCCTCGCTCACCATATAATTACAGTAACACATCGGATCTAGACAGTCCCTACATATTTTTTTTACATTGAAAGCTTAATAATTTCCATTTAGATACTAGCTAAAAAGATTATGGTACCTATATTATCATATATAAGGTAAAAAATATTATGGTACCTATATTATCATATATACAAGATTATAGTAGTGCCTATATTATTATTATATATATACAAGTTTTTCGCATGCAATAAAGAATTTTCCACTTGTGTAGATCTTAGTAATAGAAGAATGCCTGGGAAATCCATGCCAGCTTCTTCTGATCTCTTCATATTTTATGGCCTATAAAAAAGAAATTAACTTTTTACAAATCATTTATTATATAATATAAACAAATATTTAATTGAAGATACTAAAAAAAAAACCACGAGCCTTTGACTTATGATGATCTGCTAAACAACTATATACATTATTGTTTTAAACCCTCCACTAATAATGAGATTTTAAATAAGACCTCTAACTCTCTATCTCGTAAAAAAACAATAATCCCTTTAGCATTTTAAATAATACTAAGAATCATCACCTAATATTTCTGAAGATGATACTACTAAGTATCTAACATAGAAAAAGAAGCAATGTGAGAAACGAGATAAGATGGAATATCAAATAACATAGTAACCTAAAAACGAATGGTCCGTCTGTAGTTGTGAATGATATATGAGAACTTGATAGGATGCGACCTCCTTTAATAGAACATTTAACTCTTTGCCTGGGGATTTACCCAGTTGAATGTTTCAAATCCAATGTTCCCACCTCAATTTCCATATGTCGCCTCCACGGACGTGTTCGAATCCTATAGGGTGTATCCTTCTGATGAAAGAAATTTAGGTATTACAATAACTAATATTATTCCCAAAATTAACAGAATAATCCATTGATATTTTTAACTTACCATAGTGTTTATCTGGAGCACTCCTCCTACTCAGAGATAAGCCATGAATTAAACTGAGACCGGATAGGATACCTACCTTGAGGTTACCTTGAGGTGCTTCCGGGGCTTAGCGTCCCTGCAGCCCGGTCATCGATCAGGCCTCCTGGTTGCTGGACTGATCAACCAGGCTGTTGGACGCGGCTGCTCGCAGCCTGATGTATGAGTCACAGCCTGGTTGATCAGGTATCCTTTGGAGGTGCTTATCCAGTTCTCTCTTGAACACTGTGAGGGGTCGGCCAGTTAGGCCCCTTATGGGTAGTGGAAGCGTGTTGAACAGTCTCGGGCCTCTGATGTTGATAGAGTTCTCTCTCAGAGTACCTGTTGCACCTCTGCTTTTCAACGGGGGTATTCTGCACATCCTGCCATGTCTTCTGGTCTCATGTGATGTTATTTCTGTGTGCAGGTTTGGGACCAGCCCCTCTAATATTTTCCACGTGTAAATTATTATGTACTTCTCCCGCCTGCGCTCAAGGGAGTACAGTTTTAGGTTCTTTAGTCGGTCCCAATAGTTTAGATGTTTTACTGCGTGGATTCTAGCAGTAAAGGATCTCTGCACGCTCTCCAGGTCAGCAATTTCTCCAGCTTTGAAAGGGGCTGTCATTGTGCAGCAGTACTCCACTGTAGAGAGCACAAGCGTTTTGAAAAGTATCATCGGTATAGCATCTCTAGTGTGAAAAGTTCTTGTTATCCAACCTGTCATTTTTCTTGCAGTTTTGACGGCTACTTTATTGTGTTCTTTAAAGGTAAGGTCTTCCGACATGAGTACACCTAGATCCTTTACATTGCCTTTTCGTTCTATGTTATGATTTGCCTGAGTTTTGTACGTGGTTTCCGTTTTTCCATAGTGTATGAGCTGGAACTTATCTTCGTTAAACACAATATTATTTTCTGTAGCCCATAGAAAGACCTGATCTACATCTGACTGGAGGTTTGCCGTGTCCTCTATGTTGCCTACTCTCATGAAGATCCTTGTGTCATCTGCAAAGGATGATACAGTGCTATAGGTTGTGTTCTTGTCTATGTCTGATATGAGGATGAGAAAAAGTACTGGAGCAAGCACAGTACCCTGGGGGACTGAGCTCTTCACGGTTGATGGGCTGGATTTTATTTTGTTGACTATTACACATTGGGTTCTGCTGGTCAGGAAATTGTAGATTCATCTGCCTATTTTTCTGGTAATTCCTTTTGAACGCATTTTATGTGCAATAACACCATGGTCACATTTATCAAATGCTTTTGCGAAATCTGTGTAAATTACATCAGCGTTTTGTTTGTCTTCCATACCATCTAATGCCATATCATAGTGGTCCAGCAACTGCGACAGGCAAGAGCGCCCTGTTCTGAAACCATGTTGTCCGGGGTTATGGAGATGCTGTGATTCCATGTATTTTGTGATCTTACTTCTTAGCACTCTCTCAAAAATTTTTATGATGTGCGATGTTAGTGCTATCGGTCTGTAATTTTTGGCTCTGCCTTATTTCCTCCTTTATGAAGTGGTGCTATCTCTGCTGTTTTTAGTATATCAAGAATAACGCCAGTATCTAGGCTTTGTCTCCTCAGAATGTGGAGGGCCTGCGATAGTGTTTTTTTACAGTTCTTTATGAATATGGAGTTCCAAAAATCCGGGCCTGGTGCAGAGTGCATAAGCATACTGTTTATGGCTTCTTCAAAATCCAGTGGGGATAGGATGACATCTGATATATGATTTGATGTTGGTATCATATCCATGAAATATTCATTTGGGTTATCAATCTTTAGTGTGTTTAATGGCTCGCTGAAAACAGAGTCGTACTGCTTCCTCAGTAGCTCACTCATTTCTTTTTTGTCATCGGTGAAAGTTCCATCTCCCTTTTGCAGGGGCCCGATACTAGATGTGATTTTTGATCTTGATTTTGCATAGGAGAAAAAATATTTCGGATTTCTCTCTATTTCACTGATGGCCTATTGCTCTCTTTGCCTCTTCTGGGTTTTGTATGATTCTTGCAGCTTCCGTTCAATTGTTTCTATTTCTCTACCTAACCTTCTTCGCCGTTCTTGAGATAGGGTGCGACTCTCAATTTGTTCCGCGATTCGTTTTGTTCGCCTATATAGGAAACGACGTTCCCGTTCCAATGTGCACCTCTTCCTCTTTTTTCTTAGGGGTATGCGGTTTGAACATATTTCTAGTGCTACTGAGCTTACTTTTTCCAGGCACTGGTTCAGGTTTGGATTTTCTAGCTGTTCTTCCCAGTTTTTTTCTGTGAAGTCCTGGTTTATTTGCCCCCAGTTTATCAGTTTATTATTGAAGTTGAATTTGCTGAAATCTCCTCCACCGGGAATCTGGACTGGTTTTGAAGGTCTACTCCCCATGGTTGTCATAACTTCAATTAAGTTGTGATCTGAGTAACAGGTATTTGTAATCATTATGTTCCTGATTAATTCCTCATTATTAGTGAAAATGAGGTCCAGCGTGTTCTCCTTCCTAGTTGGTTCTACTATTTGCTGGTTTAAGGCAAACATGTCGCACATCTGTAGCAGGTCATTTGCATGTGCCTGTTCATCTAGGCTACTTCCTGGTATTCTTTCTGATATTACTGTATTAGCCAGGTGCTTCCATTTCAGGTGCCGTAGGTTGAAGTCCCCAAGCAGGATGATGTTCGGAGCTGGATTTGTGAGATTTTCCAAGCAGTGTTCTATTTTCATTAGTTGGTCTTTAAACTGCTGAGGGTTTGCCTCCGGTGACTTATATACAAGGACAATAACTACATTTAGAATCTCTATTTTGATTATCAGCACTTCCACCATATCATTTGAGGTGTTTAGCAGCTCAGTACAGATGAGTGTGTCTTTGATGTAGAGGCTGACCCCACCCTGAAGCCGGTGTTTCCTATCACATCTGAAAAGATTCTACTCTGAGATCCATATTTCACCATCATGGTAGTCCTTTCTGTGGGTTTCTGTTAGGGCTGCAAACACTGCATTTGCCTCATGAAGGAGACCATCTATAAAGTGAACTTTGTTGGATTCGCGTGTTTTTATACCCTGGATGTTGGCAAATATAAATGATGTTATCGTGTTAGTGGAAGTGCTGGACGCCTTACTTGGTGTTAATATCTGAGGCTCTGGTAAGGAGGCCACTGTGTTTGCGTCCAGGGTGTGTTGATTTGGAAGTGATTCGTCCAGTTTTGGTAGTAGGACGGATGTTGTGTGGTGTAGTACCTGTGTGCTTGTTGATAATTTGTATTCCAGTCTTGTGGGTATCTCCGTTCCCCTCTGTAATCCTGTAGTGGTTCCATCTGACTGTTCCTCTCTCTTATATTTACTACTCTGTTTCTGCCTTCCTCTAAAAAATTTCCAGTAGTGTCATATTGATCTTTCCGTCTATAACGCTGTGTACATCTCACGTGGAATTCCGGACACTGAAGATTGTAGCATTTTTTGTCCCTAATTGAAAATTGACATAATTTAGGGTGGAAGTATCTACACCCTGTTCCAAAATGGCATGTACCCCTCTCCAACATGTTCCTGCATTTTTGAGGATGCAGAAAATGGCATTTTGCTCCTAATTTTCCATATTTGTATATTCCTTTAGCGTAGAATTTGCAAATGTGTTCCGGTTTTGCGTTTTTCAAAGTATTTATATCTGTAACTGTCTTGTCTACCTCTTTATTGGAGCCATCTCCGTTTTTCGTCCCAATTCCTTTATCTATGCACTCTGTTTCACTGTTGCTCTCATCGTTTATATTACCTGGCTCTGCAATATTGCTGTTATTTTGTACCACAATACCCTCTTCCTCCACACTACTGCTGCGATTCTCTAAACTATCTGTTCCTGAGTTTTGGTCGTTATCCAATGTTGTCTTTTCCCAGTCCGCATATATCACTGGTAGCCTGTCTGTGAATGATAATCTCTGTGACTCGGGAATGTTTTTCATCAGTTTAGTTATGTTCTCTAACATTAATCTGTCATCTTTGCAAACCCAGTAAATTCCTTGCCTTTTTGTGCATCCTGGAGCTAATTCTGTACAGCCCAGGTGAAATCTTATGTTACAGATGCAACACTGGACGCCTGCATTACGTTTTCCCAGTACTCCCGAACACTCGCCACACCTCTCCATTGTCTGATGTATTGTATTGTATTTGAGGTTTACTGTATGAATCACTTGTTGATGTCAGTCCTTTTAACTCTTTATAAAATTATATGTATATATTTATATGTTTAATATTTATAATATTATATGTGTACCGTATATTTGTAATATTATGTATGTTATTTTGTTCAAACTTTATGGCAGGTACTTAGCGTAGGGTAGCGAAGTTGGTCCTCGGTTGGTACAGGTGACCTCTTGTTGTCCCAGGTTGATGTCACCAGTTTCCAGTTACTCGATTTATAACCACTGATGCCGCCTCTTGCCGCTATTCTATATTTCTTGTATTCTATATTTATTATATTCTATGCACGATTTTCCTTCACTTCCAACTTATATGTTGTTGTGATACCCGTTCCACATTACTGTTCCACGAATCACTGTTCGTGGAACAGTCACCATTCCCACCGAATTTATTACATGTTTTAGAGCTAAATATTCCTCCTTAAAATTATTTTTACAACATACACATTGGGCATGATTAAGTCTATTAATTTCATCATATGTCGCCAATTGATCAAAAACAGTATTATTATTGGCTTCTTCAAAAAAGTTACCAGATGGAATTTCCAAAACATTGAATGTCAAGTTGTTAATGTTTGCTGTAACCATATTAATTTCACATCCTCTATATAATCGAACTAATGAGAAAGAAGACATATTACGAGAAATTGTTAGTATATCCATAATCATAATAACATTTAATCTTTGATGATACGTCCCAATAAATGAACATTTTGTGTTAAACCAAGTTATAAAATCATGGGTTCGATGTTTGGAGATTGATTAGGCTGTTTTATGAATATCACTAATAAACAGAGGATATTTTGAAAGAACTTCATCTAGAAATTGTTCTAATTTCTCATCTACTGTAATTATAAGAAAATCATTAAAATAATCATTGCAATAACAACCATAACAGTAACTATACATATTTAAAAAATGTGAGCAAATAACTAACACCATTTCGTTACAACTCTTTTTTTTCTTCCTGGCAATGTGTTTCTGTACTTACAGGAGGAATTGATCTATAAGATTTATTTCATGTTACTTTTATGTATCATAAGAAAATACATTATGCAGCATAAATCTTGATTCTTCACACTTAACATTAGTGGATATACAATAGATATTGAATAATAGTTATACGAAGCGAACAAGCCTGAATGGTCCCCAGGACTATATGCAGCTGAAAATTCACACCCCAGAAGTGACTCGAACCCATACTGCCAGGAGCAACGCAACTGGTATGTACAGGACGCCTTAATCCGCTTGACCATCACGACCGGACAAAAGGAAGTGATAGCCGAAGCTATTTGAACCACTTCCCTGCAGGCACTCGGATGGTAATCTTGGGCATAGCTTTTTATCAAATCACCTCATTCTTTGGGGCACACGTGAAGAACACAAATGCGAACAAGCCTGAATGGTCCCCAGGACTGTATGCAACTGAAAACTCACACCTAAGAAGTGACTCGAACCCATACATCCAGGAGCAATGCAACTGGTATGTACAGGACGCTTTAATCCGCTTAACCATCACGACCTGACAAAAGGAAGTGATAGCCGAATAGTGATACCAGTTGCGTTGCTCCTGGCAGTATGGATTCGAGTCAATTCTGGGGTGTGAGTTTTCAGTTACATACATGTATATATATATGTCGTACCTAGTAGCCAGAACTCACTTCTGAGCCTACTATGCAAGGCCCGATTTGCCTAATAAGCCAAGTTTTCATGAATTAATATATTTTCTCTAATTTTTTTCTTATGAAATGATAAAGCAACCCATTTCATTATGTAAGAGGTCAATTTTTTTTTATTGGAGTTAAAATTAACGTAGATATATGACTGAACCTAACCAACCGTACCTAACCTAACCTAACCTATCTTTATAGGTTAGGTTAGGTTACGTAGCCGAAAAAGTTAGGTTAGGTTAGGTTAGGTAGGTTAGGTAGTCGAAAAGCAATTAATTCATGAAAACCTGGCTTATTAGGCAAATCGGGCCTTGCATAGTAGGCTCAGAAGTGAGTTCTGGCTACTAGGTACGACATATATATATATATATATATATATGTCGTACCTAGTAGCCAGAACGCACTTATCAGCCTACTATGCAAGGCCCGATTTGCCTAATAAGCCAAGTTTTCATGAATTAATATATTTTCTCTAATTTTTTTCTTATGAAATGATAAAGCTACCCATTTCATTATGTATGAGGTCAATTTTTTTTAATGGAGTTAAAATTAACGTAGATATATGACCGAACCTAACCAACCCTACCTAACCTAACCTAACCTATCTTTATAGGTTAGGTTCGGTTAGGTAGCAGAAAAAGTTAGGTTAGGTTAGGTTAGGTTGGTTAGGTAGTCGAAAAAACATTAATTCATAAAAACTTGGCTTATTAGGCAAATCGGGCCTTGCATAGTAGGCTGATAAGTGCGTTCTGGCTACTAGGTACGACATATATATATATATATATATATATATATATATATATATATATATATATATATATATATATATATGTCGTACCTAGTAGCCAGAACGGACTTCTCAGCCTACTATGCAAGGCCCAATTTGCCTAATAAGCCAAGTTTTCATGAATTAATATATTTTCTCAAATTTTTTTCTTATGAAATGATAAAGCTACCCATTTCGTTATGTATGTGGTAATTTTTTTATTGGAGTTAAAATTAACGTAGATAAATGACCGAACCTAACCAACCCTACCTAACCTAACCTAACCTATCTTTATAGGTTAGGTTAGGTAGCCGAAAAAGTTAGGTTAGGTTAGGTTAGGTAGGTTAGGTAGTCGAAAAACAATTAATTCATGAAAACTTGGCTTATTAGGCAAATCGGGCCTTGCATAGTAGGCTGAGAAGTGCGTTCTGGCTACTAGGTACGACATATATATATATATATATATATATATATATATATATATATATATATATATATATATATATATATATATATATATATATATATATATATATATATATATATATGTCGTACCTAATAGCCAGAACGCACTTCTCAGCCTACTATTCAAGGCCCGATTTGCCTAATAAGCCAAGTTTTCATGAATTAATGTTTTTTCGTCTACCTAACCTACCTAACCTAACCTAACCTAGCTTTTTTTGGCTACCTAACCTAACCTTACCGATAAATATAGGTTAGGTTAGGTTAGGTAGGGTTGGTTAGGTTCGGTCATATATCTACGTTAATTTTAACTCCAATAAAAAAAAATTGACCTCATACATAGAGAAAAGGGTTGCTTTATCATTTCATAAGAAAAAAAATATAGTAAATATATTAATTCAGGAAAACTTGGCTTATTAGGCAAATCGGGCCTTGAATAGTAGGCTGAGAAGTGAGTTCTGGCTACTAGGTACGACATATATATATATATATATATATATATATATATATATATATATATATATATATATATATATATATATATATATATATATATATATATATATATATATATATATATATATATATATATATATATATATATATATATATATTTCGTACCTAGTAGCCAGAACGCACAACTATGCAAGGCCCGATTTGCCTAATAAGCCAAGTTTTCCTGAATTAATATATTTTCTCTAATTTTTTTCTTATGAAATGATAAATCTACCCATTTCATTATGTATGAGGTCAATTTTTTATTATTGGAGTTAAAATTAACGTAGATATATGACCGAACCTAACCAACCCTACCTAACCTAACCTAACCTATCTTCATAGGTTAGGTTTGGTTAGGTAGCCGAAAAAGTTAGGTTAGGTTAGGTTAGGTAGGTTAGGTAGTCGAAAAACAATTAATTCATGAAAACTTGGCTTATTAGGCAAATTGGGCCTTGCATAGTAGGCTGAGAAGTGCGTTCTGGCTACTAGGTACGACATATATATATATATATATATATATATATATATATATATATATATATATATATATATATATATATATATATATATATATATATATATATATATATATATATATATATATATATATATATATATATATATATATATATATATATATATATATATATATATTATATATAGGATCTGTGAGAGAGAGGACCTTCTCTTTCTTCTGGCAAGGAAAACCTCCAGATGAGACCAGAGAACATGGTGTGGGATTTGCCGTCAGGAATGCACTGTTGGGACACATTATGCCACCGATGGGGGAAACCGAACGAATTCTGTCTCTGCAACTGTACTCCCAAACAGGACCAGTCAATGTAATTAGTGCATATGCACCAACCCTGACTTCTCCAGCAGAGGCAAAGGAAAAATTCTACGATGACCTCAACAGAGTCATAGCGAGAATCCCTGTAAAGGAGCCACTGTTCATCCTCGGCGACTTCAACGCCAGAGTGGGTGCCGAGCACAACATTTGGCCCACTTGCCTGGGTCAATTCGGCATAGGAAGGATGAATGAGAACGGGCAACGTCTGCTAGAACTCTGCTGCCTTCATGGTCTTTGTGTCACCAACACGTTCTTCGGCACAAAGCCTCAACACCGAGTATCTTGGAGACACCCCAGATCCAAGCACTGGCACCAGCTTGACCTGATTCTTACCAGGCGTGCAAGTCTACCCAGCGTCAAGATTACGCGTAGCTACCAGAGTGCTGTCTGTGACACCGACCACTCCCTGGTATGTAGCAGGGTCAAGATGCAACCAAAGAAGATTCATCACTCGAAAAAGGCGGGCAGACCTCGCATCGACACCACCAAGACCCGCAACCAGGACAAGGTGGAAGATTTTGCACACGTGCTCGAGGAAGCTCTTCCTGGCCCAGCTGGGGTCACTGCCTGTAAAAGATGGGAGCACTTCAGAGACGCTGTGTTCAACGCTGCCATTTCCACCTTTGGCAAGAAGACCAGCAGGTCGGCAGACTGGTTCGAGGCTCACTCGGAAGAGATGACACCTGTAATCGAAGAGAAGAGAAACGCCTTGGCAGCCTACAAAGCCTGCCCAAGTCGGCGCAACTTACAGATCCTTCGGGCCGTCCGCTGCAAAGTGCAGCAGAGCGCCAGGCGATGTGCCAACAACTATTGGCTCCAGCTCTGCTCCCAGATACAGACTGCAGCGGATACAGGCAATGTAAGGGGAATGTATGACGGCATCAAGCAGGCCCTCGGCCCAATCCAGAAGAAGACCGCTCCTCTGAAATCTGCCACTGGCGAGGTGATTCAGGACCAGACACTGCAGCTGAAGCGCTGGGTCGAGCACTACTCTGAGCTATACGCCAGGGACAATGTGGTCACCGAAGATGCCCTGAGCGCCATTGAGTTAATGGAGCTCGACAGTGAACCGACCCTGGAAGAACTCAGCGATGCCCTAGACTCCCTTGCTTCTGGTAAAGCTCCTGGCAAAGATGGCATTCCTGCTGAGACCTTGAAGTGCTGCAGAGGTAGCCTGCTCATGGAGCTGCACGAAATTCTCTGCCTCTGCTGGGAAGAAGGAGAGGTGCCACAGGACATGAGGGATGCCAACATCATCACACTGTATAAGAATAAAGGTGACAGGGGCGACTGCAACAACTACCGTGGAATCTCCCTCCTCAGTATTGTCGGAAAGCTGTTTGCTCGAGTCGCATTGAAGAGGCTCCAAGTACTTGCAGAGAGAGTTTATCCAGAATCACAATGTGGATTCAGAGCTGGCAGGTCCACCATCGACATGGTCTTTTCCCTCAGACAACTGCAGGAGAAATGCAGGGAACAGAAGCAGCCACTCTTTGTAGCCTTCATAGACCTGACGAAGGCCTTCGACCTCGTCAGCAGGGATGGCCTGTTCAAGATCCTCCCCAAGATCGGATGCCCACCCAGGCTCCTCAGCATCATCAGATCTTTCCATGAGAACATGAGGGGCACCGTGGTCTTTGATGGCCTAACATCAGGCGCCTTTGACATCCGAAGTGGAGTAAAGCAGGGCTGCGTACTGGCTCCAACCCTATTCGGGATTTTCTTCGCAGTTATGCTGCGGCACGCCTTCGGATCTGTCACGGAAGGCATTTACCTCCGGACCAGGTCGGATGGGAAGCTCTTTAACCTCGCCAGGCTGAGAGCCAAGACAAAGGTTCGGCTGAGGTGTCTGCGCGACTTCCTCTTTGCCGACGACGCAGCAGTCACTGCCCACTCAGCTGAAGACCTCCAACGGCTCATAACCCGCTTCAGCGAGGCCTCTCAGGCTTTCGGACTCACCATCAGTCTGAAGAAAACACAAGTCATGGGACAAGGAGTGGACTCCCCACCTGACATCGGCATCTCTGATTCCAAACTGGAAGTTGTTCACGACTTCGTGTACCTGGGCTCCACAATCTCTGACTCCCTCTCTCTTGATACGGAGCTAAACAAACGCATCGGTAAGGCATCTACTACCATGTCCAAACTGACAAAGAGAGTGTGGGCCAACAATAGGCTAACTGAGTATACTAAGATTCAGGTTTACAGATCCTGTGTCCTGAGCACTCTCCTTTATGGCAGTGAGTCTTGGACACTCCGCGCCCGTCAGGAAAGACGGCTGAATGCCTACCACATGCGCTGCCTTCGACACATCTTGGACATCACCTGGCAGGACAAGGTGACAAACAACAACGTCTTGGGGAGAGCAAGAATCACCAGCATGTACACAATGCTGAAACAGAGACGAATGCGCTGGCTCGGGCACGTTGTGCGAATGGGCGACGACAGGATCCCCAAGGATCTCCTGTATGGAGAGCTGAGGCAGGGAAAGCGTCCAGTAGGCAAGCCCCAGCTACGGTACAAAGACGTATGCAAAAGGGACATGAAAGCCATGGACGTCGATCTTGCTATATGGGAGACACTGGCTACAGACCGTTCAGCCTGGAGGCAGTCTGTTCAACGAGGTCTCTCCAAGTTCGAGGAGTCACTTGCCAAGGAATCGGAGGCAAAGAGACAGAGAAGGAAAGCCGGTAACCAGGAAGACAGACCAGAATCGGACTTCGTTTGTGCTCGGTGTGGGATGGACTGCCACTCTCGGATTGGCCTCATCAGTCACACCAGACGCTGCACCAGGATTGACAATTAGGGCGCAACTCCATAGTCTCCCGAGACTGAAGGATGCCTACTATATATATATTAAATATGACCGAAAAAGTAAGATTAATAATTCTAACACGAATTTTCTCAATCTTTCGTACATTTCTTTTCACTGTTGGAGGTAAATCAAAAATCAATTCTCCAAAATTCATTTTTATTTCTAGTCTGACGCGACACGAGCGCGTTTCGTAAAACTTATTACATTTTCAAAGACTTTAGTTCACAAATACACCACTGAATTGAACTGAATTTTCTATTCAGTTGTGTATTTGTGAACTAAAGTCTTTGAAAATGTAATAAGTTTTACGAAACGCGCTCGTGTCGCGTCAGACTAGAAATAAAAATGAATTTTGGAGAATTGATTTTTGATTTACCTCCAACAGTGAAAAGAAATGTACGAAAGATTGAGAAAATTCGTGTTAGAATTATTAATCTTACTTTTTCGGTCATATTTAATAATATATGTCTACAGGAAAGACTGCTACCAAAATATACTAATATATATATATATATATATATATATATATATATATATATATATATATATATATATATATATATATATATATATATATATATATATATATAAGCCTATACTTGCATAAACCACAAGTGAAGATTAACAATCTTTGGACAACACCCACCAGTGGGACTCGAACCCAGAAAGCACAACTACCTTCCAGTAGCTGCCATAACTAGTATGCTTTAACCCACTACACCATCAGACCCTACAAAAGAAGTAGAGACTTCGAGATATATATACATCTCAAATATCTCCACTTCCCGAGGGCACCAGATGAGTGTGAGGTTAGTCTGCATTTTTCGTGAAGCCACTGTCAATGTGAGAGCACTCGTGTCCAGCTTATAAGCCTATACTTGCATAAACCATAAGTGAAGATTAACAATATTTGGACAACACCCACCAGTGGGACTCGAACCCAGAAAGCACAACTACCTTCCAGTAGCTGCCATAACTAGTATGCTTTAACCCACTACACCATCACACATATATATATATATATATATATATATATATATATATATATATATATATATATATATATATATATATATATATATATATATATATATATATATATATATATATAACTGAAAACTCACACCCCAGAAGTGACTCGAACCCATACTCCCAGAAGCAACGCAACTGGTATGTACAAGACGCCTTAATCCACTTGACCATCACGACCGGACAAAATGAGGTGATAGCCGAGGCTATTTGAACCACCCCACCGCCGGCACTCGGATAGTAATCTTGGGCATAGCATTTTACCAAATCACCTCATTCTTTGGGGCACACGTGAGGAACACAAATGCGAACAAGCCTGAATGGTCCCCAGGACAATATGCAACTGAAAACTCACACCCCAGAAGTGACTCGAACCCATACTCCCAGAAGCAACGCAACTGGTATGTACAAGACGCCTTAATCCACTTGACCATCACGACCGGACAAAATGAGGTGATAGCCGAGGCTATTTGAACCACCCCACCGCCGGCACTCGGATAGTAATCTTGGGCATAGCATTTTACCAAATCACCTCATTCTTTGGGGCACACGTGAGGAACACAAATGCGAACAAGCCTGAACACAAGCCTTGTGTTCCTCACGTGTAGGTCGCTCTATTCATATGCACATAAGAATAGAGCGACCTACCATGAACACCCAAATCACGGAAGTATTTACTCTACCCACCATGAGAGTAAGGACAAGACAAGAACATATCGATGCCAACACAGAAGACAATGTCCAACATAACAGGCCAATTACACTGGATTAATCTTTGTGTTTAGATAGGAGATGCCTCGTATGGGCCAATAAGCCTTCTGCAGCCTCTATGTTTCACCTCACATTTATCCCTTATGTATCCCCCCATGTTTTCACCTTCATTGTATTATCACCTGACCTAATGCGGGTATAAATATAACTAGTATTGTAA
Source organism: Procambarus clarkii (assembly GCF_040958095.1). NCBI lineage: Eukaryota > Metazoa > Arthropoda > Malacostraca > Decapoda > Cambaridae > Procambarus > Procambarus clarkii. Next base: position 39,101,608 of record NC_091179.1, read on the forward strand.
GATCTGTTCACTTGAGAATGAACCATGGAGGTTCGAAACGTCGTGCAAATTATACAAATAAGTGTAATACACTCTATAGTAAATCACTTCTTTTCTTCACCTTAAAAGTACGAAAATGAGTTTTGGAGAACTCCTATTTCAATTAAGCCCTGATGCTAAGAAAATAGTTAGAGGGATAGAAGCCCTAAACCAGAAAATAATAAATACAGAATATGCGGTCATATTCAATGAAATATATATATATATATATATATATATATATATATTATATATTAGTATATTTTGGTAGCCGTCTTTCCTGTAGACATATATTATTAAATATATATTATTAAATTTTTAAAATTAAATAAATATACATCATTACCTACTTAAAATTATCTGCTAGATTAAGGACCTGCCCGAAACGCTGTGCGTACTAGTGGCTTTACAAGAATGTAAATACTGTACTATCCAATGTATTCTCAAAAACCCAATGTACCTTCTTGTATATATATAAATAAATATGACCGAAAAATTAAGATTAATAATTCTAACACGAATTTTCTCAATCTTTCGTACATTTCTTTTCACTGTTGGTGGTAATTCAAAAATCAATTCTCCAAAATTCATTTTTATTTCTAGTCTGACGCGACACTTGAGCGCGTTTCGTAAAACTTATTACATTTTCAAAGACTTTAGTTACACATACACAACTGAATAGAACTTACACATCTCCGATTTGTTTATATCTACATTTGAGTGAGGTGGATGGGGTGAGGTGGTATTTAATAGGGTATTAATTTCATCAACACAAGACAGAACACGAAACAATGGGTAAGAACATAAGAACAAAGGCAACTGCAGAAGGCCTATTGTCCCATACGAGGCAGCTCCTGTTTATAACCAGCCAATCCCACTCATATACTTGTCCAACCCGCGCTAGAAACAATCGAGGGACCCCACCTCCAGCATGTTACGCGGTAATTGGTTCCACAAATCAACAACCCTGTTACTGAACCAGTATTTACCCAAGTCTTTCCTAAATAAATCTAAATCTTTCCTAAATTGTTAAATCTAAACTTATCCAATTTATACCCATTGTTTCGTGTTCTGTCTTGTGTTGATACTTTTAATACCCTATTAATATCCCCTTTGTTATGTCCATACACCCACTTGTAAACCTCTATCATGTCACCCCTAACTCTTCGCCTTTCCAGTGAATGCAACTTAAGCTTTGTTAATCTTTCTTCATATGAAAGATTTCTAATTTGGGGAATTAACTTAGTCATCCTATGCTGGACACGTTCAAGTGAATTTATATCCATTCTATAATATGTCGACCAAAACTGAACTGCATAATCTAAATGGGGCCTAACTAGAGCAAGATATAGCTTGAGAACCACACCAGGTGTCTTGCTACTAACGCTGCGATTAATAAATCCAAGTGTCCGATTTGCCTTATTACGAACATTTATGCATTGATCCTTTTGTTTTAAATTCTTACTAATCATAACTCCCAGATCCCTTTCGCAATCTCAACACCATCCAGCTCGTATCTTGTAACTCTATCATCATTACCTAACCTCAGAACTTTACATTTATCAGCATTAAACTGCATCTGCCAATCCTTTGACCATTTCAAAACCCTATCTAGATCAACTTGAAGTGATAGCGAGTCCTCCTCCGAATTAATTTCCCTACCGATTTTCGTATCATCGGCAAATTTGCAAATTTTGCTACTCAAACCTGAATCCAAATCATTTATATATATTATAAACAACAAAGGTCCCAGGACAGAGCCTTGAGGCACTCCACTTGCAACATTTTCCCACTCTGACTTGGTTCCATTTATACTAACTCTTTGTTTCCTTTGGTATAGCCATGCCCTATTCCAGCTTAATATAGCACCCCCAATACCATGAGACTCTATCTTTTTAATCAGTCTTTCATGTGGCACTGTATCAAAAGCTTTGCTAAAGTCAAGGTACACAACAACACAATCCTTACCACTATCAACTGCCTCAACTATGCTAGAATAAAAAGATAACAAATTTGTTAAACATGAACGGCCATTTACAAAACCATGCTGCGACTCAATTATTAATTTATGTTTTTCAAGATGAAGACGAATTTTATTTGCTATTATAGATTCGAGTAACTTTCCCACAATAGACGTTAGGCTAATTGGTCGATAGTTCGACGCAAGTGATCTATCTCCTTTCTTAAAAACTGGCATCACATTAGCAACTTTCCAAAACTCTGGCACTCTGCCTGACTCTATTGATTTATTAAATATGGTTGACAGTGGGTCACAAGCTCCAATTGCATTCTTTAAGCACCCTGGCAAACACTTCATCCTGCCCTGGGGATTTGTTTGGTTTGAGTTTTACTATTTGTTTAAGAACATCCTCCCTGGTAACTGCTAAACTCGTCAACCTGTCCTCGTCCCCACCCACATAAACTTGTTCGGCTGAAGGCATATTGTTAAGTTCCTCTTTAGTAAATACAGATACAAAATATTTATTAAAAATACTACTCATCTCTTCATCACTATCTGTTATTTGACCTGTCTCAGTTTTTAATGGACCTATCCTTTCCCTAGTCTTAGTACGATATAATTGAAAAAAACCTTTAGGATTTGTTTTTGCTTGCCCTGCTATGCGAACTTCATAGTTTCTTTTTGCTTTCCTTATCCCTTTTTTAACATTTCTAACCAGTTGAACGAATTCCTGTTCTGAAGTGACCTCCCCATTTTTAATCCTTTTGTACCAAGCTCTCTTTTTACCTATAAGGTTCTTCAAATTCATTGTTATCCACTTTGGGTCATTAGTATTCGATCTATTCAATTTGTATGGTATACTACGTTCCTGTGCTTTGTTTAGAATATTCTTAAATAAGTTATATATTGAATCCACATCGAAATCCCCATTTAAGTCACCTATCGCTGGGTTCATGTCTCGCTCCAAGACCGGCCCACACCCCATACCCAAGACTTTCCAATCAATTTGACCCAAAAAATTTCTTAGGCTATTAAAATCAGCTTTTCGAAAATCTGGCACTTTAACAGAATTTTCTCATACAAGTCTATTCCATTCTATGCTAAATCTGATTTCTTTGTGATCACTGTGCCCTAGCTCACTCCCTATTTCGATGTCATTAATTTGTGTTTCCCTGTTAGTTAACACTAAATCTAAAATATTATTTTCCCGTGTTGGTTCCTTAATGTGTTGCGTAAGAAAGCAATCGTCAATTAATTCTAGAAAATCTTCTGCTTCACTATTCCCTGTTTTGTTCAACCAGTTTATTCCACTAAAATTAAAGTCACCCATGACATAAATACTGTTAGATCTAGATGCTCTAGATATTTCATCCCATAGATGCTTTGCTTCCATTCTGTCTAAAGTTGGTGGCCTATATATAACTCCTATTATAATATTATTAGCTTTTTCGTTTAATTCTATCCAAATAGTTTCTGTGTGTGGCTCAGTTTTGATTCCCTCTTTGAGACTACATTTCAAATTGTCCCTAACATATATGGCTACTCCACCTCCTCGTCTAATATATCTATCTGTGTGAAATAGTTTAAATCCATTTATTTGATCATTTTGACCATTTATTCACTCCTAACTCGCCCAACATCATTACCCCCCTGCACTAATACAAATAATGGGTTTGTTTCCATTTCCCGTCATAATATCATTCATGTTTCCAACAATATCACCAATTCCAGCTCCCGGATAGCAAACCCTTAATCTGTTCCCCCTAGTGCAGGCGATGAGTCACAATAACGTGGCTGAAGTATGATGACCAGACCACACACTAGAAATTGAAGAGACGACGACGTTTCGGTCCGTCCTGGACCATTCTCAAGTCGATTGTGATGAGGACAGGTAGGGACAAGAATTAAATAGGCAAGAGAGAGCTGAGGAGGAAAGTCAGGTGTAGGGGATAGTAGTAATGAGAACTGCAGCAGGCCTATTGGCCCATACGAGGCAGCTCCTATTATAACCACCGAAGGAGATGGTAATAGGAATAAGTTCCCCCTATCTCTGGCACAAAACGTTCTGTCTAAATACCTCACCTGGGAATCTCCCACAACCAAAATTCGCTTCGATTCTCCCTTTTCCTTTTGAGCAGTTTGAGGGGCCTGCGCTTCAATGCTCCTCGTTACTTTGTCTTTGCCACCTCGTTGAACAACAGGTTCAACACAGCACTCGTCCTCTAATACGTCAAATGCATTAAAAGTCCTTAGGTGTAGGCTATTAGTTGTCGGTTTTGCCAAGGTCTTCTTAAGACCCCTGTCTTTCACAACTTGCCAAGACGAGGTCTTCTTAAAACTGGTCCCGTCAGTCTTTCTTAATGAGGTCCCGTCAACACTGGCCTCCTCCTTCGTTTCCTCCCGAAGTCTAAGCCGTCGTACCTCCCTCCCACAGGGAATCCATCTCTGCTCTCAGAGCTCCAACCAGATTCACCAAATCGAATAGAAGGTATTGAATAGAAGTGATTGTAGAAAGCCTATTGGTCCATATTTCTTGATGCTTCTATATTGGAGCGGAGTCTTGAGGTGGGTAGAATATAGTTGTGCATTAATTGGCTGTTGATTGCTGGTGTTGACTTTTTAATGTGTAGTGCCTCGCAAACGTCAAGCCGTCTGCTATCGCTGTATCTGTCGATGATTTCTGTGTTGTTTACTAGGATTTCTCTGGCGATGGTTTGGTTGTGGGAAGAGATTATATGTTCCTTAATGGAGCCCTGTTGCTTATGCATCGTTAAATGCCCTGTTGCTTATGCATCGTTAAAATTGTGATTTTTTTTTCAAATAATGGTTATCCTTTGCATATGGTTTATACCTTTATAAGGAATTTCTTAAATAAGAAGTTTCACCCATCGTGTAGGATTACTACAGTGGAAAGGGATCTTAAATATATTAAATTACCATTTTATGGCACTATTAGCTTTTCTGTAAGGAGTCGTTTGAGGAGACTGTTGCAGCATTGTTATCCTCAAGTAGACTTTAGATTTATTTTTGTCAACACAAATACCATAGGCTCTTATTTTAAATTTAAAGATAAAGTGCCTACTCTCCTGTGCTCTAATGTCGTATATATGTATAATTGTTCCAGCTGTAATGCTGGATATATCGGAAGTTCCATTCGGAACTTTAAGATTAGGATACTTGAGCACCGGGGATTATCTTTTAGGACTGGATTACCATTGTCTAACCCGCATTTTCGGAGATTAGAAACCATTGTTATGAGTTTGATCATTCTCTGCTGGAATCTGATTTTAAAATTCTGGACACTTGTATGAATGGCCAGTCAGATTTGAGAGTAATGGAATCCTTATATATAAAGGAGCTGCGGCCTCTGTTAAATAGCAACCTTTCAGCTGTTCAATTGTACACTGTATAGTGCACAGTAGGCCCTGTAATTTGATTTATAGTTCATTCTGGTACTTTAATTTTATTATAATTTTGTTTAGTTTACCATGTCTTTGCCCTTTCTTACTTATTTCAAGTCTTGACATTGTACATTAATATAATCTTTTATTTAGGATACATAATACATCTTTTGGTATTTAATTTTATTTAATATTTGAGTTTTTTATAAGATTTTGGTTAGTACTTTATAATTGTCGTTTATTCTGTTAGTATTTTATATACATTTTTTGTAGATTTGTAGTCATTATATAAATATTTGTTATAGTGTTTAGTATCTATGTGTTAGGTATCAAGTTTCACTTCAGATCACTTCACGTAAGTTTAATAGAATGGTTTGTTTTAGTAGTTATAAAATTCATCTTGTAGTTTAATGGATTTTTAAATTAGGTTTAATATATGTGACAGTTAATAAGTTTTATTTGTATTGATCACTTTAAGTGCGCTTAAGCGTTTTGTTTTTTAACATTTTCCTTTCTTTGATAGGCAATTATATTCAGTATGAGTACTTTGTTTACCAGTTATTTGATTGTGATTTCTGTTTTTTCTTTTAGATCTGATGATGAATACGAGAAGTATTCGAAACGTTATGCATTTTAAAGTAAAGAATCTGAAACAAGATGTTCAGTATATCCCTGGTTTTCCTATTCATCTTAATATATATATATATATATATATATATATATATATATATATATATATATATATATATATATTGGTGTATACTGGCAGCAGGTTTTCTTTCAAACATGTTTCATTGAATATGACCGCATATTCTGTATTTATTATTTTCGAAAATAATAAATACAGAATATGCGGTCATATTCAATATATATATATATATATATATATATATATATATATATATATATATATATATATATATATATATGTATAAATATATATATAAGAGGGATTGCCGATAGGATTAGGCTGTAGGAGTCATCTTGAATTATATGTATTTACATGTATATGTTTAATTATTGATGTGTTTTAAAATTCACATATGATGACACAATAAGGTCATCAACTATAATGATGACCTTATTGTGTTGATTTTACTGAAACATGTCAGGCTGTGGTGAGATGATACAAAAATGCTTATGTCGTCATTATTATTGAGATGACTTATTTATGTGTATATTGTAACTGCAGGTGGATATAAGTAACCAGAAAAAGAATATTATTGACGAAATCTTAGTTATGAAATTACTATTTATAAGGTGATGTGAATAATTTATATATTGAGGAAGGTGCAACAGCTTAATTTATATATTGAGGAAGGTGCAACAGCTTAATTTATAACTATTTCTAGGAGACCAGGGTTAGCTAGAGTAGATAAGTTAGGCTTGGAATTTATTTACTGATGATTATTAATCGTGAAGAGCTGCAAATTTGACTTATATATGTATATTGTATTTTGAGTAATTTCATGAAAAGGCCTACTGACTATTATCGAACCTGCCTTGACGACCTTGGGTTGGAGACAAAGTTTAGTAGCGGGCTCTGAACACTAACGAGCTGAATATAAAATATGTGGGCGAGTTATGGAGAGGTGAGGCGCCTGACGAATCTTCCATGGTTCCACACACTCCGAAATTATAAACTTGACCTGTAAACCCAAGTTCACTTTAGAACGGAAAAGATCACGAGTGCTTCCAACGACTTTTCAGAAAAACACAGTGACATCCCTCATTATGCATTTGCTCGGCGCCCTACCTGGTGCTGCAATACTTTTGAAGCACGGTCGTCCTTCCTGATTAGAAAAGACTTCTCAGCATCAAGTCCTCACACCTCATTCTCCACTGTCGTCGCGGCTTTTCTGCTGTCATAGCTTCTGTTGCATCGTCCCGACGAAACCGCTTGTAATAAGGTCAGCTCTTGGATTTACACTCACTATTGGATGCCGCCCTTATCTTCTTTAGTGTCGGTCCTGCTCACAGGAATTGTTTGACGATATCTGTCCATTAGCGACATAGTGGCAGTAGGCAGACGTGCCACCTCCTTCACTCTCGAGGATAATTTGATCTGTCTTGCAAATCTCCGCGCTTTCCTTCCGTGACGTTATTGTCCAGCTTCGAGTTGGTTCTCACAGGCTGCGCCGTCTCAGTTACTGTGCCAACTGCAACCTCTAGCACCGAAGAATCTCTAGGGAATCCTTGTCCGGGCGGGAGACCTCTTCCCCACATATTTACCTCCCTAACGTTGTAAAATACATTCACAATTAACCTAACTACTTTTTAGATAGGCTACTTAGAACCATGACAGTTGTTAGTATCATAATGAGGTGATAGTGAGCAAGCATTTGTTCTTTACAGATCAGTTTAACATTGCATGTTACATTCCCTTCAAAAACCTACTTTCATGCGTAATTCACGAGGATAGCCAATATTGGAATGGGATATTTATATACAGATATTCTTTACTGAGATATATATATATATATATATATATATATATATATATATATATATATATATATATATATATATATATATATATATATATATATAATATTCTGAAGAAAACAGTGTTCAAGCAGCAATGATCTGGATGTTGCAAACATTAAGGGCTCCCGATGATGTGATGCTCTGAAGGGAGAGGTAGCGACCTGTCATGGGGGATGATGGAGCGAAAACCAGGATCTCCAGGGGAGTAGGTGTCAGTCCCATGTACGAGGCAAACAGCGGGTTGCTGGTGAAGCTCGAGGTGTTACCCAGGCGGATCTCCACGTTGCTGAAGTCCCTGAGATCTTTTCGTGTCTTGACGACAATCTTGGAAACGCCTTTCGGCGAGTCAAGGTCGGCCATCCACCAAGGGTTGGTTTGGACGAAAGAATTAAAACAGTACTTAATGTGGTCACAGTAGAATCCCTGAACAGCATTTTCAGGTGGCGTGAAGGAGTAATATGACGCAGCTGTGAAGGTGGCTGCAGGGGCAAGATCGAAGCCATAGTGATAAGCGGTGTAGCAGTAGAGGTTGACAATGTCGGAATACGAACCATTGTAGCTGGTCGTCACCCAACCCTGGTAGAGCACACACTCTGTCCCTGCAATATTCAACATATTTTATCTTACAGTGAGCAAGGGGTGACATGTCTGAAGAATACAAAAGGATACAAGGGCTTAACAATAGGAATACAAATAAATTATTTATTTTATCAACTCAATATCTAAAACTAAACAATGGCTCTAAAATGAATAGATTTCGAGTAAGTATAGGTTTGGAATTAGAGTAGTTGATTTATGGAACAAATTCCCGGGTAACATAATAGAGACGAGATCGCTGGAAATCTTTATTAGTATAATATTCGTAATATATCGAAGCTATTATGTGTGTATATGATAACCAGTTTACACGCAAAACCGAAGATCTAAACTGGTAACGACACAACAGTTGTACACCTGGAGCATTGTGTCATCCAGCTGATGTCTAGTGAGGAGGTGCGTATGGTCTCCTCACCAGTACCCTCATGTACCCACTGACAGTACACCTTCTACAAGAACACCTCATCCCTCACTGGCAGTATCCCACTGCCATCACAACTCATTCCCTACTGACAATACAACCATTACCAGTACACCTCATTCACCACCAACTTTCAGCACACCTCATCCCCCAGAAGAATGAGAGGCAATATCGAACTAGTTAAACTCGACCTGATATTGACCTTGAATGAGTCAGACATAACGGAATTCAAATTTGAAGCCTCCGTGGGAATGAGTGACCACAGTGTCCTCACATTTGAGTATTTTGTGGAGGTGGCGATAACCTATCCACGGAAAGGAAAAGGCTTGCTTCCCTATGAGGAAACTATGAGGAGATGAGGAAGTTCCAAATGGGAATACCATGAAAAACATAACTGAGGCAAAAGACTTTACAAGATATGATGGACTACGTCACCCAGAAGTACCAAGAGGCTGCACACAAGTTTATCCCGGCCCACGAGGAGAAAATGAAAAGCAACAGAAGATTCATGGTTAAATGAGGCTTGTAAGGAAGCAGGGCAATTAAGTACTAGAACATGAAGAATCTACAGAAATAACAGAACACCAGAGAGCAGAATGAAGTTCC
>NC_091179.1:39453386-39455886 GCF_040958095.1 Procambarus clarkii
TAAGACTTGTTGATCACCTGGAGAGCATTTGGTTTGTAAACAAGCACCAACATGGGTTCTGGACAGGGAAATCATGCCTAACAAACCTTTTAGAATTCTATGACAAAGTAACAAGGATAAGGCAGGACAGAGAAGGCTGGGCAGACGGCATATTTCTTGACTGCCAAAAGGCCTTTGATTCAGTACCACACATGAGACTGCTTTACAAACTTGAGAGACAGGCAGGAGTAATCGGAAAGGCCCTAGTATGGGTGAGGAACTACCTAACAAGAAGGAGCCAGAGGGTAATGGTAAGGGGCGAGAAGTCGGACTGGCGAACAGTAACAAGTGGAGTACCTCAAGGATCGGTGCTGGGACCAATCCTCTTTCTAATTTACGTAAATGATATGTTTACAGGAGTGGAATCCTACATGTCAATGTTTGTGGATGACGCAAAATTAAGGAGAAGAGTTGTGACAGATGAGGATTGTTGGATCCTCCAAGAGGACTTAAACAGGTTGCAGAGATGGTCAGGGAAATGGCTACTGGAGTTTAACACCAGTAAATGTAAAGTTATGGAAATGGGATCAGGTGATAAACGACCAAAAGGACAGCACACAATGAAGGGAAACTTCCTACCTGTAACGATTCGAGAAAGTGACCTGGGATTGGATGTGACAACTAATCTAACTCCTGAGGCACATATAAATAGGATAACAACAGTAGCGTACTCTACACTGGCGAAAATTAGAACTTCATTCAGAAACCTAAGTGAGGAGGCTTTTAGGGCGCTTTACACTGCCTACGTGAGCCCCGTCTTAGAGTATGCCACGCCATCATTGAACCCTCACCTGAAGAAACACATAAGGAAACTAGAGAAGGTTCAGAGGTTTGCGACGAGGCTTGTCCCAGAGTTACGAGGGATGGGATATGAAGAGCGGCTGAAGGAACTGAACCTTACGACAACAGAAAAAAGAAGGGAGAGAGGAGATATGATAGGAACATATATAATACTCAGGGGAATTGACAAAGTGGAAATAGATGAAATGTTCACATGTAATAATAACAGAACGAGGGGACATGGGTGGAAACTGGAAACTCATATGAGTCACAGAGATCTTAGGAAGTTTTCTTTTAGCGTGAGAGTAGTGGAAAAATGGAATGCACTTGGGGAACAGGTTGTGGAAGCAAACTCTATTCATAATTTTAAAATTAGGTATGATAGGGAAATGGGACAGGAGTCATTGCTGTAAACAACCGATGGCTGGAAAGGCGTGATCCAAGAGTCAATGCTCGATCCTGCAAGCACAAATAGGTGAGTATACCCACACACACACACACACACAACCCAGAGGAACCCTCTGGGGTTCCTCGGGAACCCCAGAGGGGACTGCAACATCCCAACTCACCCCCCTATAGGTGGGGAGTTCCACCATTCCACCCAATTTCACACTCCCTCCCTACTCCCGAGCACCCCCCTTCCCTCCCACCCCTAGGTCTTCCTTCTGCCCCAAGCCGGCCCAGACACGAACTAAGTCCTCCATCCCCCACCCCAGTTCTAAGCCATCCTCCCCCTGCCCCTCCTTCCCCCCCACCCCCACCTCCCTCAGAACCCCTGGTAACTACCCAACAGGAGGATGAGCCTACCCAAACAACAATGCCCATGGAACAGCTTCCTGCACTAGTGGGGAGGGTGGGTGAAAATGGACATAGGAAAGTGAGCTTCAAGGTTATGTACTCAAACATCGATGGGATTACCAGCAAAGCAAGTGAACTGTCAGAAAGGGCACAGAAAGAAAACCCAGATGTAATAGGACTCACAGAAACAAAATTGTCAGGAGTTATAACAAATGCTGTGTTTCCAAAGGACTTTTATATAATATAGAAAGAGAGAGACGGGAAAGGAGGAGTAGGAGTGGCTCTGCTGATAAAGAAGGACTGGAGCTTTGAAGAGATGGAAGTTCCAGGCTGGGACGGATTCAGAGATTACATAACAGGAACTATGACAATGGATGGACCTAAGATAATAGTGGCAGTCATTTACAACCCTCCATTAAATGATAGAAGACCTAGACAAGAGTTCGACAGAAACAACATGGCTACCATTAACATAATAGAGAGAGCAGCTTCAGTTGCTTGCAGGAATGGATCCAGACTCTTAATCATGGGCGATTTCAACCATGGAAAGATAGACTGCGAGAATGGGGACCCACATGGAAGTGAAGACACATGGAGATCTAAACTCTTGGAAGTGAGTACAAGGAACTCTCTGAGACAACATGTCAAGGGGACCCCAAGAATGAGAGGAAATGACGAAGCAGCATGATTCGACCAGATTTTGACCTTATTAAGTGGCTTACAAATAAGGGAAGTAAAATATGAAGCCCCCATAGGAATGAGTGATCACAGTGTATTGATATTTGAGTATCTGGTAGAAGTAGGGATAACCTATCCAAGGATGGGATTGCAAGGAAAAAGACTATATTATCGAAGTGGAAAATATGACGAGATGAGGAACTTC
>NC_091179.1:39463386-39583386 GCF_040958095.1 Procambarus clarkii
AGCTGAGAGACTGTAGCAGCTGAGAGACTGTAGCAGCTGAGAGACTGTAGCAGCTGAGACTGTAGCAGCTGTGTGACTGTAGCAGCTGAGAGAGACTGTAGCAGCTGAGAGACTGTAGCAGCTGAGAGAGACTGTAGCAGCTGAGAGACTGTAGCAGCTGAGAGACTGTAGCAGCTGAGAGACTGTAGCAGCTGAGTGACTGAAGCAGCTGAGATACTGTAGCAGCTAAGAGACTGTAGCAGCTGAGTGACTGTAGCAGCTGAGAGAATGTAGCAGCTGAGAGATTGTAGCAGCTGAGAGACTATAGCAGCTGAGAGACTGTAGCAGCTGAGAGACTGTAGCAGCTGAGAGATTGTAGCAGCTGAGAGACTGTAGCAGCTGAGTGACTGTAGCAGCTGAGTGACTGTAGCAGCTGAGAGACTGTAGCAGCTGAGAGACTGTAGCAGCTGAGAGACTGTAGCAGCTGAGAGACTGTAGCAGCTGAGTGCCTGAAGCAGCTGAGATACTGTAGCAGCTGTGTGACTGTAGCAGCTGAGAGACTGTAGCAGGTGAGTGACTGTAGCAACTGAGAGACTGTAGCAGCTGAGAGACTGTAGCATCTGAGTGACTGTAGCAGCTGAGAGACTGTAGCAGCTGTGTGACTGTAGCAGCTGAGTGACTGTAGCAGCTGAGAGACTGTAGCAGCTGAGAGACTGTAGCAGCTGAGAGATTGTAGCAGCTGAGAGACTATAGCAGCTGAGAGACTGCTGTGTGACTGTAGCAGCTGAGAGACTATAGCAGCTGAGAGATTGTAGCAGCTGAGAGACTGTAGCAGCTGAGAGACTGCTGTGTGACTGTAGCAGCTGAGAGACTATAGCAGCTGAGAGACTATAGCAGCTGAGAGACTGTAGCAGCTGAGTGACTGTAGCAGCTGAGAGACTATAGCAGCTGAGAGACTGCTGTGTGACTGTAGCAGCTGAGAGACTATAGCAGCTGAGAGATTGTAGCAGCTGAGAGACTGTAGGAGCTGAGTGACTGTAGCAGCTGAGAGATTGTAGCAGCTGAGAGATTGTAGCAGCTGAGAGACTATAGCAGCTGAGAGATTGTAGCAGCTGAGAGACTGTAGCAGCTGAGAGACTATAGCAGCTGAGAGACTGTAGCAGCTGAGAGACTATAGCAGCTGAGAGACTTTAGCAGCTGAGAGATTGTAGCAGCTGAGAGACTATAGCAGCTGAGAGACTGTAGCAGCTGAGAGACTGTAGCAGCTGAGAGATTGTAGCAGCTGAGAGACTATAGCAGCTGAGAGACTGTAGCAGCTGAGAGACTGTAGCAGCTGAGAGACTATAGCAGCTGAGAGACTGTAGCAGCTGAGAGACTGTAGCAGCTGAGTGACTGTAGCAGCTGAGAGACTATAGCAGCTGAGAGACTATAGCAGCTGAGTGACTGTAGCAGCTGAGTGACTGTAGCAGCTGAGAGATTGTAGCAGCTGAGAGACTGTAGCAGCTGAGAGACTGTAGCAGCTGAGAGATTGTAGCAGCTGAGAGACTGTAGCAGCTGAGAGACTGTAGCAGCTGAGAGACTGTAGCAGCTGAGAGATTGTAGCAGCTGAGAGACTGTAGCAGCTGAGTGACTGTAGCAGCTGAGAGACTGTAGCAGCTGAGTGACTGTAGCAGCTGAGTGACTGTAGCAGCTGAGAGACTGTAGCAGCTGAGAGACTGTAGCAGCTGAGTGACTGTAGCAGCTGAGTGACTGTAGCAGCTGAGAGACTGTAGCAGCTGAGAGACTATAGCAGCTGAGTGACTGTAGGAGCTGAGTGACTGTAGCAGCTGAGAGACTGTAGCAGCTGAGAGACTATAGCAGCTGAGAGACTGTAGCAGCTGAGTGACTGTAGCAGCTGAGAGACTGTAGCAGCTGAGAGACTATAGCAGCTGAGTGACTGTAGCAGCTGAGAGACTGTAGCAGCTGAGAGACTGTAGCAGCTGAGTGACTGTAGCAGCTGAGTGACTGTAGCAGCTGAGAGACTGTAGCAGCTGAGAGACTATAGCAGCTGAGTGACTGTAGCAGCTGAGTGACTGTAGCAGCTGAGAGACTATAGCAGCTGAGAGACTGTAGCAGCTGAGTGACTGTAGCAGCTGAGTGACTGTAGCAGCTGAGAGACTGTAGAAGCTGAGAGACTATAGCAGCTGAGTGACTGTAGCAGCTGAGTGACTGTAGCAGCTGAGAGACTGTAGCAGCTGAGAGACTATAGCAGCTGAGTGACTGTAGCAGCTGAGTGACTGTAGCAGCTGAGAGACTGTAGCAGCTGAGAGACTATAGCAGCTGAGTGACTGTAGCAGCTGAGTGACTGTAGCAGCTGAGAGACTATAGCAGCTGAGTGACTGTAGCAGCTGAGTGACTGTAGCAGCTGAGTGACTGTAGCAGCTGAGAGACTGTAGCAGCTGAGAGACTGTAGCAGCTGAGTGACTGTAGCAGCTGAGAGACTGTAGCAGCTGAGAGACTATAGCAGCTGAGTGACTGTAGCAGCTGAGTGACTGTAGCAGCTGAGAGACTGTAGCAGCTGAGAGAGCCTAAAACCCTTCTGACTTCACCGGTGGTTGCCTCGTTATGGATCTCTAGAGTTGAGAAAGATCAGAGAGTTTAAAAGAACCCGGTTACGGATGAGGAGTTCGTAACATTAATGGCATCTCCAGTGGGATCCTTTTCTCTTGTCCAGAGTTTCCAATGACCTTGGTGGATGTAGTGACTTGTTTAAGGGGATTTTACCGATTTTTAAATGTTTATTATTCATTCGGAATGGCAATTAAACCAACTATCGGGTTGTTAGTCGAGGCTCAGGACTTCTTGAACAGAAACACCTATCTCTATGAATTGAAGAGCTTGTTAAAACCACAACTATTGTTGATAACTTCGCATTTAGAACTGAAAGTGTCAGTAGGTGATAAGGGAGAGGACAGTTTGTCTAAGGTGTACAGATATTTCAAGGTCGAATCAAAGGCGACAAGTGATGTGGCAGTGCGAAGTAAAGTTAAAGGTAGTGAAGAGGACGTCTCTTTTTATAACGAGAATGATGCTGCAAGCGACGTAAAAGAAAGAGTCAGGACTGAACATTAGTGTTTACAGATAAAACTTAAGGAAATGGAAATATAGCGTGACATAGAAATGAAAAAATGGAAATGGAGATTGCTGAGAGGGATTAACAGAGGGATAAAGAGAAGCAACATGAGCTGGAAGTGTTACGTTAGGTGGTGTATGTGATAGTTGTAGTGGTTTTGACCCTGTCCTCAACATTAAGATAGTGCCAAAATTTAACGAAAAGATAAAGTTTTTCAAAATATTAATGTTTTTCACTGCTTTTGAAAGGGTTGCCGTACTTTTAGACTGGTCTTAAGAGAATTGGGAAATAATGATTAAGTCTGTGTTAACCGGAAAAGCCCAAACTGCCTACTCGACGTTATCTGTGAGTGATTCGGGCTATTACGATGCTGTGAAAAAGGTTGTAATTCATGCATATGAATTGGTACCAGAGGCGTACAGACGAAAATAGAGAAATCTTAAAGAAGTTGCCAAACACACATGTACAGAGTTTGCAAGAAAAGAGGGAACGATTTTTTGAGTGGTGTGATTCCAGGAAAACTGAAAACAAAATACAGCTGGAGCAACTTATACTACTAGAAGATTTTAAAGATTGCTTGTCTGAGGATTTGAAGGCCAATTTAGAAGAGCAACAGGAAGAAACGTTGGAATTGGCCGCTACGATGGCAGATGAATATGTCTTGATTCACAAGGCCCCGGCGAGGTATCAAGCTAAGCAAGGTCAACAGTATTCCAAATATAGGTATAAAGGGACATGTGGGTTTAGAAAAAAAAGAAGGGTCCAGGCAGCCCGAAAAGCGTATGTTCAAAAAGGAGAATAACGGAGTAAGTCGAATAACGAGGTTGAGATACGAAATGTGTTGTTCCTTATACGTCAACTGGAAGTGTTGTTGGCGGTAAATATAGTAAGTCGGGGGTTATTCTACGAAACAGTGGTGCAGCTCAATCTCAGATAATGCGGAGTGCTTTACCGAAAAATGTACCTGTTTCGGTAAAGCACTCCGTACCTGCTACCGAAAAATTGAATCAAAGTGAGCATTTAGATCATGCAGCTCAGTTTTGGTAATCATGCTATGGAATAGATATAAATTCACTAGAACTCGTCCAGCGTAGAATGACAAAGTTAATCCCCCAAATTAGAAACCTGTCATTTGAAGAAAGAATGAGAAAGCTCAATTTACATTCTCTAGAAAGGTGAAGAATTCGGGGGAACATGATAGAGGTGTACAAGTGGATGATTATATTTTATTTTTTCTTTATTTGGAATAACATATAAATACAACATAAAAAACAAGGCACCAAAGCACCAGAACAGGTGAATACAGGGAACACAAGAACAGGATAAAATAAAAGAGGATCAGATCACACCCGCCGACCAACACACGGATGGCATATACATCAGGGAAGCACATCTAAACAATACAGGGAAATGCACAAAACTAAAACGCACCTCCCACACGGTGCCACGCTCATACAGCAGGGCCCAAAACACTGGGACCGTCACCACTATTATAAAACCACCACATAACCATGAAATATATGAACTTATGTGTCATATTCCTGATGTATATGACACATACGCGAGACAGCAAATAATCGGATAAGTACAAACAATTCATAAATAAGCACATACGGCAAACCCGCGAAGAAAAAAATACAACGACACAAACATAAAAAAACTGCATGTAAGAACAAGTACACAAAGCGTTCTTTGAATGAACAAAACAAAGGGAATATTAATATGGTTATCTTGAGATGATTTCGGGGCTTAGCGTCCCGGCGGCCCGGTCCTCGACCAGGCCTTCTTTATGTTACACACCCCCAAGAAAGCAGTTCGTAGCAGCTATCTAACTCCTAGGTACCTACATATAGATATCACAATAGCGTGATGAATCAAATGAACACATCCACAAGGGCCGTGACGAGGGTTCGAACCTCGTCACGGCCCTTGTGGATTTGTTCCCAGGTACCTATTTACTGCTAGGTAACAAGGGCATCAGGTTAAAGAAACATTTTGCCAATTTGTTTCCGCCTTCACCAGGGATCGAACCCTGAACCTCAGGACTTCGAATCCGAAGCGCTGTCCACTAAGCTGTCAGGCACCCCAGGGTGTTAATAGGAGGTCACGTGCCTCAGGGTGTTAAAAGTACCAACACAAGACAGAATACGAAACAATGGGTATAAATTGGATAAGTTTAGATTTAGGAAATAATTGAGTAAATACTGGTTCGGTAACAGAGTTGTTGATTTGAGGAACCAATTACCACGTAACACAACAGAATAAGGATCCCTTGATTATTTCAAGCGTAGGTTAGACATATATATGAATGAGATTGGGTGGATATAAATTGGACTGCCTCGTATGGGCCTATAGGCCTTCTGCAGATACTTTCATTCATATGTTTTTATGTTGTAATTCATTATGATTCTTGGCACAATTCATGCACAATAATTTAAGGCTTAAAAAATAGAGTCTGTATTTGCAACAATTTTCCATTCTGATTGTACATATTAAAGGGGTAGACAATGTTGTAGGTGATATATTATCCCGCATGTGATGAATGTTTTGAGTAGTCCTTGCATTGTTTTTAACAGGGAAAAAACTATTTGGTTTAGGGGAAGAGATGTGACGAACCTCAGCGCCATCTATGATCTAGGTTCTGAATTAAAACAGTTAACCATCCCATTAATAATGTTTCCCATCTTCTAGTGTGCTTTTCTAGAATGTGATGATGTACTGCCAGTCAACTTGTCCTCCTACAAAGACCGTCGCTTTTCAGTCTTATGCGTTACATAAGGCCAAAAATTTTCGTACTTGAAAATGGAAGCGACTCGCAAAAGTGACGTACTATTCCTTTTTCTGTTTTGGGTCCTCTGGTAGGTTAGGAGAGGACACTTTAAATTGTCCGTTTTCTTGGCGTTGGGAAACCTTAGGAGAACGGGCTGGACTGGAAGCAGACGGGAGGATGCAAGTCGAGCGCTGGTAGTGAGCCCCTTTGGAGCGTGCTAGTGAGTGGGCTGATAGAGCACTGGAAGACTTTGGAGCGTGCTAGTGAGTGGGCTGATAGAGCACTGGAAGACTTTGGAGCGTGCTAGTGAGTGGGCTGATAGAGCACTGGAAGACTTTGGAGCGTGCTAGTGAGTGGGCTGATAGAGCACTGGAAGACTTTGGAGCGTGCTAGTGAGTGGGCTGATAGAGCACTGGAAGACTTTGGAGCGTGCTAGTGAGTGGGCTGATAGAGCACTGGAAGACTTTGGAGCGTGCTAGTGAGTGGGCTGATAGAGCACTGGAAGACTTTGGAGCGTGCTAGTGAGTGGGCTGATAGAGCACTGAAAGACTTAAATGGGTGAGATGAAGAGCTGGCTTAAGAGCTGAAGCTTCGGCGACTCATGGGAGTGTCTAGTATTTTGGGGAAGTAAAACTGGTGCTGTGGGATCTGTCAGTTATTTACTCTTTATCAATAATTGACAGAATCCTTAGACACTATGCATCAATATCTATTATAAATCGATTTATTTGGAGTATTTTTCATTTCTTTATGTAGATTGGAGCACATGGAGATAGGTACAAACTGCCTCACACTCCCATCTTAAGTGCAGAACACAGAACGAGAGCTCAAGTAGAAAAAAAAATACTTAGAATATATATATAAGAAAAAAGTAACGGAAGACATGTCCAACTAAGTAGTAGAAAAGATGATTAGAATAAAAAGAATCTTGAAAACATATCAGCCAGACAGAATCGAAAAAGAAGATACAGTCACCAACAGAACATGAACAGGCCGACCAAATTGTTCAGACAATACTAACAATGCAGGAGAGGCAGACACCAGCAGAACATAAACTGTTACAGGCAGACCAAACAGTTCAGTCAATACCAACAATACAGGAGAGGCAGACACCAGCAGAACATAAACTGTTACAGGCAGACCAAACAGTTCAGTTAATACCAACAATACAGGAGGGTGAACTGACGCATGGCATTATGGACCTCGCTAGTTGGTTAATAGCAGTTGGCCAAAACAAAAGCCACTGGTCATTGTTACACAATCCATGACTGTCACCGAGGATCGTGTTCAGCCCCCGGTCATTGATTTTACTCGTTTCTCTTCATTAACAAAACTAATCAAAGTTACACAACTTGGGTTTCTCTTTCTTCGGAAGAAGGCTATCAAATAGTCCTTTCCAGGAATGATGAAATATGTTTTATTAGGTAAGATAAACACAAAGAGATATTTATGGGAAAGTATTTGAAAATCTCCTTAATAAGTTGATCCAGAATCTTGGTCTATGGATTGACCAAGTTAAAAATAACTTAATATTTTGCATTGTGGAGGTAGATTACAACATTCAGATAATGTTTAAAACTCCATATGCCCAAGGCTCTTCCCGAAGAATCGTAGAGTAACAAAGTTAGTTTTACTATGCATACACTAGCAACTAACTTAACATTATGATGTGTAATATACACTCACCCAAATATACCATCAGACTGTCATCCTTGAGAAATCCAATATTGCTAAGATGGCTTTTATAGGAATGATAAAGTGCTGAAGCGATTATGCAAGAGTTTGTCCATACCCAGGTCCACCTTCACTCCCAAAGGAAAGAGTGGTCTATCTATGGCCCTTCGACATGACGAACGAAGTTTACATAGGGGTTATAACACTCTCTGGAGCTCAAGGCAGACAGACTTTGAAGGCTTATATGCGTTTACTTACCTGTGCCACAACCCAAACAGTCAGCCTAGAAGTAATTTCAGATATGACTACTCAATCGTTTCTGCAAGTTCTTTGCTGATTTGCAGCCCATAGATATTGTCCCAACTCAATAAACACTTACAATGGAGCCCACTTTGTAGCTGGCGAAACTAGTCTTCAAGACATTTATTCACATCCAATAGTCTGTACTACACTGGAACAACGCCTGTGTCAATGGAACTTCATACCATGCACTGAGGCATTGAGAGTTCTTTGAAAGAATGGCAGTCATCATCAAATGATGTATGAGATAGGTGTTATATCTTCAGTAACTCTGCTGAACTCATGATGGTGGGCACTGTGGTTGAATTACGAGTTAACAACAGGATTTTAACTTGTATGTCAGATGCTTTTTCACAACAAACCCCAATAAACCCAGTTCATCTTATGTATGATCAACCTCTGACATCAGTACCAACTCATGGGGATGAAGAGATCAGAGATCCCTCGTACATGAATGAAGTTTGATTAATTAAGGGTCTTAAACATCATCCAAAGGTGGAATAAGTTGTGGACGGGAGAATAATTAACATTTCTGAGAGAACATCATTATGGGGCTAATTTTCCCTACAATAGAGATTACATTTCTTCCTCCTGTTTAGATAGTACTTTATGTAATTATATCCACCATATCGTTTTCTGGTCCAAATTCAATAGTACCGGTTTCTACATTCTAAATGAGCTGTACTTCGGTACATGTACTAAGGTCCTCATCCTTCCTAAAAGTACTGTCAGAACAGGAGGATGAGCTGAATAAACACACAACCTGGAGATATTGTCTTGGTGGGTAGTGATGGACTATGGGCTGATTGGCGATTAGGTAAAGTAGTATCCAGCCACCTGGACAGCCAAGGGAGTTTTAAGAATAGTGAACGTTCCATCTAAGGGAGTTATCTCCCTGAAAATATCCTAGAATTTTTTTTTTATTTGGAATCCATAAGTCGGATAGATCCTAGACAAACTCCAGTTTCAACCACCACTTTGCATCACACATACCCACAGACTCCAACCCAACACATCCAAACACAAAGGACAGCAGCACAATAGTGTAGACAGAACCTGCTATTAAACCAGAGAGGAGTAATCTTATCGGTATAGTGTCTCGTGTCTCTCCTATGGCATGGACTCTGATCCGTTAATCGCCCCCAGGAAGATGTGAAAAATATCCACAGTATGACTATTAACATTTTATATGGAACTTATCAATAGTAAATTCTCCCCTCTTAAGAGCCTCTTAATGGCGCCATAATAGTGACCAGCCTAGAGGCGCACCCATACGCGTCATGACTTGATTTTGGCAACAGATGTGAAAATATTGTGCCAAACAGTTAATTGAGTCCACAAACATTTTTACTCGGTCACCTGGTCTGCCCCATAGTATCACTGGACGGTTCGTGGCTATGTTTGTTTCTCATTTTTTGTATCAAATGAATAATATTACATATGCCACAAACCATTTATCCCACAGGAGCACCTGTTAAGCAGCCGGGTTTAACCCCTAAGCCAACGTACACGGTGAAATTAACATCATTAATTAATGTGATGTAAAATTCTGATATATATTGTTTGGATTAATATTCTTGCATTTAGTTTTTAGAACATAACAATTTGTTGGTAAATGACTTTCTAATCACAGAATTACTACTGCTCGTGGATGTGAACTGATCAGAGCCTCGCCGCATGGAACATGAATATATATTATCTTACTGATGTGGAACTCTTCTCAGGTTAGTAGAAGCTGCTCCTACATTCCTGAATTACACAACCTTTTCTCTGTCTGAGAGTTTGACTCAATAACAAATACTTCTCTTCAGCATTCAGTTAAGCTGGAGTCTTATCTTTATTGACTTATTAATGATCAATTTAATTAGTAGATAGTATTCTATAGTAATTAATGCAATAAGACTCAATGACCACAAACACTATGGTCATTCAGAATTTACAGGTATTCAATGGTCAGTTTAATTGAGTATTCAAATTATTCATTTTTATAGGGCTTCGTTTCTAACGTTTACCACCACCACACAACACCACCGTCCAACACCACCGTCCAACACCACCACACAACACCACCGTCCAACACCACCATGCAACACCACCGTCCAACACCACCACACAACACCACCGTCCAACACCACCACACAACACCACCGTCCAACACCACCACACAACACCACCGTCCAACACCACCGTCCAACACCACCACACAACACCACCGTCCAACACCACCACACAACACCACCGTCCAACACCACCATACAACACCACCGTCCAACACCACCTTCCAACACCACCGTCCAACACCACCATACAACACCACCGTCCAACACCACCTTCCAACACCACCATACAACACCACCGTCCAACACCACCATACAACACCACCGTCCAACACCACCATACAACAACACCGTCCAACACCACCATACAACACCACCGTCCAACACCACCATACAACACCACCTTCCAACACCACCTTCCAACACCACCGTCCAACACCACCATACAACACCAGCGTCCAACACCACCTTCCAACACCACCTTCAAACACCACCGTCCAACACCACCATACAACACCACCATACAACACCACCATACAACACCACCTTCCAACACCACCTTCCAACACCACCTTCCAACACCACCATACAACACCACCGTCCAACACCACCATACAACATCACCTTCCAACACCACCGTCCAACACCACCTTCCAACACCACCGTCCAACACCACCTTCCAACACCACCTTCCAACACCACCATACAACACCACCATACAACACCACCGTCCAACACCACCGTCCAACACCACCTTCCAACACCACCGTCCAACACCACCTTCCAACACCACCTTCCAACACCACCATACAACACCACCATACAACACCACCATACAACACCACCGTCCAACACCACCTTCCAACACCACCTTCCAACACCACCTTCCAACACCACCGTCCAACACCACCTTCCAACACCACCTTCCAACACCACCTTCCAACACCACCATACAACACCACCTTCCAACACCACCTTCCAACACCACCTTCCAACACCACCTTCCAACACCACCATACAACACCACCTTCCAACACCACCGTCCAACACCACCTTCCAACACCACCTTCCAACACCACCTTCCAACACCACCTTCCAACACCACCGTCCAACACCACCTTCCAACACCACCTTCCAACACCATCTTCCAACACCACCTTCCAACACCACCGTCCAACACCACCTTCCAACACCACCTTCCAACACCACCATACAACACCACCATACAACACCACCTTCCAACACCACCTTCCAACACCACCATACAACACCACCTTCCAACACCACCTTCCAACACCACCTTCCAACACCACCTTCCAACACCACCGTCCAACACCACCTTCCAACACCACCTTCCAACACCACCATACAACACCACCATACAACACCACCTTCCAACACCACCTTCCAACACCACCATACAACACCACCTTCCAACACCACCTTCCAACACCACCTTCCAACAACACCTTCCAACACCACCTTCCAACACCACCTTCCAACACCACCGTCCAACACCACCTTCCAACACCACCTTCCAACACCACCTTCCAACACCACCGTCCAACACCACCTTCCAACACCACCGTCCAACACCAGCTTCCAACACCACCGTCCAACACCACCTTCCAACACCACCTTCCAACACCACCTTTCAACACCACCGTCCAACACCACCTTCCAACACCACCTTCCAACACCACCGTCCAACACCACCGTCCAACACCACCATACAACAACACCTTCCAACACCACCTTCCAACACCACCGTCAAACACCACCATCCAACACCACCTTCCAACACCACCGTCCAACACCACCTTCCAACACCACCATACAACACCACCTTCCAACACCACCTTCCAACACCACCTTCCAACAACACCTTCCAACACCATCTTCCAACACCATCTTCCAACACCATCTTCCAACACCATCTTCCAACACCACCTTCCAACACCACCTTCCAACACCACCATACAACACCACCTTCCAACATCACCATACAACACCACCTTAAAACACCACCTTCCAACAACACCTTCCAACACCATCTTCCAACACCACCTTCCAACACCATCTTCCAACACCATCTTCCAACACCACCTTCCAACACCACCATACAACACCATCTTTCAACACCACCTTCAAACAACACCTTCCAACAACACCTTCCAACACCACCTTCCAACACCACCTTCCAACAACACCTTCCAACACCACCTTCCAACACCACCTTCCAACACCACCTTCCAACAACACCTTCCAACAACACCTTCCAACAACACCTTCCAACACTATCTTCCAACAACACTTTCCAACACCACTTTCCAACACCACCTTCCAACAACACCTTCCAACACCACCTTCCAACACCACCTTCCAACACCACATTCCAACACTATCTTCCAACACCACCGTCCAACACCACCTTCCAACACCACCTTCCAACACCACCTTCTAACACCACCTTCCAACACTACCATACAACACCACCTTCCAACACCACCTTCCAACACCACCATACAACACCACCATACAACACCACCTTCCAACACCACCTTCCAACACCACCATACAACACCACCTTCCAACACCACCTTCCAACAACACCTTCCAACACCAACTTCCAACACCACCTTCCAACACCATTTTCCAACACCACCTTCCAACACCACCATACAACACCACCTTCCAACACCATCTTCCAACACCACCTTCAAACAATACCTTCCAACAACACCTTCCAACACTATCTTCCAACAACACCTTCCAACACCACCGTCCAACACCACCTTCCAACACCACCATACAACACCACCTTCCAACACCACCATACAACACCACCTTCCAACACCACCATACAACACCACCTTCCAACACCACCTTCTAACACCACCTTCCAACACCACCATACAACACCACCTTCCAACACCACCATACAACACCACCTTCCAACACCACCTTCTAACACCACCTTCCAACACCACCATACAACACCACCTTCCAACACCACCATACAACACCACCTTCCAACACCACCTTCCAACACCACCATACAACACCACCTTCCAACACCACCTTCCAACAACACCTTCCAACACCATCTTCCAACACCACCTTCCAACACCATCTTCCAACACCACCTTCCAACACCACCATACAAAACCACCTTCCAACACCATCTTCCAACACCACCTTCAAACAACACCTTCCAACAACACCTTCCAACACTATCTTCCAACAACACCTTCCAACACCACCGTCCAACACCACCTTCCAACACCACCATACAACACCACCTTCCAACACCACCATACAACACCACCTTCCAACACCACCATACAACACCACCTTCCAACACCACCTTCTAACACCACCTTCCAACACCACCATACAACACCACCTTCCAACACCACCATACAACACCACCTTCCAACACCACCAAACAACACCACCTTCCAACACCACCATACAACACCACCTTCCAACACCACCATACAACACCACCTTCCAACACCACCATACAACACCACCTTCCAACACCACCTTCCAACAACACCTTCCAACACCAACTTCCAACACCACCTTCCAACACCATTTTCCAACACCATCTTCCAACACCACCTTCCAACACCACCATACAACACCACCTTCCAACACCATCTTCCAACACCACCTTCAAACAACACCTTCCAACAACACCTTCCAACACTATCTTCCAACAACACCTTCCAACACCACCGTCCAACACCACCTTCCAACACCACCTTCCAACAACACCTTCCAACACCACCATACAACACCACCTTCCAACACCACCTTCCAACAACACCTTCCAACACCAACTTCCAACACCACCTTCCAACACCATCTTCCAACACCACCTTCCAACACCACCATACAACACCACCTTCCAACACCATCTTCCAACACCACCTTCAAACAACACCTTCCAACAACACCTTCCAACACTATCTTCCAACAACACCTTCCAACACCACCGTCCAACACCACCTTCCAACACCACCATACAACACCACCTTCCAACACCACCATACAACACCACCTTCCAACACCACCATACAACACCACCTTCCAACACCACCTTCTAACACCACCTTCCAACACCACCATACAACACCACCTTCCAACACCACCATACAACACCACCTTCCAACACCACCATACAACACCACCTTCCAACACCACCATACAACACCACCTTCCAACACCACCTTCTAACACCACCTTCCAACACCACCATACAACACCACCTTCCAACACCACCATACAACACCACCTTCCAACACCACCATACAACACCACCTTCCAACACCACCTTCCAACACCACCATACAACACCATCTTCCAACACCACCTTCCAACAACACCTTCCAACACCATCTTCCAACACCACCTTCCAACACCATCTTCCAACACCACCTTCCAACACCACCATACAACACCACCTTCCAACACCATCTTCCAACACCACCTTCAAACAACACCTTCCAACACTATCTTCCAACAACACCTTCCAACACCACCGTCCAACACCACCTTCCAACACCACCATACAACACCACCTTCCAACACCACCTTCTAACACCACCTTCCAACACCACCATACAACACCACCTTCCAACACCACCATACAACACCACCTTCCAACACCACCATACAACACCACCTTCCAACACCACCTTCCAACACCACCATACAACACCACCTTCCAACACCACCTTCCAACAACACCTTCCAACACCATCTTCCAACACCACCTTCCAACACCATCTTCCAACACCACCTTCCAACACCACAATACAAAACCACCTTCCAACACCATCTTCCAACACCACCTTCAAACAACACCTTCCAACAACACCTTCCAACACTATCTTCCAACAACACCTTCCAACACCACCGTCCAACACCACCTTCCAACACCACCATACAACACCACCTTCCAACACCACCATACAACACCACCTTCCAACACCACCATACAACACCACCTTCCAACACCACCTTCTAACACCACCTTCCAACACCACCATACAACACCACCTTCCAACACCACCATACAACACCACCTTCCAACACCACCATACAACACCACCTTCCAACACCACCATACAACACCACCTTCCAACACCACCTTCCAACAACACCTTCCAACACCATCTTCCAACACCACCTTCCAACACCCTCTTCCAACACCACCTTCCAACACCACCATACAACACCACCTTCCAACACCATCTTCCAACACCACCTTCAAACAACACCTTCCAACAACACCTTCCAACACTATCTTCCAACAACACCTTCCAACACCACCGTCCAACACCACCTTCCAACACCACCTTCCAACAACACCTTCCAACACCACCATACAACACCACCTTCCAACACCACCTTCCAACAACACCTTCCAACACCAACTTCCAACACCACCTTCCAACACCATCTTCCAACACCACCTTCCAACACCACCATACAACACCACCTTCCAACACCATCTTCCAACACCACCTTCAAACAACACCTTCCAACAACACCTTCCAACACTATCTTCCAACAACACCTTCCAACACCACCGTCCAACACCACCTTCCAACACCACCATACAACACCACCTTCCAACACCACCATACAACACCACCTTCCAACACCACCATACAACACCACCTTCCAACACCACCTTCTAACACCACCTTCCAACACCACCATACAACACCACCTTCCAACACCACCATACAACACCACCTTCCAACACCACCATACAACACCACCTTCCAACACCACCATACAACACCACCTTCCAACACCACCTTCTAACACCACCTTCCAACACCACCATACAACACCACCTTCCAACACCACCATACAACACCACCTTCCAACACCACCATACAACACCACCTTCCAACACCACCATACAACACCACCTTACAACACCACCTTCCAACACCACCATACAACACCATCTTCCAACACCACCTTCCAACAACACCTTCCAACACCATCTTCCAACACCACCTTCCAACACCATCTTCCAACACCACCTTCCAACACCACCATACAACACCACCTTCCAACACCATCTTCCAACACCACCTTCAAACAACACCTTCCAACACTATCTTCCAACAACACCTTCCAACACCACCGTCCAACACCACCTTCCAACACCACCATACAACACCACCTTCCAACACCACCATACAACGCCACCTTCCAACACCACCATACAACACCACCTTCCAACACCACCTTCTAACACCACCTTCCAACACCACCATACAACACCACCTTCCAACACCACCATACAACACCCCCTTCCAACACCACCATACAACACCACCTTCCAACACCACCTTCCAACACCACCATACAACACCACCTTCCAACACCACCTTCCAACAACACCTTCCAACACCATCTTCCAACACCACCTTCCAACACCATCTTCCAACACCACCTTCCAACACCACCATACAACACCACCTTCCAACACCATCTTCCAACACCACCTTCAAACAACACCTTCCAACAACACCTTCCAACACTATCTTCCAACAACACCTTCCAACACCACCGTCCAACACCACCTTCCAACACCACCTTCCAACAACACCTTCCAACACCACCTTCCAACAACACCTTCCAGCACCACCTTCCAGCACCACCTTCCAACACCACCTTCCAACAACACCTTCCAACACCACCTTTTAACACCACCTTCCAACAACACCTTCCAACACCACCTTCCAACAACACCTTCCAACACCATCGTCCAACACCACCTTCCAACACCACCTTCCAACAACACCTTCCAACACCACCATACAACACCACCTTCCAACACCACCATACAACACCACCTTCCAACACCACCATACAACACCACCTTCCAACACCACCATACAACACCACCTTCCAACACCACCTTCTAACACCACCTTCCAACACCACCATACAACACCTCCTTCCAACACCACCATACAACACCACCTTCCAACACCACCATACAACACCACCTTCCAACACCACCTTCCAACACCACCATACAACACCACCTTCCAACACCACCTTCCAACAACACCTTCCAACACCACCTTCCAACAACACCTTCCAACACCAACTTCCAACACCACCTTCCAACACCATCTTCCAACACCACCTTCCAACACCACCA
Organism: Procambarus clarkii; assembly: GCF_040958095.1. Taxonomy (NCBI): domain Eukaryota; kingdom Metazoa; phylum Arthropoda; class Malacostraca; order Decapoda; family Cambaridae; genus Procambarus; species Procambarus clarkii. Next base: position 39,480,483 of record NC_091179.1, read on the forward strand.
TACAACACCACCTTCCAACAACACCTTCCAACACCACCTTCCAACACCACCTTCCAACACCACCGTCCAACACCACCTTCCAACACCACCTTCCAACACCACCTTCCAACACCACCGTCCAACACCACCTTCCAACACCACCGTCCAACACCACCTTCCAACACCACCGTCCAACACCACCTTCCAACACCACCTTCCAACACCACCTTTCAACACCACCGTCCAACACCACCTTCCAACACCACCTTCCAACACCACCGTCCAACACCACCGTCCAACACCACCATACAACAACACCTTCCAACACCACCTTCCAACACCACCGTCAAACACCACCATCCAACACCACCTTCCAACACCACCGTCCAACACCACCTTCCAACACCACCATACAACACCACCTTCCAACACCACCTTCCAACACCACCTTCCAACAACACCTTCCAACACCATCTTCCAACACCATCTTCCAACACCATCTTCCAACACCATCTTCCAACACCACCTTCCAACACCACCTTCCAACACCACCATACAACACCACCTTCCAACACCACCATACAACACTACCTTCCAACACCACCTTCCAACAACACCTTCCAACACCATCTTCCAACACCACCTTCCAACACCATCTTCCAACACCATCTTCCAACACCACCTTCCAACACCACCATACAACACCATCTTTCAACACCACCTTCAAACAACACCTTCCAACAACACCTTCCAACACCACCTTCCAACACCACCTTCCAACACCACCTTCCAACAACACCTTCCAACACCACCTTCCAACACCACCTTCCAACAACACCTTCCAACAACACCTTCCAACAACACCTTCCAACACTATCTTCCAACAACACCTTCCAACACCACTTTCCAACACCACCTTCCAACAACACCTTCCAACACCACCTTCCAACACCACCTTCCAACACCACATTCCAACACTATCTTCCAACACCACCGTCCAACACCACCTTCCAACACCACCTTCCAACACCACCTTCTAACACCACCTTCCAACACTACCATACAACACCACCTTCCAACACCACCTTCCAACACCACCATACAACACCACCATACAACAACACCTTCCAACACCACCTTACAACACCACCATACAACACCACCTTCCAACACCACCTTCCAACAACACCTTCCAACACCAACTTCCAACACCACCTTCCAACACCATTTTCCAACACCACCTTCCAACACCACCATACAACACCACCTTCCAACACCATCTTCCAACACCACCTTCAAACAATACCTTCCAACAACACCTTCCAACACTATCTTCCAACAACACCTTCCAACACCACCGTCCAACACCACCTTCCAACACCACCATACAACACCACCTTCCAACACCACCATACAACACCACCTTCCAACACCACCATACAACACCACCTTCCAACACCACCTTCTAACACCACCTTCCAACACCACCATACAACACCACCTTCCAACACCACCATACAACACCACCTTCCAACACCACCATACAACACCACCTTCCAACACCACCATACAACACCACCTTCCAACACCACCTTCTAACACCACCTTCCAACACCACCATACAACACCACCTTCCAACACCACCATACAACACCACCTTCCAACACCACCGTACAACACCACCTTCCAACACCACCTTCCAACACCACCATACAACACCACCTTCCAACACCACCTTCCAACAACACCTTCCAACACCATCTTCCAACACCACCTTCCAACACCATCTTCCAACACCACCTTCCAACACCACCATACAAAACCACCTTCCAACACCATTTTCCAACACCACCTTCCAACACCACCATACAACACCACCTTCCAACACCATCTTCCAACACCACCTTCAAACAATACCTTCCAACAACACCTTCCAACACTATCTTCCAACAACACCTTCCAACACCACCGTCCAACACCACCTTCCAACACCACCATACAACACCACCTTCCAACACCACCATACAACACCACCTTCCAACACCACCATACAACACCACCTTCCAACACCACCTTCTAACACCACCTTCCAACACCACCATACAACACCACCTTCCAACACCACCATACAACACCACCTTCCAACACCACCATACAACACCACCTTCCAACACCACCATACAACACCACCTTCCAACACCACCTTCTAACACCACCTTCCAACACCACCATACAACACCACCTTCCAACACCACTATACAACACCACCTTCCAACACCACCATACAACACCACCTTCCAACACCACCTTCCAACACCACCATACAACACCACCTTCCAACACCACCTTCCAACAACACCTTCCAACACCATCTTCCAACACCACCTTCCAACACCATCTTCCAACACCACCTTCCAACACCACCATACAAAACCACCTTCCAACACCATCTTCCAACACCACCTTCAAACAACACCTTCTAACAACACCTTCCAACACTATCTTCCAACAACACCTTCCAACACCACCGTCCAACACCACCTTCCAACACCACCATACAACACCACCTTCCAACACCACCATACAACACCACCTTCCAACACCACCATACAACACCACCTTCCAACACCACCTTCTAACACCACCTTCCAACACCACCATACAACACCACCTTCCAACACCACCATACAACACCACCTTCCAACACCACCATACAACACCACCTTCCAACACCACCATACAACACCACCTTCCAACACCACCTTCCAACAACACCTTCCAACATCATCTTCCAACACCACCTTCCAACACCATCTTCCAACACCACCTTCCAACACCACCATACAACACCACCTTCCAACACCATCTTCCAACACCACCTTCAAACAACACCTTCCAACAACACCTTCCAACACTATCTTCCAACAACACCTTCCAACACCACCGTCCAACACCACCTTCCAACACCACCTTCCAACAACACCTTCCAACACCACCATACAACACCACCTTCCAACACCACCTTCCAACAACACCTTCCAACACCAACTTCCAACACCACCTTCCAACACCATCTTCCTACACCACCTTCCAACACCACCATACAACACCACCTTCCAACACCATCTTCCAACACCACCTTCAAACAACACCTTCCAACAACACCTTCCAACACTATCTTCCAACAACACCTTCCAACACCACCGTCCAACACCACATTCCAACACCACCATACAACACCACCTTCCAACACCACCATACAACACCACCTTCCAACACCACCATACAACACCACCTTCCAACACCACCTTCTAACACCACCTTCCAACACCACCATACAACACCACCTTCCAACACCACCATACAACACCACCTTCCAACACCACCATACAACACCACCTTCCAACACCACCTTCCAACACCACCATACAACACCATCTTCCAACACCACCTTCCAACAACACCTTCCAACACCATCTTCCAACACTACCTTCCAACACCATCTTCCAACACCACCTTCCAACACCACCTTCTAACACCACCTTCCAACACCATCTTCCAACACCACCTTCAAACAACACCTTCCAACACTATCTTCCAACAACACCTTCCAACACCACCGTCCAACACCACCTTCCAACACCACCATACAACACCACCTTCCAACACCACCATACAACACCACCTTCCAACACCACCATACAACACCACCTTCCAACACCACCTTCTAACACCACCTTCCAACACCACCATACAACACCACCTTCCAACACCACCATACAACACCACCTTCCAACACCACCATACAACACCACCTTCCAACACCACCTTCCAACACCACCATACAACACCACCTTCCAACACCACCTTCCAACAACACCTTCCAACACCATCTTCCAACACCACCTTCCAACACCATCTTCCAACACCACCTTCCAACACCACCATACAACACCACCTTCCAACACCATCTTCCAACACCACCTTCAAACAACACCTTCCAACAACACCTTCCAACACTATCTTCCAACAACACCTTCCAACACCACCGTCCAACACCACCTTCCAACACCACCTTCCAACAACACCTTCCAACACCACCTTCCAACAACACCTTCCAGCACCACCTTCCAGCACCACCTTCCAACACCACCTTCCAACAACACCTTCCAACACCACCTTTTAACACCACCTTCCAACAACACCTTCCAACACCACCTTCCAACAACACCTTCCAACACCATCGTCCAACACCACCTTCCAACACCACCTTCCAACAACACCTTCCAACACCACCATACAACACCACCTTCCAACACCACCATACAACACCACCTTCCAACACCACCATACAACACCACCTTCCAACACCACCATACAACACCACCTTCCAACACCACCTTCTAACACCACCTTCCAACACCACCATACAACACCACCTTCCAACACCACCATACAACACCACCTTCCAACACCACCATACAACACCACTTTCCAACACCACCTTCCAACACCACCATACAACACCACCTTCCAACACCACCTTCCAACAACACCTTCCAACACCATCTTCCAACACCACCTTCCAACACCATCTTCCAACACCACCTTCCAACACCACCATACAACACCACCTTCCAACACCATCTTCCAACACCACCTTCAAACAACACCTTCCAACAACACCTTCCAACACTATCTTCCAACAACACCTTCCAACACCACCGTCCAACACCACCTTCCAACACCACCATACAACACCACCTTCCAACACCACCATACAACACCACCTTCCAACACCACCATACAACACCACCTTCCAACACCACCTTCTAACACCACCTTCCAACACCACCATACAACACCACCTTCCAACACCACCATACAACACCACCTTCCAACACCACCATACAACACCACCTTCCAACACCACCTTCCAACACCACCATACAACACCACCTTCCAACACCACCTTCCAACACCACCATACAACACCACCTTCCAACACCACCATACAACACCACCTTCCAACACCACCATACAACACCACCTTCCAACACCAGCTTCCAACACCACCATACAACACCACCTTCCAACACCACCTTCCAACAACACCTTCCAACACCATCTTCCAACACCACCTTCCAACACCATCTTCCAACACCACCTTCCAACACCACCATACAACACCACCTTCCAACACCATCTTCCAACACCACCTTCAAACAACACCTTCCAACAACACCTTCCAACACTATCTTCCAACAACACCTTCCAACACCATCTTCCAACACCACCTTCCAACACCACCATACAACACCACCTTCCAACACCATCTTCCAACACCACCTTCAAACAACACCTTCCAACAACACCTTCCAACACTATCTTCCAACAACACCTTCCAACACCACCGTCCAACACCACCTTCCAACACCACCTTCCAACAACACCTTCCAACACCACCTTCCAACAACACCTTCCAGCACCACCTTCCAGCACCACCTTCCAACACCACCTTCCAACAACACCTTCCAACACCACCTTTTAACACCACCTTCCAACAACACCTTCCAACACCACCTTCCAACAACACCTTCCAACACCATCGTCCAACACCACCTTCCAACACCACCTTCCAACAACACCTTCCAACACCACCATACAACACCACCTTCCAACACCACCATACAACACCACCTTCCAACACCACCATACAACACCACCTTCCAACACCACCATACAACACCACCTTCCAACACCACCATACAACACCACCTTCCAACACCACCTTCTAACACCACCTTCCAACACCACCATACAACACCACCTTCCAACACCACCATACAACACCACCTTCCAACACCACCATACAACACCACCTTCCAACACCACCTTCCAACACCACCATACAACACCACCTTCCAACACCACCTTCCAACAACACCTTCCAACACCATCTTCCAACACCACCTTCCAACACCATCTTCCAACACCACCTTCCAACACCACCATACAACACCACCTTCCAACACCATCTTCCAACACCACCTTCAAACAACACCTTCCAACAACACCTTCCAAAACTATCTTCCAACAACACCTTCCAACACCACCGTCCAACACCACCTTCCAACACCACCATACAACACCACCTTCCAACACCACCATACAACACCACCTTCCAACACCACCATACAACACCACCTTCCAACACCACCTTCTAACACCACCTTCCAACACCACCATACAACACCACCTTCCAACACCACCATACAACACCACCTTCCAACACCACCATACAACACCACCTTCCAACACCACCTTCCAACACCACCATACAACACCACCTTCCAACACCACCTTCCAACAACACCTTCCAACACCATCTTCCAACACCACCTTCCAACACCATCTTCCAACACCACCTTCCAACACCACCATACAACACCACCTTCCAACACCATCTTCCAACACCACCTTCAAACAACACCTTCCAACAACACCTTCCAACACTATCTTCCAACAACACCTTCCAACACCATCGTCCAACACCACCTTCCAACACCACCTTCCAACAACACCTTCCAACACCACCTTCCAACAACACCTTCCAGCACCACCTTCCAGCACCACCTTCCAACACCACCTTCCAACAACACCTTCCAACATCACCTTCCAACACCACCTTCCAAGAACACCTTCCAACACCACCTTCCAACAACACCTTCCAACACCATCGTCCAACACCACCTTCCAACACCACCTTCCAACAACACCTTCCAACACCATCTTCCAACACAACCTTCCAACACCACCTTCAAACAACACCTTCGAACAACACCTTCCAACACTATCTTCCAACACAACCTTCCAACACCACCTTCCACCACCACCTTCCAACACCACCTTCCAACACCACCTTCCAACACAACCTTCCAACACCACCTTCCACCACCACCTTCCAACACCACCTTCCAACACCACCTTCCAACACCACCTTCAAACAACACCTTCCAACAACACCTTCCAACACTATCTTCTAACACCACCTTCCAACACCACCTTCCAACACCACCTTCCAACACCACCTCCCATCACCACCTTCCATCACCACCTTCCAACACCACCTTCCAACACCACCTTCCAACACCACCTTCCAACACCACCTTCCAACACCACCTTCCAACACCATCTTCCAACCCCACCTTCAAACAACACCTCCCATCACCACCTTCCAACACCACCTTCAAACACCACCTTCCATCCCCACCTTCCAACACCACCTTCAAACACCACCTTCCAACACCACCTTCCAACACCACCTTCCAACACCACCTTCAAACACTACCTTCCAACACCACCTTCCATCACCACCTTCCAACACCACCTTCCAACACCACTAAATTAGTAATATCCATCGGAATCATGATAAGGGTTCGAACCTGTGCACTGGGGGTTCCCACGAACACTTTTAGGGTAATATGGTTATCATCATGTGTTGGTTAATGAGTAATGTGGTTATCATCATGTGTTGGTTGATGAGTAATGTGGTTATCATCATGTGTTGGTTCATGAGTAATGTGGTTATCATCATGTGTTGATTCATGAGTTATGTGGTTATCATCATGTGTTGGTTCACAGGTATTGCGGTTATCATCATGTGTTGGTTCATGAGTAATGTGGTTATCATCATGTGTTGATTCATGAGTTATGTGGTTATCATCATGTGTTGGTTCACAGGTATTGCGGTTATCATCATGTGTTGGTTCATGAGTAATGTGGTTATCATCATGTGTTGGTTCATGAGTAATGTGGTTATCATCATGTGTTGGTTCATGAGTAATGTGGGTATCATCATGTGTTGGTTCATGAGTAATGTAGTTATCATCATGTGTTGGTTCATGAGTAATGTGGTTATCATCATGTGTTGGTTCATGAGTAATGTAGTTATCATCATGTGTTGGTTCACAGGTATTGCGGTTATCTTCATGTGTTGGTTCTCAGGTATTGCGGTTATCATCATGTGTTGGTTCACGGGTAATGAGGTTATTATCATATGCGGAAACCGTCATATGACGATTGAATTTTTTCTGTGTTTTACACATGATGCAAAAAAGGGTATAATAGGCGTATGTGGAAGTAATCCTGGAAGTACCTTGACTTGGATAAATCCTGTTACTCATTAGTTACTTGTTAGGCGATATGATGATAACGATGCGGTTATCATCATATGGCGATTTATGGGGGCATGGTAACCGAAAATCCGATGAAAAATGGAATATTTACGAAAAATTACGAAAAATACTACAACGTTCTGGCAACACTGTGGTCCAAACCGTTTAATGATATCTTGAAAAATAACGTAATTAGAGTCAAATTTCCCGCTGCAACTTTCGTGAATCTGGTCCTCGCGCAGTGAGTACGCTGCGGGGCATTGTATCTTACGTTGTAGATGTCTTATTTTTCGTAATAGCGTTGAAAATAACATGTTATGCATAAAATGAATATAAACTAACAGATATGGCAACACTATTGTCTGACACGAGGGTGGTGCAGTCAGTGACTGCGTGTCTCTCATGGAGAGAGGATGTATGCTGACGCGCTCACACAATATCTCCCAGAACATGCTATTTTTGCTATTTTTAGCTATTTGTACTGCAATATGACTTACCAAACGAACAAGAGAAAAGCATTGACAGCTAGATGCATGCGAGCTCTCCATACGAGCTGGCCGCAATGCGTAAATCACCAGTCACGAGTGACCGCAGGTTGAGTAAACTTTGAGAGCGCGCTACGCAACTCCAACTTTTACAACTAGATCTCGTTTCACAGCCTTTATTTATTATTCAATTTACATGAAACTTGCACATTATATGTAGAGTTTACGCCTCTATAAACGCATGTCATTATTCTTATCTACGTAGATTTATTGATTTTATAAATAATGATACACTTCATTTTGTTGCATACGTTTTTGGGAAACTTTTATAAAATCTGTATTATTGCACTAAATACATCTGGGATAATGATGTGACATGCAAATCTTTATTATATAGTAAGGTCATAGCTGAGTGTCGTATAAATGATTTTGGTTCACAATTGTGGGCTGTGAAATCAATTGAACATGGTTGAAAAATTCGTCTTTTTTTTTTTTTTTTTTTTTTTCCGTCTCTATTTAGGCTGAGATGCTGAAACTTGGCCTAGGTGCAGCACCTTTCACATGTATCAGGATAATAAATTATGAATACCCTACAACAATTTTTTAAATCCTGATACCATGCCCCCTTATACAATTATTTCCAGAGTTTTACCTGTATGAGGTAAATAACGATACAATTGGTCTATGTGGATGAAATGGAATTTACTCTGAACCACTGAATATTATGTTCATATCATTTCCTCTAATCTGTACTGGTAGTGAAGGAGTATACCAGGTAAACCGATCATCAACTGAAACATTACCAAGTGTTATGTAAATTATTTGATTTTTCAAGTTATTCCACAAACAAACTCTTGTAAATAAAGAGAAACAAGTGATGCAACGTCAGATAAAAAGACAGGAAGTGTGAGCTGTTACGGCCCTCTCGGGTCGCAACTGGGTTCTTCTCTGATGTTGTTAGAGGAAGGGTATCCGGCTCCAAGCCAGTAGTGGCTTTCAAGGGATGTGATCCGTAACGCAAGTAAATTAAAGGGGAAAGGAAATAAAGTCAAAAACTTAATATAATATAATTATCACCGTCACCAATAAATAAGATATAAACGATTACACAGGGGGGGGGTATAAACACTATAATACACGATGTAGTCTTCCTCTGAAGACCCTGGACGTTCACGGTGCCAAGCTCTTGGTGCTCTCGTGGCCTCACGACGAATGCTTCGAGAATCTTGAGTCTACCCCGGCCACAGGCCAGCCAAAACACAGTTCCACTGGGGGCACCGTCGTGGAGGCCGTCAACCACAAGTCCAGCAGATAGCTGGCAGGTTCCAAATCAGCGACGCTGGTTAGGCCACTCCACGAGCGATACTAGGGTCGCGCGCTAGTCAGGAGCCTCGTGTGATACCACAGATCACTCTCCTTTCCACAACACCCCAGTGGATAAGCGTCTCCACCAGTCAGTCCCGGGTATGACAATCCTTCAACTGCCGCTTCACAGGCAGGGTAACACCACAGTGTTCATCCGGGGGGCGACTCACGGCTGCTGCAGCAAACACTTGGTGACGAGACGGTTGCCTTGGGTAGACTGACTCAACTTCCATTACAGCAGTCCCAGGTCGACTCTGTAAGCAGACACGTCATCAATAACAGGGACACACAAAAGCACCTCACTTACAGGCTTAGACACAAACGCCCGACGTATCCATTCCCTAGATGGCGTTGCTGTCTAAGCTCCACCTCACCAGAGGTCAGCAGCACTGGAAACTGGCCCTTGTGGCCAGTACACCTCGTCCTCACCAGGTGTCGTCGTCCATTTGGGGGGGGGGTTTCGGGAGCTGACCCACAGATGGCGTGGTCGTCACTGCTCCAGGCTCGGACGTCGGGCTCGGGTCCGTAACATGAGCCAAGTGGAGGACAGGGTGTTGACAGGGGCCAGACACAGGAAGTGTGAGCCAAGTGGAAGACAGGGTGTTGACAGGGGCCAGACACAGGAAGTGTGAGCCAAGTGGAAGACAGGGTGTTGACAGGCGCCAGACACAGGAAGTGTGAGCCAAGTGGAAGACAGGGTGTTGACAGGCGCCAGACACAGGAAGTGTGAGCCAAGTGGAAGACAGGGTGTTGACAGGCGCCAGACACAGGAAGTGTGAGCCAAGTGGAAGACAGGGTGTTGACAGGGGCCAGACACAGGAAGTGTGAGCCTAGTGGAAGACAGGGTGTTGACAGGGGCCAGACACAGGAAGTGTGAGCCAAGTGGAAGACAGGGTGTTGACAGGCGCCAGACACAGGAAGTGTGAGCCAAGTGGAAGACAGGGTGTTGACAGGCGCCAGACACAGGAAGTGTGAGCCAAGTGGAAGACAGGGTGTTGACAGGCGCCAGACACAGGAAGTGTGAGCCAAGTGGAAGACAGGGTGTTGACAGGCGCCAGACACAGGAAGTGTGAGCCAAGTGGAAGACAGGGTGTTGACAGGCGCCAGACACAGGAAGTGTGAGCCAAGTGGAAGACAGGGTGTTGACAGGCGCCAGACACAGGAAGTGTGAGCCAAGTGGAAGACAGGGTGTTGACAGGGGCTAGACACACCACCTTCCTCACAGCCTCCGCACAATGAAATGATAAATATTCACCTATTTTCGTGTGTTTCTTACGTTTTGCATTCAAATTAAAAATTATAGAGTGAAAGAATTTTTTTCTCGGGGGGGGGGGGGGGGGAGGGAGGGTGGTGGTCATAGGCGAAAACTCCGCTTCCCAAGGCTAGACCACTATGCCATAACACTGTCCAAAGGCCCTATTGACCATGTCGTGACAACGAAATCAATACTAAGAGGACATAATAATATTGACCTCTGCAGCCAGATAACCCACAAGTCGCTAACTGTATGTACTTTTGCATGTCATACTCGTGGTCACTATATATGTGGTCACTTTACCCGTGGTTACTATAAATGTGGTCACTATACCCGCGGTCACTATACCAGCGGTCACTAAATATGTGTGGTCATTATACCTGCGGTCTCTATATATGTGGTCACTTTTCCCGTGTCACTATAAATGTGGTCACTTTAAATGTGGTCATTATATATGTGTGTGGTCATTATATCCATGTTCACTATATATGTGATTACCATACCCATATTCACTATACCAGTGATCACTATATAAATATGGTCACTATTCCTGTGGTAACTATATATGTGTTCACTATACCCATAGTCACTATACCCGTAGTCACTATACCCGTAGTCACTATACCCGTAGTCACTATACCCGTAGTCACTATACCCGTAGTCACTATACCCGTTGTAAAATCGAAGGTTGGGAGTCTACCTCAGTGACCAGTGGGAGCGGACGTGTGCACTCCTGCCACTCCACGAGACATGAGTGAGACCTCTGCTCTCTGCCACTCCACGAGACATGAGTGAGACCTCTGCTCTCTGCCACTCCACGAGACATGAGTGAGACCTCTGCTCTCTGCCACTCCACGAGACATGAGTGAGACCTCTGCTCTCTGCCACTCCACGAGACATGAGTGAGACCTCTGCTCTCTGCCACTCCACGAGACATGAGTGAGACCTCTGCTCTCTGCCACACCATGAGACATGAGTGAGACCTCTGCTCTCTGCCACACCATGAGACATGAGTGAGACCTCTGCTCTCTGCCACACCATGAGACATGAGTGAGACCTCTGCTCTCTGCCACACCATGAGACATGAGTGAGACCTCTGCTCTCTGTCACACCACGAGACATGAGACCTCTGCACTCCTGCCACTCCACGAGACATGAGTGAGACCTCTGCTCTCTGTCACACCATGAGACATGAGACCTCTGCTCTCTGCCACACCATGAGACATGAGACCTCTGCACTCTGCCACACCATGAGACATGAGACCTCTGCACTCTGCCACACCACGAGACATGAGACCTCTGCACTCTGCCACACCATGAGACATGAGACCTCTGCACTCTGCAACACCACGAGACATGAGACCTCTGCTCTCTGCCACTCCACGAGACATGAGTGAGACCTCTGCTCTCTGTCACACCATGAGACATGAGTGAGACCTCTGCTCTCTGTCACACCATGAGACATGAGTGAGACCTCTGCTCTCTGTCACACCAAGAGACATGAGACCTCTGCCACACCACGAGACATGAGACCACTGCACTCTCGTACGGCACTTGTCTACTCACTCTACCATGATTCACCTGATTGAAGTTTGGTTCCGAGGCGAGATGTGTGTTGTTCGCACACATCTTGCGAACCGGCCTCAGATACTGGGGCCGACAGTATTCCAGCTGACGGCCGGCCCCAGATACTGTCAACAACACCTACGCAGCACCAATAGACATCCACGTCGTCGGCGTCGGCGCAGACCTCCTCGACTCAAGCCAGAAAGCTCTGGAACAACTGTTTGATCCAGAACACCAAGACACCGTACGAGACTGACCTGATCATCTTACCTACCTTCCTGTCGCTACCAGGCTGATGGATCACTTGTCGTAAGCCGCACGAGCCAGGAACCGCCAACATCTTGAAGAACATCAACGACAAGAACCCAGTCCGGACTACAGTCAGAGTTAAAGTCATCAAGAACAACGAGAGTCTACGTACGACCTATACTGGTGATCTCTACCACTGCAGCAGCGACCCAAGCAGTGGAAAACTGCTTCAGATGTCTCGACATATTGATTATCCCGGACACCGTCAAGAAAGAACGCTACCTCCAAATACATCAGTGCTTTATTTTGCTACAAGTTCGACTTCTTCACACCCGGAGTTGTGAACTACCCTAAGGAAGATGCAGCATCAGCACTCAGGAACATCTCTACAACGACTGTCAGTCGACTATCCAACTGTGCATCAACTATGGAGGACCCCATACCGCCGTCACCATGGACTGCCTCACAAGAACAGATGAAATTCAGAAGTCGGCACCTGTCAGGCCGCGAGTTTCTACGTCCAGTCCACAACGTTCCCTACGCTACCAAACTCCTCAGATACACTGACGTCCGCACCGGCCCAGCCTACCCCCTTCCCTACTAGAAGCCCAGGGGGGGGGGGGGACCTGTTAGCTGCCGTTTACGTGTGACTCTGGGCGGGGCACGATGCTGATTAGCAAAATCCAAGACCACAACTGGTGTGAGCCCCCAGGACACTCCCAGATGAGGGCTACCATCTCCGTGGGCGCGCTGAAAGACCAAATGTTGTCACAAACCCAGTTCCTTGCCTACATCGCTTAGTCTGGCCATAACGTTTTTAATGCCATGCAGCTGGGTCTAGCCCTGGCACTTTATCTCATCCTAAAAACCCTTCCTCTCACTCCCAATAATTCTTCCCCTATCCCCACTTCCCCGCTCACCCTACAGGGTATCTTGACCTATATGTAATTGATTGATGATTGGGACCCAGCACGCAGGCTTCTACGGCTCAACCCACCAGCTTATCACCCAGCCAATCAGCGGCCACGGCCGCCACCACCCTGGTCCCTGAACTGATCACCTTGCTGAGAAACTGGCGGGCACGGATACGTGACAGTACTCAACAGACTCCACTCTGCTAACGGGCTACCCAAGATGTCGGTACCAGCGGACCTACTCCAGCCCCACAAGCAACCCCAACTCACCCAGAACAGCAACATCAGCAGGAACAACAGCAACGACATCGACTAACACCGCAACAGTCCTGGCTCAGTCACCCACTGGCAACCTCAACTGCACTCTGCACCTCCACCGGCACGAGATCGAAAACTAAGAGGAAGAATCAACAAGAATGTCCAGCTGCAGCAGAATACGATGATCTTAAAGTCATCTGTACCGAACATGACGAAGACGAGGAAATCAAAGACGCCAAGAGACGCCCCTGCGATGGACTCTACGTCGGCGAAGAGCCGTTCAAGGTTACCCACACTACTACACAATAGTTGGTCCACATCTGTAACCGGATCATCGCCACCAAATTCCCACACCTCACGTTCGTCCACGCCTCCACCATGCGCGCCTTTATTGACCTCTCTGTCCTGATGAAGGAATACTACGACCCGGACTTCAACAAAAGGTACCCTGACGGACCATCAAAACATCATGCCAGCCCCTGGTGGACAGGCCACTGAACTTCCGAGCCTCGATCATCCTTCTCCATCCAAATCCTCTTAACAAATTTCAACACCCCATCCCTCTGCCTCCGCCATCTTTTTTCCATCTCTTTGGACATCAATCGTTAATACCCGTGGTCAATATATCCACGGTCACTATACCCTTGGTCACTATATCAGTAGTCAGTATATCCGTGATCACTATACTCGTGGTCACTATATCCGTGGTCACTATACCCGTGGTCACTATGTCCGTGGTCACTATACCCGTGATCACTATATCTGTAGCCAGTATATCCGTGGTCTCTAAATCTGTGTTTAATACACCCATGGTTAGTATATCCATGGTGACTTTAGCTGTGGCCACTATACCCATGGTTACTATAACCGTGATCACTATACCTGTGAACACTATACCCGTGGTCACTATACCCACAAGATGAACACGACGGTAGAGCGATGGTCTCGTTTCATACAGGTCGGCGTTCAATCCCCGAACGACCATGTGGTTGGGCACCATTCCTTTCCCCCTTTCCATCCTAAATTTCTGTCCTCATATCACTTCCAAGTGCTATATGGTCGTATTGGCTTAGCAGGCTTCCCTGGTAATTACCTTGCCTTAAACCCACTTGATTTACTCACAATTACCTCCACTGCATATGGACAAATTTTGCCTCTCAGCTAACAATGGAAATAGTCAATGATGGGACAACAGAACACTGCTCAACGTGTTTGTTTTTTAAATGGCATTATCAAACCTCCATTCGAAACAATGAAGATTTGATTTAGAAAGCACAGTGAAGCTTCCATTAGCAACTTTGTTGCAGCTGTTGGCAACATCAACAGGGAACTAATCTTGGTTGTATGGCAAACATCAACGAAAGTTTGAAAACATTTCTTAACAAAACTTTTTTGTAATGGTCAACACAAGCTGTCTCACAGTGAAGGCCTAACAATCACTTGTGGTTAAACGTGTTAAAGTTAAGCATTAGTAAACAACGAATTCATCATTTTTGTTCAGTACTTGTGTGGGTGAGGATACAGGCACGACCAGGCACTTGAAACATATATATTCGTAATACTGATTAATTAACGTCCTCTGAAAATGCCTCGAAATGAATTGCCACGTAATATATTAGCTGCTCACAGAGAGGAAATTGAATTTAAATCTTTCAATTCAGGGCGCAGCGAATTACCATACTCCAGGAGCCGGCCATCAGGCGCGGCGCCCAACACTGGAGCCAGCAAGAGACACTGGAGCCAGCAAGAGACACTGGAGCCAGCAAGAGACGCTGGAGCCAGCAAGAGACACTGGAGCCAGCAAGAGACACTGGAGCCAGCAAGAGACACTGGAGCCAGCAAGAGACACTGGAACCAGCAGGAGAAACAGGAGCCAGCAAGAGACGCTGGAGCCAGCAAGAGACACTGGAACCAGCAGGAGAAACAGGAGCCAGCAAGAGACACTGGAGCCAGCAAGAGACACTGGAGCCAGCAAGAGACACTGGAGCCAGCAAGAGACACTGGAGCCAGCAAGAGACACTGGAGCCAGCAAGAGACACTGGAGCCAGCAAGAGACACTGGAGCCAGCAAGAGACGCTGGAGCCAGCAAGAGACACTGGAGCCAGCAAGAGACACTGGAGCCAGCAAGAGACACTGGAGCCAGCAAGAGACGCTGGAGCCAGCAAGAGACACTGGAGCCAGCAAGAGACACTGGAGCCAGCAAGAGACACTGGAGCCAGCAAGAGACACTGGAGCCAGCAAGAGACACTGGAGCCAGCAAGAGGCACTGGAGCCAGCAAGAGACACTGGAACCAGCAGGAGAAACAGGAGCCAGCAAGAGACTCAGGAGCCAGCAAGAGACACTTGAGCCAGCAAGAGACACTGGAGCCAGCAAGAGACGCTGGAGCCAGCAAGAGACACTGGAGCCAGCAAGAGACACTGGAGCCAGCAAGAGACACTGGAACCAGCAGGAGAAACAGGAGCCAGCAAGAGACACTGGAGCCAGCAAGAGACGCTGGAGCCAGCAAGAGGCACTGGAGCCAGCAAGAGACACTGGAGCCAGCAAGAGACACTGGAGCCAGCAAGAGACACTGGAGCCAGCAAGAGACACTGGAGCCAGCAAGAGACACTGGAGCCAGCAGGAGACTGGCAGTTGCAGTGAATGACCGGGTGATATATCTTGAGGCCCGCGTTCTGCCACTGTTATATGTGTCTGCTAGTGTCCCTGCTGGCTGGTCTCAGACTGCTGCTGGTTCCCCTGAATGTTAGCGGGTGACTGTTACTGGCGCCATGCTCGCTTCAGACAGAATGTTTTTATTTGTTGGCCCGCTGCTTTCTACAGTCGGACTGGTGACAGTTACTCTAGGCCCTCGACACAGCCTGACAGTTACTGTAGGCCCTCAACACAGCCTGACAGTTATTGCAGGCCCTCGACACAGCCTGACAGTTACTGTAGGCCCTCGACACAGGCTGACAGTTACTGCAGGCCCTCGACACAGCGTGACAGTTACTGTAGGCCCTCGACACAGCGTGACAGTTATTGCAGGCCCTCGACACAGCCTGACAGTTACTGTAGGCCCTCAACACAGCGTGACAGTTACTGTAGGCCCTCGACACAGCGTGACAGTTACTGTAGGCCCTCGACACAGCCTGACAGTTACTGCAGGCCCTCGACACAGCGTGACAGTTACTGTAGGCCCTCGACACAGCCTGACAGTTACTGCAGGCCCTCGACACAGCCTGACAGTTACTGCAGGCCCTCGACACAGCCTGACAGTTACTGCAGGCCCTCGACACAGCCTGACAGTTACTGCAGGCCCTCGACACAGCCTGACAGTTACTGCAGGCCCTCGACAAAGCCTGACAGTTACTGCAGGCCCTCGACACAGCCTGACAGTTACTGCAGGCCCTCGACACAGCGTGACAGTTACTGTAGGCCCTCGACACAGCCTGACAGTTACTGCAGGCCCTCGACACAGCGTGACAGTTACTGTAGGCCCTCGACACAGCCTGACAGTTATTGCAGGCCCTCGACACAGCGTGACAGTTACTGTAGGCCCTCAACACAGCGTGACAGTTACTTTAGGCCCTCAACACAGCGTGACAGTTACTGTAGGCCCTCAACACAGCCTGACAGTTACTGCAGGCCCTCGACACAGCGTGACAGTTACTGTAGGCCCTCGACACAGCCTGACAGTTATTGCAGGCCCTCGACACAGCCTGACAGTTACTGTAGGCCCTCGACACAGCCTGACAGTTACTGCAGGCCCTCGACACAGCCTGACAGTTACTGTAGGCCCTCGACACAGCCTGACAGTTACTGCAGGCCCTCGACACAGCCTGACAGTTACTGTAGGCCCTCGACACAGCCTGACAGTTATTGCAGGCCCTCGACACAGCCTGACAGTTACTGTAGGCCCTCGACACAGCGTGACAGTTATTGCAGGCCCTCGACACAGGCTGACAGTTACTGTAGGCCCTCGACACAGCCTGACAGTTATTGCAGGCCCTCGACACAGCCTGACAGTTACTGCAGGCCCTCGACACAGGCTGACAGTTACTGTAGACCCTCGACACTGCCTGACAGTTACTGCAGGCCCTCGACACAGCCTGACAGTTACTGTAGGCCCTCGACACAGGCTGACAGTTACTGCAGGCCCTCGACACAGCGTGACAGTTATTGCAGGCCCTCGACACAGCCTGACAGTTACTGTAGGCCCTCGACACAGCGTGACAGTTACTGTAGGCCCTCGACACAGGCTGACAGTTACTGCAGGCCCTCGACACAGCGTGACAGTTACTGTAGGCCCTCGACACAGCGTGACAGTTATTGCAGGCCCTCGACACAGCGTGACAGTTACTGTAGGCCCTCGACACAGCCTGACAGTTACTGCAGGCCCTCGACACAGCGTGACAATTATTGCAGGCCCTCGACACAGCCTGACAGTTACTGCAGGCCCTCGACACAGCGTGACAGTTACTGTAGGCCCTCGACACAGCCTGACAGTTACTGTAGGCCCTCGACACAGCGTGACAGTTACTGCAGGCCCTCGACACAGCGTGACAGTTACTGTAGGCCCTCGACACAGCGTGACAGTTACTGTAGGCCCTCGACACAGGCTGACAGTTACTGCAGGCCCTCGACACAGCGTGACAGTTACTGTAGGCCCTCGACACAGCGTGACAGTTACTGTAGGCCCTCGACACAGCGTGACAGTTACTGTAGGCCCTCGACACAGCCTGACAGTTACTGTAGGCCCTCGACACAGCCTGACAGTTACTGTAGGCCCTCGACACAGCGTGACAGTTACTGTAGGCCCTCGACACAGCCTGACAGTTACTGTAGACCCTCGACACAGCCTGACAGTTACTGCAGGCCCTCGACACAGCCAGACAGTTTCTGCAGGCCCTTGTTCTTTTGAAATATATTTTAATCATTTCCTCTGTTTCCACCTCGTCAATCCGTCTAAGTATTTTATATGTCTGTATCATGCCTCCTCTCTCTCTCCTCCTTTCTAACATCATCCGGTTTAGTTCCTTCAGTCAGCCTTCGTACCTAATCCCTTGCAGCTCTCGATTAAGACACTCGCTTGGCGTTTAGCGAGCGCTTTGTCCTGGGTTCGGATCCTGGTCGGGGAGGATTTACTGGGGGTCAATACTTAACTGTAGCCTCTGTTTACGCAACACTAAAATGAGTACCAAGTTGTTAAACGATTTTGCGGGGTCGTATTCTGGAGAACATAGTATTAAGGACTTGCCTGAAACGCTACGTGTACTAGTGGCTGTATAAGAATGTAATAACTCCTGTATATATGTATATATATATATATATATATATATATATATGACAATGTCAGACCACGGAGGAAAAATGAAACAGGAAATTTCCTTAAGTACTTTCGTATATTAAATACATCTTCAGAAGGTCCATACATCTTCAGAAGGTCTGACCTTCTGAAGATGTATTTAATATACGAAAGTACTTAAGGAAATTTCCTGTTTCATTTTTCCTCCGTGGTCTGACATTGTCACATTCTTAATCACGTGTTTATTTTCGTGATATACACACACATATATATATATATATATATATATATATATATATATATATGTCGTACCTAGTAGCCAGAATGCACTTCTCGGCCTCCTATGCAAGGCCCGATTTGCCTAATAGGCCGAGTGATTTTCTATATTTTCAACAAATTGTTTCCAATTGGTTTATTTGAATTATTATCAATATATTATTTTAAGAACATAAATTATTGACAAAGTTATGTTATATTAGGTTAGGTTAAGATAGGCTAGGTTGGGTTAGGTAGGGTTGGTTAGGTTACGACATATATCTACCTTAGTTGTAACTCAAATGAAAAAATAATGAACTCATACGTAATAAAATGCATAGCTCTATCATTTCATAAGAAAAAAATAGAAAAATATATGAATTCAAGAAATCTTGGCTTATTTGGCTTGGCTCAAAGACTTTAGTTTATACACACACAACTATAACTGACCAGAGTTTAAAACAGCTTCGATTTTATACCTGCATTTGGGTGAGGTGATATGTTACAACAGTTTTGGATGAGGTGAAAACAAACTTTCAACACAAGACAGAACACGAAGCAATGGGTATAATATTTTGTAAGTTAAAGGGAAGAATGGAAGTAACTGCAAAGGGCCTATTGGCCCATATTTCTTGATGCTTCTATATTGGTGCGGAGTCTTGAAGTGGGTAGAATATAGTTGTGCATTAATTGGCTGTTGATTGCTGGTGGCAACTTCTTAATGTGTAGTGCCTCGCAGATATCTAGCCGCCTGCTATTTATCTGTATCGCTGTATCGATATATTATCAGGTTTATGTTTTGGTTAGGAGTAGTGCTTTTTACTCCTTTACGGATTATTTCTTTCATTATTCTTTCCACTTTTATATGTTCACTGTGCATGGTTGATTTGTAATATAATTTTATTGGGGGTGTTGTGGTTTCTGTTCTAGGTTCTGGATTATACCAACGGTCCAAGTGTCTTCTTATAGCAGCGTTTATTTCCGCGTTGCTATATCCGTTGTTCACCAATACCTGAGTTACTCTTTCAAACTCTCTACTCACGTTGCTCCATTCAGAGCAGTGGGTAAGCGCTCGACGAATATAAGCATTGAGAACACTGGCTTTGTATCTTTGGGGGCACTCACTTCTACCTCTACCATTCAGGTATAGTCTTATGTTGGTGGGCTTGGTATATACGTTGGTGCTTAAAGATGTTCCTGTTTTTGTTATTAGTACATCCAAGAATGACAGACTGTTATTTTCACTATTTTCATGTGTAAATCGGAGTACTGACTCTCTCTCTAGATGTCTTTTTAGGTCAATTAGTTCATCTGAGTCTTTTACTATTACGAATATGTCATCTACATAACGGCAATATACAGTTGGTATTTGTCTGCTACTGAAGACCCTGTCTTCGATGGTTCCCATATAAAAATTAGCAAATAAAACTCCTAAGGGGGAGCCCATTGCTACTCCGTCTATTTGTAAATACATGTCTCCTTGTGGACTGATGAAAGGGGCTTCCTTTGTACATGCTTCGAGAAGACTTTTCAAGTGTGGCTCAGGTATGTCTAATTTGGGGGTGCTCTCGTCTCTGTATACTCTGTCCAGTATCATTCCTATGGTTGTGTGTCGACTGGGACGTTGGTAAATAGGGATTCGACGTCCAGGGATGCGATGATTCCATCGGGCTGGGTAGATTTGATCAATTCTAGGAAATCTGCTGATGATTGTAGACTAAACTTACTTGGAGTGTATGGAGTTAGGAGTTCATTGAGTTTCTTTGCCAGGTGATAAGTTGGGGTTGGTATTTGGCTGATTATAGGGCGTAGTGGGTTACCTGGTTTATGCGTCTTAACATTGCCGTGGGCATATCCTAAGCCATAGTCTGCAGTTACCTTCTTTGTTTCACCTCACATTTATCCCTTATGTATCCCCCCATGTTTTCACCTTTATTGTATTATCACCTGACCCAGTGCGGGTATAAAATCAACCAGCATTGTAAGATCTGTTCACTTGAGAATGAACCATGGAGGTTCGAAACATTGTGGAAATTGTATAGAAAGGTGTAATACACTCTATAGTAAATCACTTCTTTTCTTCACCTTAAAAGTACGAAAATGAGTTTTGGAGAACTCCTATTTCAACTAAGCCCTGATGCTAAGAAAATAGTTAGAGGGATAGAAGCCCTAAACCAGAAAATAATAAATACAGAATATGCGGTCATATTCAATGAAACATATATATATATATATATATATATATATATATATATATATATATATATATATATATGTCGTACCTAGTAGCCAGAACGCACTTCTCAGCCTACTATGCAAGGCTCGATTTGCCTAATAAGCCAAGTTTTCATGAATTAATGTATTTTCTCTAATTTTTTTCTTATGAAATGATAAAGCTACCCATTTCATTATGTATGAGGTCAATTTTTTTTTATTGGAGTTAAAATTAACATAGATATATGACCGAACCTAACCAACCCTACCTAACCTAACCTAACCTATCTTTATAGGTTAGGTTAGGTTAGGTAGCCGAAAATGTAAGGTTAGGTTAGGTTAGGTAGAAGAAAAAACATTAATTCATGAAAACTTGGCTTATTAGGCAAATCGAGCTTTGCATAGTAGGCATTCCATTAAACTCACTTTTCAGCCTTCAATGCAAGGCCCGATTTGCCTAATAAGCCAAGTTTTCATGAATTAATATATTTTCTCTAATTTTTTTCTTATGAAATGATAAAGCAACCCATTTCATTATGTAAGATGTCAATTTGTTTTTATTGGAGTTCAAATTAACGTAGATATATGACCGAACCTAACCAAGCCTACCTAACCTAACCTAACCTATCTTTATAGGTTAGGTAGCCGAAAAAGTTAGGTTAGGTTAGGTTAGGTAGGTTAGGTAGTCGAAAAGCAATTAATTCATGAAAACTTGGCTTATTAGGCAAATCGGGCCTTGCATAGTAGGCTGAGAAGTGAGTTCTGGCTACTAGGTACGACATTATATATATATATATATATATATATATATATATATATATATATATATATATATATATATATATATATATATATATATATATATATATTTATATATATATATATTTTTAAGATGAATAGGAAAACCAAGGATATACTGAACATCTTGTATCAGAATCTTTACTTTAAAAAACATAACGTTTCGAATACTTCTCGTATTCATCATCAGATCTTAAAGAAAAAACAGAAATCACAATCAAATAGCTGGTAAACAAAGAACTCATACTGAATATAATTGCCTATCAAAGAAAGGAAAATGCTTAAAAAACAAAACACTTAAGCGCACTTAAAGTGATCAATACAATAAAACTTATTAACTGTCACATATATTAAAAACTAATTTAAAATCCATTAAACTACAAGATGAAATTTTTAACTACTAAAACAAACCATTCCATTAAACTTACGTGAAGTGATCAGAAGTGAAACTTGATACCTAACACATAGATACTAAACACTATAACAAATATTTATATAATGACTACAAATCTACAAAAAATGTATGTAAAATACAAACAGAATAAACGACAATTATAAAGTACTAACCAAAATCTTATAAAAAACTCAAATATTAAATAAAATTAAATACCAAAAAATGTATTATGTATCCTAAATAAAAGATTATATTAATGTACAATGTTAAGACTTTTAATTTTAAGATTCCCGAAGGGAACATCGATCATAAATATATATATATATATATATATATATATATATATATATATATATATATATATATATATATATATATATATATATATATATATATATATATATATATATATTATTAAATATGACCGAAAAAGTAAGATTAATAATTCTAACACGAATTTTCTCAATCTTTCGTACATTTCTTTTCACTGTTGGAGGTAATTCAAAAATCAATTCTCCAAAATTAATTTTTATTTCTAGTCTGACGCGACACTTGAGCGCGTTTCGTAAAACTTATTACATTTTCAAAGACTTTAGTTAACATATACACAACTGAATAGAACTTACTGAATAGAATAGAACATCTCCGATTTTGTTTATATCTACATTTGAGTGAGGTGGATGGGGTGAGGTGGTATTTAATAAGGTATTAATTTCATCAACTCAAGCCAGAACATGAAACAATGGGTATTAAATAGAAGTGATTGTAGAAAGCCTATTGGTCCATATTTCTTGATGCTTCTATATTGGAGCGGAGTCTTGAGGTGGGTAGAATATAGTTGTGCATTAATTGGCTGTTGATTGCTGGTGTTGACTTCTTGATGTGTAATGCCTCGCAAACGTCAAGCCACCTGCTATCGCTGTATCTATCGATGATTTCTGTGTTGTTTACTAGGATATAGATATAGAACCGAACCTAACCAACCCTACCTAACCTAACCTATTCTATCTTTGTAGGTTAGGTTAGGTTAGGTAGCCGAAAAAGTTAGGTTAGGTTAGGTTAGGTAGGTTAGGTACTCGAAAAACAATTAATTCATGAAAACTTGGCTTATTTGGCAAATCGGGCCTTGCATAGTAGGCCGAGAAGTGCGTTCTGGCTACTAGGTACGACATATATATATATATATATATATATATATATATATATATATATATATATATATATATATATATATATATATATATATATATATATATATATATATATATATATATATATATATATATATGTCGTACCTAATAGCCAGTACCCACTTCTCAGCCTACTATGCAAGGCCCGATTTGCCTAATAAGCCAAGTTTTCATGAATTAATTGTTTTTCGACTACCTAACCAACCTAACCTAACCTAACTTTTTCGGCTACCTAACCTAACCTAACCTATAAAGATAGGTTAGGTAGGGTTGGTTAGGTTCGGTCGTATATCTACGTTAATTTTAACTCCAATAAAAAAAAATTGACCTCATACATAATGAAATGGGTAGCTTTATCATTTCATAAGAAAAAAATTAGAGAAAATATATTAATTCAGGAAAACTTGGCTTATTAGGCAAATCGGGCCTTGCATAGTAGGCTGAGAAGTGCGTTCTGGCTACTGGGTACGACATATATATATATATATATATATATATATATATATATATATATATATATATATATATACAATGAAGGTGAAAAACATGGGGGGATACATAAGGGATAAACGTAGGGGCTGCAGAAGGCTTATTGGCCCATACGAGGCATCTCCTATCTAAACACGCCTCGTATGGGCCAATAAGCCTTCTGCAGCCCCTACGTTTATCCCTTATGTATCCCCCCATGTTTTTCACCTTCATATATATATATATATATATATATATATATATATATATATATATATATATATATATATGTCGTACCTAGTAGCCAGAACTCACTTCTCAGCCTACTATGCAAGGCCAAATTTGCCTAGTAAGCCAAGTTTTCATGAATTAATTGTTTTTCGACTACCTAACCTACCTAACCTAACCTAACCTAACTTTTTCGGCTACCTAACCAAACCTAACCTATAAAGATAGGTTAGGTTAGGTTAGGTAGGGTTGGTTAGGTTCGGTCATATATCTACGTTAATTTTAACTCCAATAAAAAAAAAATTGACCTCATACATAATGAAATGGGTAGCTTTATCATTTCATAAGAAAAAAATTTGAAAAAATATATTAATTCAGGAAAACTTGGCTTATTAGGCAAATCGGGCCTTGAATAGTAGGCCAAAAAGTGAGTTCTGGCTACTAGGTACGACATATATATATATATATATATATATATATATATATATATATATATATATATATATATATATATATATATATATATATATATATATATAATATATGTTGCACCTAGTAGCCAGAACGTCGTACTTGGCCTACTATTCAAGGCCCGATTTGCCTAATATGTCAAGTTTTCCTGAATTTATATAATTTTCAAATTTTCTTTCTTATGAAATGATAAATCTGTCCATATCATTATGTCTAAGTTAATTTGTTTCAATTTGAGTTAAATCTAAGGTAGATATATGACCTAACCTAACCAACCCTACCTATCCTAACCTAACCTATCTTAGCCTAACCTAAACTAACAAAAGTAAGTCATTAAATTATGATCCTAATATAAAATAATAATAATAATTCAAATAAACTATTTGGAAAAAATTTATTGAAAAAAAGAAAATCCCTCGGCCTATTAGGCAAATCTGACCTTGCATAGTAGGCCGAGAGCTGCGGTCTGGCTACTAGGTACGACATATATATACATATATATATTGCAAGTTGACGAGGCTTTTGTAGCTGTTCGTAGAACAGCTAGAAACGCTTTCTGTCCTCTTCTCTTCCCAGTGATATATGCAATATCATTTTTCCAATTGCATTTGACACTGCTCACGTCTCCTCTTCCCACCACTCCTCCACACTACACAACAAACTTCAACGCCTGATCTCCAACAGTCCTTGGGCGAAATACTCTCTCTCTGACTGTGTTACCAACCTTTCATCCTACCCTATTTCTAAGCACCAGCAAGAACTTCTTGGCCTTGGTCTATCTTTTGCTACTTCCCCTGGCCCACGCTGTGGCATTGATCTCATCAGTTATATATCATTATATATATTGATCTCATCAGTTATATATTGTTATATTATCATAGCAATATGGAAGTTGTAGTTAAGGACCTGGTGACTCTAGTGGGAGCCCTGAGGACAGAGTTGGACTCTCTGCGGGAGGAGGTGCGTCAGCTCAAAAAACAACGAGAAGTAACGAAGGAGGAGACCAGCAGTAAAGGGACCTCGTCTTGGAGAGTTGTGAAAGACAGGGGCCTTAAGAAGACTTTGATAAAGCCGCCTTCAAACGCCATAGCAACTTCTAATTCATTTGACGTTTTGGTGGACGAGTGCTGTGGAGAGACTGTGGATCGCGCAAAAGGGAAAGCAACGAAGAGAAAGGAAGCGCAGGCCCCTCAGAAAGTAAAGGAAGTACCTAAGCAAACATTAGTTGTGGGAGATTCCCAGATAAGGTATTTGGATAGAACGTTTTGTGCTAGAGATAGGGGGAACAGGTTAAGGGTTTGCTATCCCGGAGCTGGCATTGGTGATATTATAAACAACATGAATGATATTATGGCTGGTAATGGGAACAATCCCATTATTTGCATTAGCGGGGGAGGAAATGATGTTGGTCGAGTTAGGAGTGAGGAACTGATTCAGAGGTATAAAACAGCCATAGAGTTAGTTAGGAGCAAGGGAGGAATCCCGATCATATGTGGCATTCTTCCAAGAAAGGGAGTGGGAAATGAATGGATATCGAGGGCACTTGGTGTCAATTGCCGGCTGGAAAGATATTGCAAATCAAATGCAATATCTTTCATAGACAACTGGGAACACTTCTATGGAAGAAATGAAATGTATGCTCGTGATGGGGTGCATCTATCGAGAGCTGGGGTTGTTGCTGTTGCGAACTCGTTAGAAGAAGTGGTTAGAGGTGTTTGTTTGGGTTTAAACTGTTAGTAGATAGAGGTATGGGAATTGATTTGGAGGAAGGAGGTAATAAAAGTATGTGTTTGTGGGAGAAAGGAATTGGCAAAACGATCAGGGAAAGAGAAGGTCCGCAAAATAACAATTCACTTAGGGTATATTACACTAACAGTAGAAGTCTAAGAAATAAAATTAACGAATTAAATGCTCTTGTCTGCACAGAAAAAATAGATATTATTGCACTTATCGAAACGTGGATGAATGTAGAAAATAGAGAACTATTAGCTGAATATCAAATATATGGATTTAAACTATTTCACACAGATAGATATATTAGACGAGGAGGTGGAGTAGCCATATATGTTAGGGACAATTTGAAATGTAGTCTCAAAGAGGGAATCAAAACAGAGCCACACACAGAAACTATTTGGATTGAATTAAACGAAAAAGCTAATAATATTATAATAGGAGTAATATATAGGCCACCAAATTTAGACAGAATGGAAGCAAAGCATCTATGGGATGAAATATCTAGAGCATCTAGATCTAACAGTATTTATGTCATGGGTGACTTTAATTTTAGCGGAATAAACTGGTTGAACAAAACAGGGAATAGTGAAGCAGAAGATTTTCTAGAATTAATTGACGATTGCTTTCTTACGCAACACATTAAGGAACCAACACGGGAAAATAATATTTTAGATTTAGTATTAACTAACAGGGAAACGCAAATTAATGACATCGAAATAGGGAGTGAGCTAGGGAGCAGTGATCACAAAGAAATCAGATTTAGCATAGAATGGAATAGACCAGTAGGAGAAAATTCTGTTAAAGTGCCAGATTTTCGAAAAGCTGATTTTAATAGCCTAAGAAATTTTTTGGGTCAAATTGATTGGAAAGTCTTGGGTATGGGGTGTGGGCCGGTCTTGGAGCGAGACATGAACCCAGCGATAGGTGACTTAAATGGGGATTTCGATGTGGATTCAATATATAACTTATTTAAGAATATTCTAAACAAAGCACAGGAACGTAGTATACCATACAAATTGAATAGATCGAATACTAATGACCCAAAGTGGATAACAAAGAATTTGAAGAACCTTATAGGTAAAAAGAGAGCTTGGTACAAAAGGATTAAAAATGGGGAGGTCACTTTAGAACAGGAATTCGTACAACTGGTTAGAAATGTTAAAAAAGAGATAAGGAAAGCAAAAAGAAACTATGAAGTTCGCATAGCAGGGCAAGCAAAGACAAATCCTAAAGGGTTTTTTCAGTTATATCGTACTAAGACTAGGGAAAGGATAGGTCCATTAAAAACTGAGACAGGTCAAATAACAGATAGTGATGAAGAGATGAGTAGTATTTTTAATAAATATTTTGTATCTGTATTTACTAAAGAGGAACTTAACAATATGCCTTCAGCCGAACAAGTCTATGTGGGTGGGGACGAGGACAGGTTGACGAGTTTAGCAGTTACCAGGGAGGATGTTCTTAAACAAATAGTAAAACTCAAACCAAACAAATCCCCAGGGCCGGATGAAGTGTTTGCCAGGGTGCTTAAAGAATGCAAAGAGGAGCTTTGTGACCCACTGTCAACCATATTTAATAAATCAATAGAGTCAGGCAGAGTGCCAGAGTTTTGGAAAGTTGCTAATGTGATACCAGTTTTTAAGAAAGGAGATAGATCACTTGCGTCTAACTATCGACCAATTAGCCTAACGTCTATTGTGGGAAAGTTACTCGAATCTATAATAGCAAATAAAATTCGTCTTCATCTTGAAAAACATAAATTAATAATTGAGTCGCAACATGGTTTTATAAATGGCCGTTCATGTTTAACAAATTTGTTATCTTTTTATTCTAGCATTGTTGAGGCAGTTGATAGTGGTAAGGATTGCGATGTTGTATACCTTGACTTTAGCAAAGCTTTTGATACAGTGCCACATGAAAGACTGATTAAAAAAATAGAGTCTCATGGTATTGGGGGTGCTATATTAAGCTGGATTAGGGCATGGCTATACCAAAGGAAACAGAGAGTTAGTATAAATGGAATCAAGTCAGAGTGGGAAAATGTTGTAAGTGGAGTGCCTCAAGGCTCTGTCCTGGGACCTCTGTTGTTTATAATATATATAAATGATTTAGATTCAGGTTTGAGTAGCAACATTTGCAAATTTGCCGATGATACGAAAATCGGTAGGGAAATTAATTCGGAGGAGGACTCACTATCACTTCAAGTTGATCTAGATAGGGTTTTGAAATGGTCAAAGGATTGGCAGATGCAGTTTAATGCTGATAAATGTAAAGTTCTGAGGTTAGGTAATGATGATAGAGTTACAAGATACGAGCTAGATGGTGTTGTGATTGCGAAGTCGGATTGCGAAAGGGATCTGGGAGTTATGATTAGTAAGAATTTAAAACAAAAGGATCAATGCATAAATGTTCGTAATAAGGCAAATCGGACACTTGGATTTATTTATCGCAGCGTTAGTAACAAGACACCTGGTGTGGTTCTCAAGCTATATCTTGCTCTAGTTAGGCCCCATTTAGATTATGCAGTTCAGTTTTGGTCGCCATATTATAGAATGGATATAAATTCACTTGAACGTGTCCAGCGTAGGATGACTAAGTTAATTCCCCAAATTAGAAATCTTTCATATGAAGAAAGATTAACAAAGCTTAAGTTGCATTCACTGGAAAGGCGAAGAGTTAGGGGTGACATGATAGAGGTTTACAAGTGGATGAATGGACATAACCGGGGGGATATTAATAGGGTATTAAAAGTATCAACACAGGACAGAACACGAAACAATGGATATAAATTGGATAAGTTTAGATTTAGGAAAGACTTGGGTAAATACTGGTTCAGTAACAGGGTTGTTGATTTGTGGAACCAATTGCCGCGTAACATTGTGGAGGTGGGGTCCCTCGATTGTTTCAAGCACGGGTTGGACAAGTATATGAGTGGGATTGGGTGGTTATAGAATAGGAGCTGCCTCGTATGGGCCAATTGGCCTTCTGCAGTTACCTTTGTTCTTATGTTATGTTCTTATGTTGGACAAGTATATGAGTGGGATTGGGTGGTTATAGAATAGGAGCTGCCTCGTATGGGCCAATAGGCCTTCTGCAGTTACCTTTGTTCTTATGTTCTTATGTTCTTAGTTCCTTTGACAGGTTTGTCAATTCTAACTCTAGTACTCTTTCGGACCTGTCCGCCTTCAGAGGGCCCTTATCCCCGATCTTGACAGCTTGTTTTCGAAAAATCACCACCTTCCTCGTCGCTTCCAGCTTGCTCTTGCCTCCCTGAAATCTAACAACTCTATTCTTATCCTTCCTTCCGACAAAGGCAATTCGGTGGTTGTCCTTGACCGTGAGGACTACCTCCGAAAAGCAGATGTCTTGCTCTCTGACTCTCGCACTTATGCTCCTCTGACTTC
Source organism: Procambarus clarkii (assembly GCF_040958095.1). Classification (NCBI taxonomy): domain Eukaryota; kingdom Metazoa; phylum Arthropoda; class Malacostraca; order Decapoda; family Cambaridae; genus Procambarus; species Procambarus clarkii. The sequence continues at coordinate 39,511,172 of NC_091179.1, forward strand.
TAACCCTTTGGATCGTCTCAAAACTTCCTTTAACCGCAAACTAAGACAGCTCTCTAGTCTTTGCCCCCTGACTTTAATCTCATTAAACGTTTCCGTGTCATCTGCCCTTTTCTTCCTTCTTTCTATATTCTTCCTAAGACTCATAAACCTGGTGTTCCTCTTCGTCCTATCATTTCTTCACGGGGCTCTGTCAGCTATCCTCTTGCCTCCTGGCTCGCTAAAACCCTGACGCCTTAACTTGGCACTTTTTCCCCTGCCCATCTTTGTCACTCTCAGGACTTTATAGAAAGACTGCGCCTACAACCCTCTTATAAGATGCTTAGTCTTGATGTCGACTCTCTGTTCACTAATGTTCCGCTCGATGACGTTCTCTCTTTCCTTAGACAGAAGGCGTCAGAGGGCCTTCTTCCTCTCCCGCTTCCCACTGACGTTTTCCTCGAACTCATTAGACTCTGTGTTGACTCTAACTCTTTCTCTTTCAACGGTAATTATTACACTCAAACTTTCGGTGTGGCTATGGGTTCCCCTCTCTCCCCTGTTCTTACTAATTTCTGCATGGAATACTTCGAAACTGTTCTTCTTCCTTCTATTGATACTCGTCCCTCTCTCTGGCTTCGCTATGTTGATGACATTTTTGCTTTGTGGCCTTATGACCTTAGTCTTTTCCAGCCTTTCCTCTCCTCTCTTAACAATTTGGCTCCTTCTATCCATTTCAAAGTTGAGTGGGAATCTAATTCCCTCCATCCTTTTCTTGACGTTCACGTTCACAGCTCTCTGTCCGGGTTCTCTTTCTCTGTCTACCGTAAACCCATGCATAGTGGCATGTACATTCACTTCTTTTCCTACCATCCTCCTTCTGTTAAGAAAAGTGTCCTCGTCTCTCTCTTCCTCCGCGCTCTACGCCTCAGCGACCCTCAGTTTCTTGATTCTGAAATTGCCCTTATCTACAAATCATTCTCTCGCCTTGGTTACCCTTTGCATTTCATCAACTGTTCCTACTCTCAAGCAAAACGCAATTTCTTTCATCCTAAACCTGCTTCCAACACTAGTAGCACTGTACTATGCCTTCCCTTCATATCTGAACTCAAAACTTTTAACAATACCTTTCGCCCTCTTGACATAAAGCTCGCCTTCAGACAAACTAACACACTTCGTAGCAATCTAGTTCACACTGCTCCTCATACTTCTAGTGTTGCTGGTGTCTACTCTATTTCCTGTTCGTCTTGTCCTCTCCAATACTTTGGCGAAACTGGCCGTACACTGAATGACAGACTTAAAGAACACAAGAGAAGTGTTAAGTCTGCAGACACTAACAATGCTCTCTTCTGTCATGTGAAGGATTCCAATCATCCTATTGATTGGTCTTCCTCCAAAATAATCTTTCCTGCCTCTACTCTACATAGACGCAGTCTTGTTGCAGGCGATGAGTCACAATAACGTGGCTGAAGTATGTTGACCAGACCACACACTAGAAGTTGAAGGGACGACGACGTTTCGGTCCGTCCTGGACCATTCTCAAGTCGATTCTTGAGAATGGTCCAGGACGGACCGAAACGTCGTCGTCCCTTCAACTTCTAGTGTGTGGTCTGGTCAGCAGTCTTGTTGAATCGGCTCTAATACACAATGTACCCAACATGAACTTGAGTCCTGGCTTTGTTTCTGTGGACTCTTCCCTTTCACAGTATATACTCAAATGCTCTAATCTTTCTAACAAACGTGACCTAACATAGCTTACCCTTCCATTTATCTTTCTTTTTCTTTCCTTTTCTTTCTCTTTTCTCTCTTTTCTGTTCTTTGGTTTTCTTTTCGTTCCCTTACTATCCTCTTCTTATTCCTATTACTATCTCCTTCTCATTCGGTGGTTATAATAGAAGCTGCCTCGTATGGGCCAATAGGCCCTCTGCAGTTCCTACTACTATCTCCTCCACTACACTTTGCTCCTCACCTCTCTCTAGCCTATTTATTGCCTGCTTCTACTTCCTCATCACAATCGACTTGAGAATGGTCCAGGACGGACCGAAACGTCGTCGTCCCTTCACCTTCTAGTGTGTGGTCTGGTCAACTTACTTTGGGACTACATTAGCCGTTTTCATATTTCTGGTAGGTCTCCCGTTTCCAGTGATCTACTATACACCTTTGGAGAGTGGCAAACAAAGTGCTCCTGCACACTCTTTCAATATCCATGGTGAGATTCCGTCCGGCCCAACAGCCTTTCTCACGTCCAGCTCCAATAGCTGCCTCTTGACCTCATCTCTTGTAATTTCGAACCCTTCCAAGGTTGTCTGGTTTACTGCCACCTCTCCTAGCGCCGTGACCTCTCCTTGTTCTATTGTAAAGTCCTCCTGAATCCTCTTGTTGAGTTCTTCACATACCTCTTTGTCATTCTCTGTGTACCTGTCCTCACCCGTCCAAAGTTTCATCACCTGTTGCTTCACTGTGGACTTCCTCCTGATGTGACTGTGTAGTAGCTTTGGTTCGGTCTTGGCTTTATTAGCTATATCATTTTCATACTTTTTCTCAGCTGCTCTTCTCACACTAACATACTCGTTCCTGGTTCTCTGGTATCTCTCTCTACTTTCTGGTGTTCTGTTATTATGGAAGTTCCTCCATGCCCTTTTGTTCAGCTCCATTGCTTACATACTTTCCCTATTAAACCACGGATTCTTCTTTTGCTGCTCGTTTTTTTTTTGTTATTTTTTTGTCGGGCCGGGATAAACCTGTTTACCACCTCCTGACACTTTTGGGTGACATAGTCTATCATGTCTTGTACGGACTTGGTTCTGAGTTCTGTGTCCCATGGTATATCCCTTAGGAATTTATTCATCTCCACATAATTTCCCTTTCGGTACGCCAGCCCTTTGTTTCCCAGTTCTTTTTGGGGGAGATAATTCCTAGCCCAACCAGGTACTTAAAGCTCAATACACTATGATCACTCATTCCCAAGGGGGCTTCCAACTTAACTTCCCTTATATCCGATTCATTTAGGGTAAATATCAGGTCAAGCAAAGCTGGCTCATCCTCTCCTCTCCTTCTTGTCGGTCCGTTGACGTGTTGACTTAGAAAGTTTCTTGTTGCCACGTCCAGCAGCTTTGCTCTCCATGTGTTTAGGAGGGGTGTAGGGAGAAGGGGGGGTTTACTCCGACTTGTTAACCCCTACACACACACACACACAGCACAATTCAGGTCCCAACTTGAGCTCACAGTGAGTTACTGCCTTATTCTCTATCAATCTATCAAGATTACTATTCTATTATCGAATGAAATGCATTACATGTGACTACTATATGATATTATTTAAACCTTGCAAATTTGTTGAAGCCTTCAGAGAGAGGCGCACTTACCAGTCACCATCCAACAAGCACAACCAGGCAGTTATATGGCGGGTCTTCCCATGCTGACCATCAGGTCATGGGGAGTCAACTGCTGGCGGCTGTGGAGTGAGGACGTCTTACCGACCCTCCGTGGCTGTTGGGGTTGTTTGTCATTTTGGTCTCCAGGTGGTGTGGCCGTCTCTGCCCTCCCAGTTTGTTGCTGCCTGGCTGCGTGTTGACGTGGCGGTCCTGACATGGGAGGCCATCTTCCCCCTGTTGTGCGTGTGAACTCCGTGGGCCTGGAGTTCACTTGTAAGGCTGGATATACGACCATCGAGATAGTGATGTGTGACATGCTTCGTATCCCGGTGGAGGCTATCTACGGTGTAGAGCTTGTTACAGCCCACCGGGTTGTTATCAAGTTCGTGAGGGAAGAGGCGGAGTACGGGACTTCCTCCGTCGGTACGAGGGGCGTCCGTTGCCGGCTCTGTGGCGGTTTCGGACCGCAGTGGTGCCCTGACTTATGACAGTGTCCATGGTGCGCCCCTGAAGTTCCCTGAAGACCTCCTCCGGAGTTACTTTGGGAGGTTTGGTACTGTTCTCAGCGTTTGGGTGAACACGCTCTCCTCGGGGCGGTATGCTGGGAGGCGAAAAAACATTCGCATGTTGGTAATGCACCTGCGGTCGGATATACCATCTTCTGTCCGGCTTATGGGATACTACGTCCAGGTGTATTATGCCCGGCAGCCTCGTACCTGTTTCCGGTGTGGCCTGTTGGGGCATTAGGCTGCCGGGTGCTCTGAGGCCCCAGCTGCTCCTGTCAACTTGTTCCGAGAAGAGGATTTCCCGCCGCTCCCACTGAAGGCAGTCTCCAGTGATGATAAGGAGGTGTGCGCCCCGTTCGCTGCTGCAGCTCCCCTGGCGACGCCTGACGTTCCTCCGGTTGTTGCCGACCCTCCTCCGCGTATTGCGGTATCGTTGGTTGGTTTGCCTGATCCTGTCACTGTCCATGCTGCTCCCGTGGGCCTTCCTGGTGCTCCTCGTGTGGCATTGCTGTCTTCTCTCTCGTCTTCGGATGCTGCGCCTAGCCCTGTGTCTGTGACTTGGGTCCCGGATGTGCTGGGTGCTGGGGTGGCTGTGGAGCCTCCTGCAGTGTGTGGCCCGGTTTTCCCTGTGGTAGAGGCTGCTGCCGTTCTGTGTCGGGCGTCGGTTCATCCGGCTCGTGGTACCCGTGTTTCTGGGTCCACTTCCGGCTCAGACAATATCCGGCCGGTGCCCAAACGTTCCCGGCATTCGTCTTCTGCCTGGGCCGATGTTGGTGACTTCAGTGACTGGGGGTCTTTGGGTGTTGACGATATGGATGCGGATGCGTCGATGTCTCCACAGTTAGTGGTGGCGGAGGTACATGTACCTGCTGGTGCTGGTACCTGTGTCTTGGACGTGCCTTCAGTTCTTTCTCCGCCAGGGAAACTCTCTGCAGTGGGGGGGTGGTGGCTTCCGCTGCCAGGGATGGTGTGGAGTCTGGTGCTGGGCGTGGCCTGATGGTGACATTACAGAAGGATGCGCACCATCCGGTTCCCTGCTGTCGTCTGGTGGTGTGCCCGGGGCCGCGGGTGCCCCTGTGGTGGTGCCCTGTGGCCCGTTCACTCCTGTGAGGGTGTGCGTTGGGGACCTGGAGGACGTGTTGCTGGCGTCTGTGATGCCACGGTGTTACTGGACGGAGATTGCCAAGTTACTGTTGTCTGACGGACCGGAGTTTCATGGTGGGCAGGTTCCCTTTATGTGGGGGCGAGTGGTGACTTCTCGCCTCGTGAGTAATACCATCTGGGTCCCCTATTTGCGGGTGTTTGTTGCCCCGGTTCCGGATGTTATGGCGTCCCCGGTGGATGGACGGGACCCTTGGCGGTGGGTGCTCTGGGAAGCGTTCAATGTACGGTTCCCGCGGGCCAGGTTCCCGGGCAAGTATGTCCACTAATTTCCTGTGTATTTGCTATATGCCATGCTGTGTGCATATAGCAAATATGCTATCCTCTGGCTGTTTGTTTGCCCTGTTATATTATGTGCTCGTGCCTCTTCCTTTGTGTGTTCCTTTGCCGTATGACATATTACTTTCTAGTGCTTGGCGTCACTCGTTTTGCGTTTTGGCTTGGCGCTTCGCCTTTCCTGGCTTCGCAATTTACCCTTAACGGGTACGCCGGGGCGCATCCGATCCCACTATCGTCGTCGCCCCCTAACTCAACAACAACAATAACCATCAGGTCATGTTGCTCCATGTGGTTCTCCACACTGTATATGCACCGGTGATGCCACTAGCTCCATTTTGGTTTCTTCGCTCTATGGCTTGTGATATGCCTATGCTACGTTTCACCCTCTCGCCATAATATTTGGCGAGAGGCCAAATACTATGATCTAGCCTTTATACTCCTTCAATGTCCCGAGTATTTGAGGAATCTCCGCGGACCTCACTAACACGTGTGTCTCTTACCGGCAGCGGCCTACTACTGCGTGTGTGTGTGTGTGTGCTAATATGTGTTTGTGTGCTACTGAACTCTATCATATCAACATTTGAAACTGTGTATGGAGTCTGCCTCCACTCCATCATTACTTATTTTATTCCATTTGTTAACTACTCAGACACTGAAAAAATATTCTGTCTCTGTGGCTCATCTGGTTAATACGTTTCCACCTGTTCGTGTTCCACCCCATGCTAAAGAGTTTGTCTTTGTCCACCCTGTCAATTCCCCTGAGAATCTTCCACGAACAGAGGCCTGTGGAACCCTGCTGGTGACATCTCGCCACTCTGATTTCTCCCCCCCCCTCCCCTCACAGTTACTCTCTGTTTCCTGTTGCTTAAATACTCTCCTATCTACTGGAGCACCTTACCTTACCTTTTACTCCTGCCTGTTGCTCAAACTTTTGTAACAGCCTTTAGATGAGAAATCCCCTACAACGATGATGGGTCATTGCCTTCAATGACATATGAATGCAATGACATATTCAGTCATTGGATGACTGAATATGTACACAATTAACCTTCAGAAACTATTATCGCCCTGTTAGACAGTTTTGGGGTGAAAATGGAATTCCATTCACGTTATTTACCAGAATTCCTTTCTTTTTTTGAAGATTATAGAGTATACATGTTCACAAAACTTTATTTGAAACTTTATTTGAATATGGAGAATATAATATGAGCGATAGGAAGATAATTCAATTCGCATATACCAATTTTGCAATGCCTAACTGCAAAAAGACATTTTGCATAGATGGGACAGGAAAATGTCTATCACTGTGTGATGATTCCTCATATTACTGAGCTGTAAGTATACCTTTCTGGATGTATGCTATATATTGTCTTTCATATTATTGCCGAATTATTATTTTTATTATTATTAATATTATTATTATTATTATTATTATTATTATTATTATTATTATTATTATTCTGTGTTGTTCATAAGATTTTTATTTATTGTTACAGATTTGATGTGGCAGAGGAACTGGTCTCCCACACAAAATTATTCAAGCACTAGGATTGGTATGACCAACATCTGAAAAATTATCCTCGTTCCCACTGTAATTTTTTTTTGTTAAGACTTGAATGTAAACTTTTATTACCAATAAAAACAATAAAAACCTATAAAATGTATATTCTTACACCTCTGTTGAAGTTAGGTTAGGTGGGAAAAGTTACTTAAGCCATTTTTTGAATAATAACATTAAATAAACTACATTAAAGTAGGGTACCAAGGCCTCATTGCGCATCTTTGTGACGTCACTCACAGTTGAAAATGTCTGGTTGGTGTTGACCTTGATACCCATCTGTTAATGAGTGTCCATATTTTATCCCTATACTGGGACAGCTTTTGTGACGTCGCTAAAACAACAATGGATCTTATTACTATAGAATGCTTTTGTTTATTATAGGTTAAGTTAGGTTGTTTGGTGGGGTTGATGAACTGAATATTAAAATAAATATGAGCAATGATACAATGAGGTACGATATAAATGGATATAAGACATCATAGCTTAGCCTGTGATGACACAGCGAACAGTTGAGCCATTAGGAGATTAAGGAATGTGCTAATGAGAGGCAGGGGCCCCTCCTCGAAACGCACCCTATTGATGGATCAAACCATGAGAACATCAGAATGAAGGTAACTATAGAAGGCCTATTTCAAAACATGTGAAACAGCTTCTACTCATTATAGTTCATATATAGATACACCAAATGAGTATTTTGATTTATTTTATGATACAGTAAGGTGATTTTGGAGCGATTATGAGGTGTTCACAGGACTAGCAGTGAGGGAGGATTTAAATGAAAATAGCTGAGTGATGTTCTAGCTTGTTTTGTTTTTTTAAATTATATAATGGCAAAAATATCCGCATTCAGCTGGAGACTCCAATAGGGGCTTCAGTAGTGTTCTTATGCCCGATTTTTACGTTATATTATCGCTGCCGCATGTGAAATTCATAATAGTTCTTGCTCTGTGCTGCTCCCCTTGTTTCATACGATAGGGTGATAGTGGATTTCAACCTTTCCCATGCTCAATAAACAATCCTTAGATGGACACTATGTATATAAGGTGAGCAAATAAGTCCTTTGGAATATTGATAGAGTGGCATGAATGAATGTATGAATTGAGAGGAAAGGGTGTATATAATTAAATAGGGAATAGGCCTACTGCAGTTCATCTAATAGTGCTAGTTGATGTTTTTATTGACATAAATTGGAAGTAAATAGGAAATCCTGCAAAGGCCTTGTGCAATTTAATTTCTTATATCCAATATGCGATCTTATCTCGGAAATGAACTTTGAAAAATCGGGAACATTAAGAAAATTGGTTTAAATATGCCATTATAGAAAACTGACTTATTCAGGGGATATGAAGACTGGCTAGCTGATGACGTCATTTGAACATTGGCGATGTCTGTGCAGGGTCACTGGGGTAACGGAAAACACCCAAGACAAGGCCCGACCTTTTAATCCCCTTGAACGAAATGGCACGACCTAGGAGAGTAACCCTGCATTCCCACGGAAAAAAATTACGACACATAGACTGGCCATCGATGCTTCACAGACAAAAATCATGAAACGTAGACAGGCCATCGATGTTTCACGGAAAAATATCACGACACATTAACCGGCCATCGATGTTTCATGGAAAAATATCGCGACACATTGACCGGTCATCGATGTTTCACGGAAAAATATCACGACACATTGACCGGTCATCGATGTTTCACGGAAAAATATCGCGACACATTGACCGGTCATCGATGTTTCACGGAAAAATATCGCGACACATTGACCGGTCATCGATGTTTCACGGAAAAATATCACGACACATTGACCGGCCATCACTGTTTTATGCAAAAAAACACGACACGTAGACCAGCTTGGGAAAAAGCAAAATGGACGGTCTACTTCCACTACTCGTATTTAAGGGTGCGCCTCCAAAACTGGACTCGTTATCTTGTGCACATACCCAACTCAAGCCGCCGTGACTCCCCACTCTCTCCTTGTTTGGAATGATATCCTAACATCCCCTTTTCTTGAATTAGTGTCTTCTGTTACCCTATCCACAGCCATCTCTCTCTCTCTCTCTCTCTCTCTCTCTCTCTCTCTCTCTCTCTCTCTCTCTCTCTCTCTCTCTCTCTCTCTCTCTCTCTCTCTCTCTCTCTCTCTCTCTCTCTCTCTCTCTCTCTCTCTCTCTCCCTCGCATTCCAGGAAACCTCCCCAGGAAAGAGCAAAAGCCAGCTATCATATAAAACATTTAATAAATTAAAACATTCATAATAAAAGACATATAATCTACAATATTACCATACAACACTTTAAACTGCTACAACACAGTAATACTCCAATATCATATCATACCCTGGTTTCACGAACTATCCATATCCAGTGGCTGCACAACTCTGGGCTCACAACCTAATACTCACTCACTGTTTGGGGCTGAAATACCTAGCACAACAATGATGTATCTTCAACCATAGAGGTATATGAAACTCTGCTTGGGGCTGAAATACCTGGAACATCTACATAAGAATCCCTAGCATCTCTTCAATCCCCAGCACTTCAATGCATGAAGTTTGCATAGCAGGGCGAACAAAGACAAATCCTAAAGGGCTTTTTCAGTTATATCGACCAAAGATTAGGAATAGGATAGGTCCATTAAAACTGGACTGGTCTGTTACGGACCCGAGCCCAGCGTCCGAGCACGGAGCTGTGACGACCGCGCCATCTGTGGGTCAGCTCCCGAAACCCCCTCCAAATGGACGACGCCATCTAGCGAGGGCGGGATATACCGGCCACAGGGGCTGGTTTCCCGTCTTAATCAGCTCGTGACATAGCCGCTGCTGACCTCTGGTGAGGTGACGTTTAGACAGCAACGCCATCTATGGAGTGAATAGGTGGGCGTTTGTGTCTAAGCCTGTAAGTGAGGTGACCTAGGGTGTCCCTAGTACTGATGACGTGTCTGATTACAGAGTCGACCTGGGACTGCTGGATTGGACGATGGGCAGTCTACCCAAGGCAGCCAAAGTATCTCCACGTGTTTGCTGCAGAAGCTGTGAGTCACCCCCCCCCCCCGGATGAACACTGTTGTGTTAGCCTGCCTGTGAGGTGGCAGAACCAGGAATTGTCGTACCCGGGGCTGACTGGTGAAGACTAGCCACTGGGGTGTTGTTGAGAGAGGAGAGTGATCTGTGGAATCACACGAGGCTCCTGCCTAGGGCTAGCAACCCTAGTATCGGTCGTGGAGTGGCCTACGCAGCAGAGCTGATTGGAACCCAGCTACAGGCTGGATTTGTGGTTGAAGGCCTCCAGGACGGTGCACCCAGTGGGACTGTGATTTGACTGGCCTGTGGCCAGGGCAGACTCGCCTAGGGAATCGAAGGATTCATCGTGAGGCCAAAAGAAGAGAACCAGGGCTACTCGTCTTGAGCACCGTGAAACGTCCTGAGTCTTCGGAGGAAGACAAGTGATTGTAAATAAGTGTAGTCATAGTAACCGCGTGTGACTGTTTATATATTTATTTATTGGTGGTGGTAATATATATATTTAATTTAGTGAATTTGTATCCCTTTCTCTTTAATTTACTTGCGTTACGGAACACACCCCTTGAAAGCCACTACTAACTTGGGGCCGGATACCCACACTCTAATAACATCAGAGAAGAACCCCAGTTGCGACCCAATAGGGCCGTAACAATCGACCAAAGGTTAGGAATAGGACAGGTCCATTAAAACTGAGACTGGTCAGATAACTGATAATGACGAAGAGATGTGTAATATTTTTAATAAATAAATTATCTCTGGATTTACTAAAGAAGAACTTAACTCTATGCCTTCAGCCAAACAAGTCTATGTGGGTGGGGAAGAGGACCTGTTGATTAGATTAGCAGTTACCAGTGAGGATGTTATTAAACAAATAGTGATAGAAAAGAGATAGATCACTTGCTTCAAACTATCAGCAAATTAACCTAACGTGTATTGTGGGAAAGTTACTTGAATCGATAATTGCAAATAACATTCGTCTTCCTCTTGAAAAACATTAATTAAGAAATGATTCACAACATAGTTTTACTATTGGCCGTTCATGTTTAGCAAATTTGCTATCATTTTATTCCAGCATAGTTGAGGTAGTTGATGGTGGAAAGGTTTGTGATGTTGTGTACCTTGACTCTAGCAAAGCTTTTGATACAGTGCCACATGAAAGACTGATTAAAAAGATAGAGGCTCATGGTATTGGGGGTGCTATATTAACATAAGAACATAAGGACAAAGGCAACTACAGAAGGCCTATTGGCCCATACGAGGCAGCTCCTACTTATAACCACCCAATCCCACTCATATACATGTCCAACCCATGCTTGAAACAATCGAGGGACCCCACCTCCACCATGTTACGCGGCAATTGGTTCCACAAATCAACAACCCTGTTACTGAACCAGTATTTACCCTTATCCTTTACCCTATTATTTAAGTCTTTCCTTTCCTTTCAGTCAGTCAGGTGCTGTCACAGTGAGAGGTTGTGTTAGCTGGAGCTCTGGAGTAACATTATTATTGCAATAATGGAAGGATTAGTGAAGGATTTGGTGAGTTTGGTTGGAGCTCTGAGAGCAGAGATGGATTCCCTGTGGGAGGAGGTACGACGGCTGAGACTTCAAGAGGATACAAAGGAGGAGACCAGTGTTGACGAGACCTCATCGTGGAGAGTCGTGAAGGACAGGGGTCTTAAGAAGACCTTGACAAGGCCGCCTACAGACGCCCTAATGACAGCAAATTCATTTGCCGTGTTGGAGGACGAGTGCTGTGGTGCGCCTGCAGTGAGGAAATCAGCGAGAAGCGGCGGAGCGCAGGCCCCTCAGGCTGCTCAGAAAGTTAAGGAGGTACCGAAGCGAATTTTGGTTGTGGGAGATTCCCAGGTGAGGTATTTAGACAGAACGTTTTGTGCCAGAGATAGGGGGAACAGAATAAGGGTTTGCTATCCGGGAGCTGGAATTGGTGATATTGTTGGAAACATGAATGGTATTATGACGGGAAATTGGAACAAACCCATTATTTGTATTAGTGCAGGGGGTAATGATGTTGGGCGAGTTAGGAGTGAGGAACTAATACAGAGATTCAGGACAGCCATTCAATTAGTTAGGAGGAAGGGAGGAATCCCGATCATATGTGGCATTCTTCCAAGAAAGGGAGTGGGAAATGAATGGATGTCGAGGGCACTTGGTGTCAATTGCCGGCTGGAAAGATATTGCAAATCAAATGCAATATCTTTCATAGACAACTGGGAACACTTCTATGGAAGAAATGAAGTGTATGCTCATGATGGGGTGCATCTATCGAGGGCTGGGGTTGTTGCTGTTGCGAACTCAGTGGAACCAGTGGTTAGAGGTGTTTGTTTGGGTTTAAGCTGTTAGTAGATAGTGGTATGGGAATTGATTTGGAGGAAGGAGGTAATAAAAGTATGTGTTTGTGGGAGAAAAGAATTGGCAAAATGATCAGGGAAAAAAAAGGGCCTCAAAATAACAATTCACTTAGGATATATTACACTAACAGTAGAAGTCTAAGAAATAAAATTAATGAATTAAATGCTCTTGTCTGCACAGAAAAAATAGATATTATTGCACTTACCGAAACGTGGATGAATGTAGAAAATAGAGAACTATTAGCTGAATATCAGATAAATGGATTTAAACTATTTCGCACAGATAGATATATTAGGGGAGGAGGGGGAGTAGCCATATATGTTAAAGACAATTTGAAATGTAGTCTCAAAGAGGGAATGAAAACTGAGCCACACACAGAAACTATTTGGGTAGAATTAAACGAAAAAGCAAAAAATATTATAATAGGAGTTATATATAGGCCACCAAATTTAGACAGAATGGAAGCAAAGCATCTATGGGATGAAATATCTAGAGCATCTAGATCTAACAGTATTTGTCATGGGTGACTTTAATTTTAGTGGAATAAACTGGGTGAACAAAACCGGGAATAGTGAAGCAGAAGATTTTCTAGAATTAATTGACGATTGCTTTCTTACGCAACACATTTTCCCTCATTATGTATGAGGGAAAATAATATTTTAGATTTAGTGTTAACTAACAGGGAAACACAAATTAATGACATCGAAATAGGGAGTGAGCTAGGGAACAGTGATCACAAAGTAATCAGATTTAGCATAGAATGGAATAGACCTGTAGGAGAAAATTCTGTTAAAGTGCCAGATTTTCGAAAAGCTGATTTTAATAGCCTGAGAATTTTTTTGGGTCAAATAGATTGGAAAGTCTTGGGTATGGGGTGTGGGCCGGTCTTAGAGCGAGACATGAACCCAGCGATAGGTGACGTAAAAGGGGATTTAAGAACATAAGAACAAAGGTAACTGCAGAAGGCCTATTGGCCCATACGAGGCAGGTTTTATTCTATAACCACCCAATCCCACTCATATACTTGTCCAACCCGCGCTTGAAACAATCGAGGGACACCATCTCCACCACGTTACGCTGCAATTGGTTCCACAAATCAACAACCCTGTTACTGAACCAGTATTTACCCAAGTCTTTCCTAAATCTAAACTTATCCAATTTATACCTATTGTTTCGTGTTCTGTCTTGTGTTGATATTTTTAATACCCTATTAATATCCCTCCCTGTTATGTCCATTCATCCACTTGTAAACCTTTATCATGTCACCCCTAACTCTTCGCCTTTCCAGTGAATGCAACTTAAGCTTTGTTAATCTTTCTTCATATGAAAGATTTCTAATTTGAGGGAATTACCTTAGTCATCCTACGCTGGACACGTTCAAGTGAATTTATATCCATTCTATAATATAGCGACCAAAACTGAACTGCATAATCTAAATGGGGCCTAACTAAAGATATAGCTTGAGAACCACACCAGGTGTCTTGTTACTAACGCTGCGATTAATAAATCCAAGTGTCCGATTTGCCTTATTACGAACATTTATGTATTGATCCTTTTGTTTTAAATTCTGACTAATCATAACTCCCAGATCCCTTTCGCAATCCGACTTCGCAATCTCAACACCATCTAGCTCGTATCTTGTAACTCTATCATCATTACCTAACCTCAGAACTGTACATTTATCAGCATTAAACTGCATCTGCCAATCCTTTGACCATTTCAAAACCCTATCTAGATCAACTTGAAGTGATAGTGAGTCCTCCTCCGAATTAATTTCCCTACCGATTTTCGTATCATCGGCAAATTTGCAAATGTTGCTACTCAAACCTGAATCTAAATCATTTATATATATTATAAACAACAGAGGTCCCAGGACAGAGCCTTGAGGCACTCCACGTACAACATTTTCCCACTCTGACTTGATTCCATTTATACTAACTCTCTGTTTCCTTTGGTATAGCCATGCCCTAATCCAGCTTAATATAGCACCCCCAATACCATGAGACTCTATCTTTTTAATCAGTCTTTCATGTGGCACTGTATCAAAAGCTTTGCTAAAGTCAAGGTACACAACATCACAATCCTTACCACTATCAACTGCCTCATCTATGCTAGAATAAAAAGATAACAAATTTGTTAAACATGAACGGCCATTTATAAAACCATGTTGCGACTCAATTATTAATTTGTTTTTCAAGATGAAGACGAATTTTATTTGCTATTATAGATTCGAGTAACTTTCCCACAATAGACGTTAGACTAATTGGTCGATAGTTAGACGCAAGTGATCTATCTCCTTTCTTAAAAACTGGTATCACATGAGCAACTTTCCAAAACTCTGGCACTCTGCCTGACTCTATAGATTTATTAAATATGGTTGACAGTGGGTCACAAAGCTCCTCTTTGCATTCTTTATGCACCCTGGCAAACACTTCATCCGGCCCTGGGGATTTGTTTGGTTTGAGTTTTATTATTTGTTTAAGAACATCCTCCCTGGTAACTGTTAAACTCGTCAACCTGTCCTCGTCCCCACCCACATAGAATTGTTCGGCTGAAGGCATATTGTTAAGTTCCTCTTTAGTAAATACAGATACAAAATATTTATTAAAAATACTACTCATCTCTTCATCACTATCTGTTATTTGACCTGTCTCAGTTTTTAATGGACCTATCCTTTCCCTAGTCTTTGTACAATATAACTGAAAAAACCTTTAGGATTTGTCTTTGCTTGCCCTGCTATGCGAACTTCATAGTTTCTTTTTGCTTTCCTTGTCTCTTTTTTAGCATTTCTAACCAGTTGTACGAATTCCTATTCTAAAGTGACCTCCCTATTTTTAATCCTTTTGTACCAAGCTCTCTTTTTACCTATAAGGTTCTTCAAATTCTTTGTTATCCACTTTGGGTCATTAGTATTCGATCTATTCAATTTGTATGGTATACTACGTTCCTGTGCTTTGTTTAGAATATTCTTAAATAAGTTATATATTGAATCCACATCGAAATCCCCATTTAAGTCAGCTATCGCTGGGTTCATGTCTCGCTCCAAGACCGGCCCCCACCCCATACCCAAGACTTTCCAATCAATTTGACCCAAAGAATTTCTTAGGCTATTAAAATCAGCTTTTCGAAAATCTGGCACTTTAACAGAATTTTCTCCTACAGGTCTATTCCATTCTATGCTAAATCTGATTTCTTTGTGATCACTGTTCCCTAGCTCACTCCCTATTTCGATGTCATTAATTTGTGTTTCCCTGTTAGTTAACACTAAATCTAAAATATTATTTTCCCGTGTTGGTTCCTTAATGTGTTGCGTAAGAAAGCAATCGTCAATTAATTCTAGAAAATCTTCTGCTTCACTATTCCCTGTTTTGTTCAACCAGTTTATTCCACTAAAATTAAAGTCACCCATGACGTAAATACTGTTAGATCTAGATGCCCTAGATATTTCATCCCATAGGTGCTTTGCTTCCATTCTGTCTAAATTTGGTGGCCTATATATAACTCCTATTATAATATTATTTGCTTTTTCGTATAATTCTATCCAAATAGTTTCTGAGTGTGGCTCAGTTTTGATTCCCTCTTTGAGACTACATTTCAAATTGTCCCTAACATATATGGCTACTCCCCCTCATCGTCTAATATATCTATCTGTGTGAAATAGTTTAAATCCATTTATCTGATATTCAGCTAATAGTTCTCTATTTTCTACATTCATCCACGTTTCGGTAAGTGCAATAATATCAATTATTGTGTTGATTCAATAAATACCCTATTATGGGGTCATGTGTTGATTCAATAAATACCCTATTAATATTCACTTTGTTATGTCCATTCATCCATTTGTAAACTCTTATCATGTCACCCTTAACACTTTGCCTTTCCAGCGAATGAAATTTAAGCTTTGTTAACCTCTCTTCATATGACAGGTTTCTAATTTCGGGAATTAACTTTGTCATCCTACGCTGGACGCGTTCTAGTGAATTTATATCCATTCCATAGTATTATAACTAAAACTGAGCTGCATGATCTAAATGCTCACTTTGATTAATTTTTTTGGAAGCAAGACTTGCCCACCCCTCATGCTCAGGACTTTCCAAACTATTTCACCCCCAAAAAATGATTTTACCCAAAGATCATTATTATCAGCTTTTCGAAAATCTGGCACTTTAACAGAATTTTTTTCTACAAATCTATTCCATTCTATGCTAAATCTGATTTCATTGTAATCATTGTTCCGTAACTCACTTCCTAATTCGTTTTCTTTAATTTGGGTTAGTTAACACTAAATCTAAAATATTATTTTCTCGCATTGGTTCCTTAATGTCTAAGAAAGCAATCGTCAATTAATTGTAGAAAATCTTCTGATTCGTTATTCCCTGTTCTGTTAATCCTGTTTATTCCACTAAAATTAAAGTCACCCATGACACAAATACTGTTTGACCTAGATTTTTCATCCTATAAATGCTTTGCTTCCATTCTGCCTTAGTTTGGTGGCCTGTAAATAACTCATATTATAAGATTTGTATTTTTTCGTTTAATTCTAGCTAGATAGTTTCTGTGTGTGGCTCCGTTTTGTTTATATATTTGAGATTACATTTACAGTTTTCCCTAACATAAATGGCTTCTCCCCCTCCTCGTCTAATATATCTGTCTGTGTGAAATAGTTTAAATCCGTTTATTTAATATTCAGCTAAAAGTTCTCTATTTTCTACATTCATCCATGTTTCGGCAAGTGCAATAATAATTTTTTTCTGTGCAGACAAGATCATTTAAATAGTTTATTTTGTTTCTTAGACTCCAACTGTTCTTGTAATATACCCTAAGTGTATTATTGATTTTAATTACCGTCCAGTCCGAGAATATTAGATAGTTCATTGCTGTTATGTAGAATATCAATCCGAAACAAAGAGAAAGCCTCATTATTATTATTACACTTTTCATTTCATGTGTCTCACCTGTACATTACATGTTAGTGCAAGAGTTATAGCCTAACTTATTGGCAGGTAAGCTTGTTATCCATGAGAAGTCAAAGAGAGATGTACCACCTACAAGACACCACAGACACCTTGCATGCTCTGGCTTCCCCAACAGGCTTTTTTACCAGTTACACTAACCCATTATACGGTTACAATAAAACTAACACACATTATACTGTAGTTTATTTATAACCACCAATTGTTATAAAAGCTATATGTACAGTTAAAGCCTCGATACGTGTATGGATAAACACCTAGGAGGGTAAATATTAAAAAGCAGTTCACTTTAAAATTAAAATAAATGAAATTAAATAATATAAATCCTGCATTCTTGCAGTGTTCATTGGGAGACGATGGCGCGGGTTGGAGGAGGGTGGCGTGGGGGAACCTTCCCGTTATCCAGTGTAATCCTCACCATCCTCTGGCGGCGCTCTTTTACTTCATTTTTTTTTCCTTATTTTTACGTTGTGACACCTTTGTCTGACGTTTGCCGAGGGCGAGTGCAGCAAGTTGTTTCTGTGCGTCGAGTACTGTGTATTGCTGCTCAACTGCAGCATACCTCTCCCACTCCCCAGGCCTCATTGTGTATACTTCAAACACCCTGGGAGAGCCCGAGGACATGCAGACTGTCACTGGAAGACACCTCATTTTTTCTGCCTTAGGAGGGACTAGAACCCTGTCGCTCTATCTACCTGGTCACAGGAGAGTATAATTATTATGATTCCTACTTAGCCATACCATCCAGCACTACTAGCCAAAATTATATCCTAGATAACACAAAATATAGTTAACTGGCAATATAGTAATGCTAACCAGTCATGGTGCGAGGCTATGGGTGGGAATAGTGGTTTTAGTTGTGATGGTGAAAATGGTGACCATCGGGCAGTGAGGGGGGGGGGGAAATGATAGTGGTGGTGAACATTGATGAAGATTAAGCCACCCAAGAGGTGGCACGCGCATGAACAGCCCGCAAGTAGTGGTGGTGATGGTGTTACCCGAACTACAGTACATAATCGTTTTTTTTTTTTAACTATTTGTACCGATGATGATGCTGGAAATCATTACCAGGCATTTCCATGTTGGAATAGTCCTCATGATTATGTTCGGAGTGTAATACTTATGATAACTATGCTGAGAGTGTAATAGTCATGATAACTATGCTGAGAGTGTAATAGTCATGATGACTATGCTGAGAGTGTAATAGTCATGATAACTATATTGGGAGTTTAATAGTCATGATGGCGATGTTGGGAGAGTAATAGTAATGATGACGATGTTCAGAGAGGAATAGTCAAAATGACTATGTTGGGAGTGTTATTGTCATGATGAGGATGTTGAGGGTGTAATAGTAATGATGACTATGTTCCGGGTGTAATAGTCATGATGACGATGATGGGAGTATAATAGTCATGATGACTATGTTGGGAGTGTAATAGTCATGATGTCGATGTTGGTAGTGTAATAGTTATGACGACGATGATGGGAGTGTAATAGTCATGACGACTATTATGTGGGAGTAATAGTACTGACGACGATGTTGGGAGAGTAATAATCATGACGACTATGTTGGGAGAGTAATGTTCATGATGACTATGATGGGAGTGTAAGAGTCATGATGACTATGATGAGAATGTAATAGGCATGATGACTATGATGGGAGTGTAATAGTCATGATGACTATGTTGGGAGAGTAAGCGTCATGATGGCGATGGTAGGAGTGTAATAGTCATGACGACTAAGGTGGGAGTGTAATTGTCATGATAACTATGTTGGGAGAGTAATTGTCATGACGACGATGTTGGGAGTGTAATAGTGATGATGACGACGTTGGGAGTGTAATAGTCATGATGACTGTGTTGGAAGTGTAATAGTCACGATGACGATGTTGGAAGTGTAATATTCATGATGACGATGTTGGGAGTGTAACAGTCATGATGACTGTTGGGAGTGTAATAGTCTTGATCACGAAGTTGGGAGTGTAATAGTCATGACGACTATGTTGGCAGTGTAATAGTCATGATAATGATGTTGGAAGAGTAATAGTCATGATGACGATGTTGGGAGTGTAATAGTCATGATGACGATGTTGGGAGTGTTATTGTCATGATGACGATGTTGGGAGTGTAATAGTCATGATGACGATGTTGGGAGTGCTATTGTCATGATGACGATGTTGGGAGTGTAATAGTACCTGATGACGACGTTGGGAAAGAAATAGTCATGATGACTATCATGGGAGTGTTATAGTTATGATGACGATTTTGGGAGTGTAATGTAATGATGACTATGTTGGGGTGTAATAGGCATGATGACGTTGTTGGAAGTGTAATAGTCACGATGACGATGTTGGAAGTGTAATATTCATGATGACGATGTTGGGAGTGTAACAGTCATGATGACTGTTGGGAGTGTAATAGTCTTGATCACGAAGTTGGGAGTGTAATAGTCATGACGACTATGTTGGCAGTGTAATAGTCATGATGACGATGTTGGGAGAGTAATAGTAATGGTAACGAGTTTCGGAGAGTAATAGTCATGATGACGATGTTGAGAGAGTAATAGTCATGATGACGATGTTGGGAGTGTAATAGTCATGATGACGATGTTGGGAGTGTTATAGTTATGATGACGATTTTGGGAGTGTAATAGTCATGATGACTATGTTGGCAGTGTAATTATCATGATGACGATGTTGGGGGAGTAATAGTCACGATGACGATGTTGGAAGAGTAATAGTTATGATGACTATGATGGGAGTGTTATAGTCATGATGACGATGTTGAGTGTAATAGTAATAATGAATATGTTGGAGGTGTAATATTCATGATGACGATGTAATAGTCATCATGCCGATGTTGGGAGTGTAATAGTCTTGATGACGATGTTCGGAGTGTAAAAGTCATGACGACTATGTTGGCAGTGTAATTGTCATGTTGACGATGTTGGGAGAGTAATAGTCATGATGACGATGTTGGGAGAGTAATAGTAATGATGACGATGTTCGGAGAGGAATAGTCATGATGACTATGTTGGGAGTGTTATTGTCATGATGACGATGTTGGGAATGTAATAGTCATGTTGACTATGATGGGAGTGTAATAGTCATGATGACTATGTTGAAGTTTTATAGTCATGATGACGATGTTAGGAGAGTAATAGTAATGATGACTATGTTGGGGGTGTAATAGTAATGATGACGATGATGGGAGTGTAATATTGATGATGACGATGTAATAGTCATGATGCCGATGTTGGGAGTGTAGTAGTCTTGATCACGATGTTGGGAGTGTAGTAGTCTTGATCACGATGTTGGGAGTGTAATAGTCATGATGACTTTGTTGGGTGTGCAATAGTCTTGATGACGATGTTAGCAGTGTAATAGTCATGATGACTTTGTTGGCAGTATAATTGTCATGATGACGATGTTGGGGGAAGTAATAGTCATGACGACTATGTTTAGGGTGTAATAGTCATTATGACGATGATGGGTGTATAATAGTCATGATGACTATGTTGGGGGTGTAATTGTCATGATGGCAATGTTGGGAGTGTAATAGTCATGACAACTATCATGGGGGTATAATAATACTGAATACGATATTGGGAGAGTAATATTCATGATGACGACGTTCGGAGAGGAATAGTCATGATGACTATGTTAGGAGTGTTATTGTCATGATGACGATGTTGGGGATTATAATAGTCATGATGACTATGTTGGGGGTGTAATAGTCATGATGACGATGTTGGGAGTGTAATAGTCATGACGACTATGATGGGGGTGTAATAGTAATGATGACGATGTTGGGAGAGTAATAGTCATGATGACGACGTTGAAAGAGTAATAGTCATAATGACTATGATGGGAGTGTTATAGTCATGATGACGATGTTGGGAGTGTAATAGTAATGATGACTATGTTCCGGGTGTAATAGTCATGATGACGATGATGGGAGTATAATAGTCATGATGACTATGTTGGGAGTGTAATAGTCATGATGTCGATGTTGGTAGTGTAATAGTTATGACGACGATGATGGGAGTGTAATAGTCATGACGACTATTATGTGGGAGTAATAGTACTGACGACGATGTTGGGAGAGTAATAATCATGACGACTATGTTGGGAGAGTAATGTTCATGATGACTATGATGGGAGTGTAAGAGTCATGATGACTAAGGTGGGAGTGTAATTGTCATGATAACTATGTTGGGAGAGTAATTGTCATGACGACGATGTTGGGAGTGTAATAGTGATGATGACGACGTTGGGAGTGTAATAGTCATGATGACTGTGTTGGAAGTGTAATAGTCACGATGACGATGTTGGAAGTGTAATATTCATGATGACGATGTTGGGAGTGTAACAGTCATGATGACTGTTGGGAGTGTAATAGTCTTGATCACGAAGTTGGGAGTGTAATAGTCATGACGACTATGTTGGCAGTGTAATAGTCATGATGACGATGTTGGAAGAGTAATAGTTATGATAACGAGTTTCGGAGAGTAATAGTCATGATGACGATGTTGGGAGTGTAATAGTCATGATGCCGATGTTGGGAGTGTAATAGTCATGATGACGATGTTGGGAGTGTTATTGTCATGATGACGATGTTGGGAGTGTAATAGTCATGATGACGATGTTGGGAGTGTTATTGTCATGATGACGATGTTGGGAGTGTAATAGTACTGATGACGACGTTGGGAAAGAAATAGTCATGATGACTATCGTAGGAGTGTTATAGTTATGATGACGATTTTGGGAGTGTAATAGTAATGATGACTATGTTGGGGTGTAATAGGCATGATGACGATGTTGGAAGTGTAATAGTCTTGATCACGAAGTTGGGAGTGTAATAGTCATGACGACTATATTGGCAGTGTAATAGTCATGATGACGATGTTGGGAGAGTAATAGTAATGATAACGAGTTTCGGAGAGTAATAGTCATGATGACGATGTTGGGAGAGTAATAGTCATGATGACGATGTTGGGAGTGTAATAGTCATGATGACGATGTTGGGAGTGTTATAGTTATGATGACGATTTTGGGAGTGTAATAGTCATGATGACTATGTTGGCAGTGTAATGATCATGATGACGATGTTGGGGGAGTAATAGTCACGATGACGATGTTGGAAGAGTAATAGTTATGATGACTATGATGGGAGTGTTATAGTCATGATGACGATGTTGAGTGTAATAGTAATAATGAATATGTTGGAGGTGTAATATTCATGATGACGATGTAATAGTCATCATGCCGATGTTGGGAGTGTAATAGTCTTGATGACGATGTTCGGAGTGTAAAAGTCATGACGACTATGTTGGCAGTGTAATTGTCATGTTGACGATGTTGGGAGAGTAATAGTCATGATGACGATGTTGGGAGAGTAATAGTAATGGTGACGATGTTCGGAGAGGAATAGTCATGATGACTATGTTGGGAGTGTTATTGTCATGATGACGATGTTGGGAATGTAATAGTCATGTTGACTATGATGGGAGTGTAATAGTCATGATGACTATGTTGAAGTTTTATAGTCATGATGACGATGTTAGGAAAGTAATAGTAATGATGACTATGTTGGGGGTGTAATAGTAATGATGACGATGATGGGAGTGTAATATTGATGATGACGATGTAATAGTCATGATGCCGATGTTGGGAGTGTAGTAGTCTTGATGACGATGTTGGCAGTGTAATAGTCATGATGACTTTGTTGGCAGTATAATTGTCATAATGACGATGTTGGGGGAAGTAATAGTCATGACGACTATGTTTAGGGTGTAATAGTCATTATGACGATGATGGGTGTATAATAGTCATGATGACTATGTTGGGGGGTGTAATTGTCATGATGGCAATGTTGGGAGTGTAATAGTCATGACAACTATGATGGGGGTATAATAATACTGAATACGATATTGGGAGAGTAATATTCATGATGACGACGTTCGGAGAGGAATAGTCATGATGACTATGTTAGGAGTGTTATTGTCATGATGACGATGTTGGGGATTATAATAGTCATGATGACTATGTTGGGGGTGTAATAGTCATGATGACGATGTTGGGAGTGTAATAGTCATGACGACTATGATGGGGGTGTAATAGTAATGATGACGATGTTGGGAGAGTAATAGTCATGATGACGACGTTGAGAGAGTAATAGTCATAATGACTATGATAGGAGTGTTATAGTCATGATGACGATGTTGGGAGTGTAATAGTCATGATGACTATGTTGGGTGTAATAGTCATGATGACGATGTTGGGAGTGGAATAGTAATGATGACTATGTTGGGAGTGGAATAGTAATGATGACTATGTTGGGGTGTAATAGTCATGATGACGATGTTGGGAGAGCAATAGTTAAGATGACTATGATGGGAGTGTAATAGTCATGATCACTATGTTGGGAGTGTAATAGTCATGATCACTATGTTGGGAGTGTAATAGTCTTGATGACGATGTTGGGAGAGTAATAATAATGATGATGATGTTCAGAGAGTAATAGTCATGAAGACTATGTTGAGGTTTTAAAGTCATGATGTCGATGTTGGTAGTGTAATAGTTATGACGACGATGATGGGAGTGTAATAGTCATGACGACTATTATGAAGGAGTAATAGTACTGACGACGATGTTGGGAGAGTAATAGTCATGACGACTATGTTGGGAGAGTAAGCGTCATGATGGCGATGGTGGTTAGTGTTAAATAGTCATGACGACTAAGGTGGGAGTGTAATTCTCATGATAACTATGTTGGGAGAGTAATAGTCATGATGACTATGTTGGGAGTGTAAGAGTCATGATGACTATGATGAGAATGTAATAGGCATGATGACTATGATGGGAGTGTAATAGTCATGATGACTATGTTGAGGTTAATAGCCCTGATGACGATCTTGTGAGTGTAATAGTCATGACGAATATGATGGGAGTGTAATAGTAATGATGACTATGTTGGGGTGTAATAGGCATGATGACGATGTTGGAAGTGTAATAGTCACGATGACGATGTTGGAAGTGTAATATTCATGATGACGATGTTGGGAGTGTAACAGTCATGATGACTGTTGAGAGTGTAATAGTCATGATGACGATGTTGGGAGAGTAATAGTAATGATAACGAGTTTCGGAGAGTAATAGTCATGATGACGATGTTGGGAGAGTAATAGTCATGATGACGATGTTGGGAGTGTAATAGTCATGATGACGATGTTGGGAGTGTTATAGTTATGATGACGATTTTGGGAGTGTAATAGTCATGATGACTATGTTGGCAGTGTAATTATCATGATGACGATGTTGGGGGAGTAATAGTCACGATGACGATGTTGGAAGAGTAATAGTTATGATGACTATGATGGGAGTGTTATAGTCATGATGACGATGTTGAGTGTAATAGTAATAATGAATATGTTGGAGGTGTAATATTCATGATGACGATGTAATAGTCATCATGCCGATGTTGGGAGTGTAATAGTCTTGATGACGATGTTCGGAGTGTAAAAGTCATGACGACTATGTTGGCAGTGTAATTGTCATGTTGACGATGTTGGGAGAGTAATAGTCATGATGACGATGTTGGGAGAGTAATAGTAATGATAACGATGTTCGGAGAGGAATAGTCATGATGACTATGTTGGGAGTGTAATTGTCATGATGACGATGTTGGGAATGTAATAGTCATGTTGACTATGATTGGAGTGTAATAGTCATGATGACTATGTTGGCAGTGTAATTATCATGATGACGATGTTGGGGGAGTAATAGTCACGATGACGATGTTGGAAGAGTAATAGTTATGATGACTATGATGGGAGTGTTATAGTCATGATGACGATGTTGAGTGTAATAGTAATAATGAATATGTTGGAGGTGTAATATTCATGATGACGATGTAATAGTCATCATGCCGATGTTGGGAGTGTAATAGTCTTGATGACGATGTTCGGAGTGTAAAAGTCATGACGACTATGTTGGCAGTGTAATTGTCATGTTGACGATGTTGGGAGAGTAATAGTCATGATGACGATGTTGGGAGAGTAATAGTAATGATAACGATGTTCGGAGAGGAATAGTCATGATGACTATGTTGGGAGTGTAATTGTCATGATGACGATGTTGGGAATGTAATAGTCATGTTGACTATGATTGGAGTGTAATAGTCATGATGACTATGTTGAAGTTTTATAGTCATGATGACGATGTTAGGAGAGTAATAGTAATGATGACTATGTTGGGGGTGTAATAGTAATGATGACGATGATGGGAATGAAATAGTAATGATGACTATGTTGGGGTGTAATAGTCATGATGACTATAATGGGAATGTAATAGTCATGATGACTATGTTGGGAGTGTAATAGTCATGATGACTATGTTGAAGTTTTATAGTCATGATGACGATGTTGGGAGTGTAATAGTCATGACGACCATGATGGGGGTGTAATAGTACTGATGATGATGTTGAGTGAGTAATAGTCATGATGACGACGTTGGGAGAGTAATTGTCATGATGATTATGATGGGAGTGTTATAGTCATGATGACGATGTTGGGAGTGTAATAGTAATGATGACTATGTTGGGGGGTGTAATAGTTATGACGACGATGTTGGGGGGGAAAGCAATCGTCAATTAATTGTAGAAAATCTTCTGATTCGTTATTTCCTGTTCTCTTAATCCTGTTTATTCCACTAAAATTAAAGTCACCCGTGACACAAATACTGTTTGACCTAGATATTTCATCCTATAAATGCTTTGCTTCCATTCAGTCTAAGTTTGGTGGCCTGTAAATAACTCATATTATAAGATTTGTATTTTTTCGTTTAGTTCTAGCTAGATAGTTTTTGTGTGTGGCTCCGTTTTGTTTATATATTTGAGATTACATTTACAGTTTTCCCTAACATAAATGGCTTCTCCCCCTCCTCGTCTAATATATCTGTCTGTGATAAATAGTTTAAATCCGTTTATTTAATATTCAGCTAAAAGTTTTCTATTCTCTACATTCATCCATGTTTCGGCAAGTGCAATAATAATGGTTTTCTGTGCAGACAAGATCATTTAAATAGTTTATTTTGTTTCTTAGACTCCTACTGTTCTTGTAATATACCCTAAGTGTATTATTGATTTTAATTACCGTCCAGTCTGAGAATATTAGATAGTTCATTGCTGTTATGTAAAATATCAATCTGAAACAAAGAGAAAGCCTCATTATTATTATTACACTTTTCATTTCATATGTCTCACCTGTACTTTACATGTTAGTGCAAGAGTTATAGCCTAACTTATTGGCAGGTAAGCTTGTTATCCATGAGAAGTCAAAGAGAGATGTACCACCTACAAGACACCACAGACACCTTGCATGCTCTGGCTTCCCCAACAGGCTTTTTTACCAGTTACACTAACCCATTATACGGTTACAATAAAACTAACACACATTATACTGTAGTTTATTTATAACCACCAATTGTTATAAAAGCTATATGTACAGTTAAAGCCTCGATACGTGTATGGATAAACACCTAGGAGGGTAAATATTAAAAAGCAGTTCACTTTAAAATTAAAATAAATGAAATTAAATAATATAAATCCTGCATTCTCGCAGTGTTCAGTGGGAGACGATGGCGCGGGTTGGAGGAGGGTGGCGTGGGGGAACCTTCCCGTTATCCAGTGTAGTCCTCACCATCCTCTGGCGGCGCTCTTTTACTTCATTTTTTTTGTCCTTATTTTTACGTTGTGACACCTTTGTCTGACGTTTGCCGAGGGCGAGTGCAGCAAGTTGTTTCTGTGCGTCGAGTACTGTGTATTGCTGCTCAACTGCAGCATACCTCTCCCACTCCCCAGGCCTCATTGTGTATACTTCAAACACCCTGAGAGAGCCCGAGGACATGCAGACTGTCACTGGAAGACACCTCATTTTTTCTGCCTTAGGAGGGACTGGAACCCTGTCGCTCTATCTACTTGGTCACAGGAGAGTATAATTATTATGATTCCTACTTAGCCATACCATCCAGCACTACTAGCCAAAATTATATCCTAGATAACACAAAATATAGTTAACTGGCAATATAGTAATGCTAACCAGTCATGGTGCGAGGCTATGGGTGGGAATAGTGGTTTTAGTTGTGATGGTGAAAATGGTGACCATCGGGCAGTGAGGGGGGGGGGGAAATGATAGTGGTGGTGAACATTGATGAAGATTAAGCCACCCAAGAGGTGGCACGCGCATGAACAGCCCGCAAGTAGTGGTGGTGATGGTGTTACCCGAACTACAGTACATAATCGTTTTTTTTTTTTAACTATTTGTACCGATGATGATGCTGGGAATCATTACCAGGCATTTCCATGTTGGAATAGTCCTCATGATTATGTTCGGAGTGTAATACTTATGATAACTATGCTGAGAGTGTAATAGTCATGATAACTATGCTGAGAGTGTAATAGTCATGATGACTATGCTGAGAGTGTAATAGTCATGATAACTATATTGGGAGTTTAATAGTCATGATGGCGATGTTGGGAGAGTAATAGTAATGATGACGATGTTCAGAGAGGAATAGTCATAATGACTCTGTTGGGAGTGTTATTGTCATGATGAGGATGTTGAGGGTGTAATAGTAATGACGACTATGTTCCGGGTGTAATAGTCATGATGACGATGATGGGAGTATAATAGTCATGATGACTATGTTGGGAGTGTAATAGTCATGATGTCGATGTTGGTAGTGTAATAGTTATGACGACGATGATGGGAGTGTAATAGTCATGACGACTTCTATGTGGGAGTAATAGTACTGACGACGATGTTGGGAGAGTAATAATCATGACGACTATGTTGGGAGAGTAATGTTCATGATGACTATGATGGGAGTGTAAGAGTCATGATGACTATGATGAGAATGTAATAGGCATGATGACTATGATGGGAGTGTAATAGTCATGATGACTATGTTCGGAGAGTAAGCGTCATGATGGCGATGGTAGGAGTGTAATAGTCATGACGACTAAGGTGGGAGTGTAATTGTCATGATAACTATGTTGGGAGAGTAATTGTCATGACGACGATGTTGGGAGTGTAATAGTGATGATGACGACGTTGGGAGTGTAATAGTCATGATGACTGTGTTGGAAGTGTAATAGTCACGATGACGATGTTGGAAGTGTAATATTCATGATGACGATGTTGGGAGTGTAACAGTCATGATGACTGTTGGGAGTGTAATAGTCTTGATCACGAAGTTGGGAGTGTAATAGTCATGACGACTATGTTGGCAGTGTAATAGTCATGATGACGATGTTGGAAGAGTAATAGTTATGATAACGAGTTTCGGAGAGTAATAGTCATGATGACGATGTTGGGAGTGTAATAGTCATGATGACGATGTTGGGAGTGTAATAGTCATGATGACGATGTTGGGAGTGTTATTGTCATGATGACGATGTTGGGAGTGTAATAGTCATGATGACGATGTTGGGAGTGTTATTGTCATGATGACGATGTTGGGAGTGTAATAGTACTGATGACGTTGGGAAAGAAATAGTCATGATGACTATCATGGGAGTGTTATAGTTATTATGACGATTTTGGGAGTGTAATAGTAATGATGACTATGTTGGGGTGTAATAGGCATGATGACGTTGTTGGAAGTGTAATAGTCACGATGACGATGTTGGAAGTGTAATATTCATGATGACGATGTTGGGAGTGTAACAGTCATGATGACTGTTGGGAGTGTAATAGTCTTGATCACGAAGTTGGGAGTGTAATAGTCATGACGACTATGTTGGCAGTGTAATAGTCATGATGACGATGTTGGGAGAGTAATAGTAATGATAACGAGTTTCGGAGAGTAATAGTCATGATGACGATGTTGGGAGAGTAATAGTCATGATGACGATGTTGGGAGTGTAATAGTCATGATGACGATGTTGGGAGTGTTATAGTTATGATGACGATTTTGGGAGTGTAATAGTCATGATGACTATGTTGGCAGTGTAATTATCATGATGACGATGTTGGGGGAGTAATAGTCACGATGACGATGTTGGAAGAGTAATAGTTATGATGACTATGATGGGAGTGTTATAGTCATGATGACGATGTTGAGTGTAATAGTAATAATGAATATGTTGGAGGTGTAATATTCATGATGACGATGTAATAGTCATCATGCCGATGTTGGGAGTGTAATAGTCTTGATGACGATGTTCGGAGTGTAAAAGTCATGACGACTATGTTGGCAGTGTAATTGTCATGTTGACGATGTTGGGAGAGTAATAGTCATGATGACGATGTTGGGAGAGTAATAGTAATGATAACGATGTTCGGAGAGGAATAGTCATGATGACTATGTTGGGAGTGTAATTGTCATGATGACGATGTTGGGAATGTAATAGTCATGTTGACTATGATTGGAGTGTAATAGTCATGATGACTATGTGTAAGTTTTATAGTCATGATGACGATGTTAGGAGAGTAATAGTAATGATGACTATGTTGGGGGTGTAATAGTAATGATGACGATGAAGGGAATGAAATAGTCATGATGACTATGTTGGGGGTGTAATAGTCATGATGACTATAATGGGAATGTAATAGTCATGATGACTATGTTGGGAGTGTAATAGTCATGATGACTATGTTGAAGTTTTATAGTCATGATGACGATGTTGGGAGTGTAATAGTCATGACGACCATGATGGGGGTGTAATAGTACTGATGATGATGTTGAGTGAGTAATAGTCATGATGACGACGTTGGGAGAGTAATTGTCATGATGATTATGATGGGAGTGTTTATTTAATATTCAGCTAAAAGTTTTCTATTCTCTACATTCATCCATGTTTCGGCAAGTGCAATAATAATTGTTTTCTGTGCAGACAAGATCATTTAAATAGTTTATTTTGTTTCTTAGACTCCTACTGTTCTTGTAATATACCCTAAGTGTATTATTGATTTTAATTACCGTCCAGTCTGAGAATATTAGATAGTTCATTGATGTTATGTAGAATATCAATCCGAAACAAAGAGAAAGCCTCATTATTATTATTACACTTTTCATTTCATATGTCTCACCTGTACTTTACATGTTAGTGCAAGAGTTATAGCCTAACTTATTGGCAGGTAAGCTTGTTATCCATGAGAAGTCAAAGAGAGATGTACCACCTACAAGACACCACAGACACCTTGCATGCTCTGGCTTCCCCAACAGGCTTTTTTACCAGTTACACTAACCCATTATACGGTTACAATAAAACTAACACACATTATACTGTAGTTTATTTATAACCACCAATTGTTATAAAAGCTATATGTACAGTTAAAGCCTCGATACGTGTATGGATAAACACCTAGGAGGGTAAATATTAAAAAGCAGTCCACTTTAAAATTAAAATAAATTAAATTAAATGATATAAATCCTGCATTCTCGCAGTGTTCAGTGGGAGACGATGGCGCGGGTTGGAGGAGGGTGGCGTGGGGGAACCTTCCCGTTATCCAGTGTAATCCTCACCATCCTCTGGCGGCGCTCTTTTACTTCATTTTTTTTGTCCTTATTTTTACGTTGTGACACCTTTGTCTGACGTTTGCCGAGGGCGAGTGCAGCAAGTTGTTTCTGTGCATCGAGTACTGTGTATTGCTGCTCAACTGCAGCATACCTCTCCCACTCCCCAGGCCTCATTGTGTATACTTCAAACACCCTGGGAGAGCCCGAGGACACGCAGACTGTCACTGGAAGACACCTCATTTTTTCTGCCTTAGGAGGGACTGGAACCCTGTCGCTCTATCTACTTGGTCACGGGAGAGTATAATTATTATGATTCCTACTTAGTCATACCATCCAGCACTACTAGCCAAAATTATATCCTAGATAACACAAAATATAGTTAACTGGCAATATAGTAATACTAACCAGTCATTGTGCGAGGCTATGGGTGGGAATAGTGGTTTTAGTTGTGATGGTGAAAATGGTGACCATCGGGCAGTGAGGGGGGGGGGGGAATGATAGTGGTGGTGAACATTGATGAAGATTAAGCCACCCAAGAGGTGGCACGCTCATGAACAGCCCGCAAGTAGTGGTGGTGATGGTGTTACCCGAACTACAGTACATAATCGTTTTTTTTTTAACTATTTGTACCGATGATGATGCTGGGAATCATTACCAGGCATTTCCATGTTGGAATAGTCCTCATGATCATGTTCGGAGTGTAATACTTATAATACTTATGGTAACTATGCTGAGAGTGTAATATTCATAATGACTATGCTGGGAGTGTAATAGTCATGATGACTATGCTGAGAGTGTAATAGTCATGATGGCGATGTTGGGAGTGTAATAGTTATGACGACGATGTTGGGTTGTAATAGACATGATGACTTTGTTGGGAGTGTAGGAGTCATGATGACTTTGATGGAAATGTATCAGTCATGATGACGATCTTGGGAGTGTAATAGTTATGACGACGATGTTGGGAGTGTAATAGTCAAGACGACTATGATGGGTGTGTAATAGTACTGATGACTATGTTGGGAGAGTAATAGTCATGATGACGACGTTGGGAGAGTAATAGTCATGATGACTACGTTGGGAGAGTAATAGTCATGATGACTATGATGAGAGTGTTATAGTCATGATGACGATGTTGGGAGTGTAATAGTAATGATGACTATGTTGGGAGTGTAAAAGTCATGACGACGATGTTGGGAGTGTAATATTTATGATGACGATGTAATAGTCATGATGCCGATGTTGGGAGTGTAGTAG
The DNA here is from genome assembly GCF_040958095.1 of Procambarus clarkii. Classification (NCBI taxonomy): domain Eukaryota; kingdom Metazoa; phylum Arthropoda; class Malacostraca; order Decapoda; family Cambaridae; genus Procambarus; species Procambarus clarkii. Next base: position 39,543,174 of record NC_091179.1, read on the forward strand.
TCTTGATCACGATGTTGGGAGTGTAATAGTCATGATGACTTTGTTAGGTGTGCAATAGTCATGACGACTATGATGGAGGTGTAATGACGATGTTGGGAGAGAAAAAGTCATGATGACGATGTTGGGAGCGTAATAATCATAATGACGATGTAAAAGTCATGATGCCGATATTGTGATTGTAACAGTCGTGATGATTAAGTTGGGAGTGTAATAGTCTTGATCACGATATTGGGAGTGTAATAGTCATGATGACTTTGTTGTGTGTGCAATAGTCTTGATGACGATGTTGGGAGTGTAATTGTCATGACGACTATGTTGGCAGTGTACTTGTCATGATGACGATGTTGGGGGGAGTAATAGTCATGATGACGATGTTGGGAGAGTAATAGTAATGATGACGATGATCGGAGAGGAAAAGTTATGAAGACTATGTTGGGAGTGTTATTGTCATGATGACGATGTTAGGGGTGTAATAGTAATGATGACTATGTTCGGGGTGTAATAGTCATGATGACGATGATGGGAGTATAATAGTCATGATGACTATATTGGGAGTGTAATAGTCATGATGACTTTGTTGGGTGTGCAATAGTCTTGATGACGATGTTGGGGGAGTAATAGTCATGACTTCTATGTTTGGGGTGTAATAGTCATTATGACGATGTTGGGGAGTATAATAGTCATGATGACTATGTTGAGGGTGTAATAGTCATGATAACGATGTTGGGAGTGTAATAGTCATGCCGACTATGATGGGGGTGTAATAGTACTGATGACGATGTTGGAGAGTAATAGTCATGATGACGACGTTGAGAGAGTAATAGTCATAATGACTATGATGGGAGTGTTATAGTCATGATGGCGATGTTTGGAGTGTAATAGTAATGCTGAATATGTTGGGTGTGTAATAGTCATGATGACGATGTTGGGAGTGTAATAGTCATGATGACTATGTTAGGACTGTAATAGTCATGACGACGATGTTGGGAGTGTAATAGTAATGATGACTATGTTTGGGTGTAATAGTCATGATGACGATGTTGGGAGAGCAATAGTTAAGATGACTATGATGGGAGTGTTATAATCATGATGATGATATTGGGAGTGTAATATTAATGATGACTCTGTTGGGTGTGTAATAGTCATGATGATGATGTAATAGTCATAATGCCGATGTTGGGAGTGTAAAAGTCATGATCACGATGTTGGGAGTGTAATAGTCTTGATGACGATTTTGACAGTGTAATAGTCATAACGACTATGTTGTCAATGTAATTGTCATGATGACGATGTTGGGGGAGTAATAGTCTTGATGATGTCACGTGGGGGTGGGTGGTCCGGGGCTCTGCTAACACTTAACTGCTAGGGGCTCAAAAGGCCCAAATACTCAGCCCCTCCGACTCCCTGGATTCACCGGAGTCTCCTTGGTCACACAAGAGAGGACCAACAATGCCCACCTCCGCAGGTCTTTGCTTCCACCACAAAGGGGTGCCACTGATTCACCCTGGAAGCCCTTCAGTCAAACACGGGGAAACTGCTGTTAACAGTTCCGGCCTAGACCCGTGGGGGAGTGAAGGAAGACTCAGGCTTACCTATAACCATAACCTCCCTGAATCTTGCCTACCAGACAAAAAAAGGTTGCAGGAACTCCTTTCCCGCCTGTCTTCTCTATCTTCCTCTTAGCAAGGTCGCCAGCTGGGTTATTATATCTGCACCCCAGCAATGCAGTTCAGTGGGTGTATTATATATTGTTTGTAGCCAGAAATGTATGCTCATAGAGAAATATCATAAATGGAGGCACACTCAAACACAGTAATAAAATGTGTGGATTTACTGATGCAAATTACATGAACACACACACACAATCACAAGTAATACATGAATATGGAAATATGGATAATGAGTCTGGAGATCGTCAGCCTCTTCTTCCACGACCATCCAACACTCCTTCAACTGGGCAGGAAGACAGGAGTCTCACACTCTCACAGGGGGGCCTCTTCACCACGTCGGCACCTCTTCTTCACTGTCCTGTCATCCATACACACTGTCCTCTCTGACAGTCCTGGACACAAGCTGCCTTGCAGCCTATTCTACTATTAAAGTAATAAAGTCTTGCTGCCACATACACAAGCAAATATTGTGGCCTAACTAGCCTACTCATACAAGGGGTAATGGGAGGGAAAATGATCTACCTTACATTCCTGGCTCACGACGCCTGTCCCTCGATGGTGTGAGGTTCCCACGCTTCCTTGGGTCGATCCTTGACGATCCAGGGCGTTCCACAGGTCCTCAGGTGTCGTGAAGCCTTCGCGTCGTCGCCGTTCCAATCCCTGAGATTCAGCTGCCCCAATCCTGGTTCATCGATGGGCGCTGAGCTAATCACTATTTTTCCCCACACTCGCCTCTCCCACAAGGCGTTGCTCCTTGTCCTAGGCACGGTGTCGTCCTTCCAAGATTCTCAGTGGATGTGACCCCAGTCACAGCTAGGCCTGCCCGCCCACCTTCCAGACCTCAGCGTCCAGCCAGCGGCGCCGCCCAGCGTCGTCGCCGACTATTTTCCAAGTTTGGCACTTCTCTGCTCACTGAACTTGGTTCCTCTTTTGCTTCCCAGAAGCGCAGTGTCTCCAATAACTATGATGGGCTGCGATGGCCAGCTCAATCCACTGAACAAGGCTTGCAGAGCCTCCAATCCTTGAGAGCAGACCGAGGCGCGTCCTGTCGCTTCCAAGGTCAGAACAACTCTGACGTTGGCGCCGCCCGGGGCACTCGGTGACGTCATGGCGGGCCCTGATTTGTCGCCCGCGACCTACGTCGGCCAATCCGCGATCGGCTTGTGTCCCTTCCAAAAGGTCATATCTGCCGTAGGGGATACTGTTTCATTTTATAACAGGGCGCCAATTTTCCTTTATTTACAACTTATAATATAACTTCCTTCCCTTAACTGGCAGCCGGTCTGGTCGCCACATATATCATTAGACTCCCTGAACCTCAGAGAATCAGTAGGGAGAGCTGATATGACTCTTTAAGCCGGCAAACGGAAGAAATAGGAGAGGGCACCGTAACATACCCCTCCCCTTAAAATAAGAGTCATATCGGAAGAGCAGCACTCAAGAGGGCAATCTATACTCTTGCTCCCTCCGTTCCTGAAGTGTCACTCCTCCAGTTGGTGACGTGGCTCGTACCACCTTGCCAGTCACTTGCCTCATTGTATCTCCACCTCGCATAGTACCGGGTGTGATGGGTGTTCCCTGAACACCTACAAGAAATCCTCTCTCCGTGGCTACAAGTGTACTCCCACGGCTCGTTACCACTGTAAGATTCAGTGCATGCGGCGCCTCCACCGCGTCGTGCACTCCGAGATAGTCTTGCATTTCCACTGCGTCCTACAGGTACTCCATGTTTCCTCTCATGATCTCCTCTTCGCCAATCTTCTCTCTTCTCGGTTCCTCTTCTCCCGTAGGTGCGTTGTCTCCTCACAGTGGCACTTGTAACCTGTACTCCATCCAGCAGCTTCCTCTCTTCCACACTAGGCTTTTGCAATGGCCCGATGCCCCTCTGGTTAGGCTGGCGCCTACCCTGGGTGTACCTATTCCCTGCTTTCTTCGTATTGCCTTTCCTATACCACTCGCTCCTTCGTTCCCGACGAACATCCTCACTCCTCCATGAGATTCTCTTCCCTGCAGACGTCTTCTTCGGTTCGTGGTTGGGCTCATCCACCTCCCTGTGGCTCACCTCACCACGGTGGTTCATCTTGCACCTACCACTATTCATCTGGCCGGCATAGGGTGCCTTGCGTCGTGGCTCCTCCACTCTGCCCCTCACTGCCGTTCGCTCATCCACTGAGCTTACTTTATTTACGTTTCTGTATGGAGGGAGTGCGGTCTGCAGCCTCTTCACCGCCCCAGGCGTTTGTACAGCTGCTCCTCGCCACTCCTCCACACGCATCATCAGGCTTAGTCGGAGGTCCCCGTCGGGGTTTTCCACAACCTCCGACGACCTCTCTGCACTCTCGCCCTCGTTGTCGTCGTCTCTGGCGACGTTTTCCCTGGCGAAGTCGGCTTCCTCACCACCATCTGGAACGACCGATACCTCACCTGGCAGGGTTGTACCGCTGCTGGCAACATAGGCACTCCTGGCCCAATCGGGTTGTATCCTGCCTCCTCCGAGGTCATTACCCAGCACCATCTGTACATGCTCTAGGGGTAACTTAGGGGCTACAGCTACTATAGCTTTCTCGACTCCGCAGTCGGCAATCAGCTGTACTTCGTGAAGTGGCAACCTGTATTCCACCCCCACACTGCGTATCCTCACCACTCCCACAGGTGAATCATTAAATTCCTTGGGGAGAATACTCCTGGTCACCATACTTATGTCAGCACCCGTATCTCGAAGAACGGCCACCTCCACTGGGTCTGACTTTCCAAACTTCACGTTGGCCTCGAAAACGAAGGGATGTTCACCCAACTTCATTTCCCAACCATTCACGTTGGGTCCACTATAATATGGGGTGTGAACAAACACTCTCCTCTTCCAACATTAATCCTACATTCCTTTGGTGCTCCTCACACTCGCGGGCATAATGTCCTCTCACCCCACAGTTGTAGCATCGGCTGCCTCCCCTGGGCGGCCACTCGCCAGTCACTCTGGCGGTACCACTTGCGGACGTCCCCTGGGTCCTCCTTGGACTCCCTGTCGTCGTGTCCGGGACTGCAGCACTCGCTCCCGAGTTAGGTCCACTGCTCACAGCATGGGGCTTCCTCCCCGCGTCTCTTGAGCTCTTGAACCGCGTCACTTCATCGGGCACACTACTCTTGGGAGAGTCCCCACTCGTCCTCGCTCCTCCTGAACTCCTAAGGTTCCCTCCCGACCTGGGGTAAGGCGAGTGTCTGGGCGGCCCCTCCCTCCTGATATGTAGTGCCTCCTCCAGCATGTCGGCTCGGTCCGCTGCAGCCTTCAGGTCCTTAATACCTGCTTCTCTCACCCTTACTCGCAACTCAGGATGGAGCACTGACATAAACTTCTCCATCACTATCAGTCGTTTGATATCATCCACCGACTCCGCTTCCTCCGCCTTCAACCATCGTAGGAATTTCCGTTCCATATCCCTGGCGGTCTCGGCGTAAGTCTTTCCCGACGCTCTTGTACACTCTCTGAACCGCTTCCGGTACATCTCCGGAGTCAGCCGGAATGAGTGGAGAACCGCATTCTTAATCGCGTCATAACTAGTACACTCCTCTAGGTCCAGCATGTTATAGGCTTCCCAGGCCTCACCAGTCAACCTGCCCTGGACCAGAGCAGCCCAATCATCTTCCGGCCACTCCTTCAGAGTTGCTATCCGTTCAAAGTGTTCGAAGAACGCCTCAGCTTCTTGTGGTTCGAACGTAGGTAAGTCACGTTCCCTTACCTTGAGGTCATCCCGCCGTGCAGGTAGTGAGGGCAGACCACGTTCAACGCGACGCAATTCGACTTCTTTCTTTGCCCTTATCTCCTCCAGTCGCAGTTGTCTCTCTCCTTCTTCCCGCTGCAGCTGAGCTTCTCGCTCCTCTCGCTGCAGCTCAGCCGCACGTTCCTCTCGCTGCATTTGCGCTTCTCTCTCCTCTCGTCGCAGCTGGGCTTCCAGTTGCATCTTCATTATTTCCAGTTGCAGGCTCCTCTTACTACAGCTAGACCTTCCACTGCTCCCATGTTCACTGTGAATTCTCTCCACACTGGTAGGCGCTTGGGGAGGCCCTAGTCGGGACGGTTCACCTTGCGACGGCTCTCCTCGGGACGGCTCCTCTTGAGATGGCTCCTCTCCCGTCGCTTCCTCTCGAGCTGTGAGCTGTGCCATGATCTCTATCCTTCGCTCCGCTACCTTAGTCGTCCTCAACCTGATCCCAAAGTGGTTTGCCACTTGTTGGAGCTGGGCCTTGGTACACTCTTCCAAAATTCTCTCGTCCCTTGTGTCAATAAATTTCTTTACTTTGTCTTCCTCCATCTCTATATCATTGAGCATACACGACAGCACAGACAAGTTAGTAGGCACTAATTTCACCGTTTCAGTCCCTTAGTTGGTTGAGTAACAGTACCACCGAACTCACTGGCCACACTGTATTAGTACCCTGGCAACACTTGTCTTGAAATTTGGTCTACACTGTAGCTTGATCCACTCTTCCTGGCGAAGTTCCCAGTTCTTGGCTACTGGGGTTCGAATCCTGGCAAGGTCGCCAGTTCTCTTGTCACGTGGGGGTGGGTGGTCCGGGGCTCTGCTAACACTTAACTGCTAGGGGCTCAAAAGGCCCAAATACTCAGCCCCTCCGACTCCCTGGATTCACCGGAGTCTCCTTGGTCACACAAGAGAGGACCAACAATGCCCACCTCCGCAGGTCTTTGCTTCCACCACAAAGGGGTGCCACTGATTCACCCTGGAAGCCCTTCAGTCAAACACGGGGAAACTGCTGTTAACAGTTCCGGCCTAGACCCGTGAGGGAGTGAAGGAAGACTCAGGCTTACCTATAACCATAACCTCCCTGAGTCTTGCCTGCCAAACAAAAAAAGGTTGCAGGAACTCCTTTCCCGCCTGTCTTCTCTATCTTCCTCTTAGCAAGGTCGCCAGCTGGGTTATTATATCTGCACCCCAGCAATGCAGTTCAGTGGGTGTATTATATATTGTTTGTAGCCAGAAATGTATGCTCATAGAGAAATATCATAAATGGAGGCACACTCAAACACAGTAATAAAATGTGTGGATTTACTGATGCAAATTACATGAACACACACACACAATCACAAGTAATACATGAATATGGAAATATGGATAATGAGTCTGGAGATCGTCAGCCTCTTCTTCCACGACCATCCAACACTCCTTCAACTGGGCAGGAAGACAGGAGTCTCACACTCTAAAGGGGGGCCTCTTCACCACGTCGGCACCTCTTCTTCACTGTCCTGTCATCCATACACACTGTCCTCTCTGACAGTCCTGGACACAAGCTGCCTTGCAGCCTATTCTACTATTAAAGTAATAAAGTCTTGCTGCCACATACACAAGCAAATATTGTGGCCTAACTAGCCTACTCATACAAGGGGTAATGGGAGGGGAAAATGATCTACCTTACATTCCTGGCTCACGACGCCTGTCCCTCGATGGTGTGTGGTTCCCACGCTTCCTTGGGTCGATCCTTGACGATCCAGGGCGTTCCACAGGTCCTCAGGTGTCGTGAAGCCTTCGCGTTGTCGCCGTTCCAATCCCTGAGATTCAGCTGCCCCAATCCTGGTTCATCGATGGGCGCTGAGCTAATCACTATTTTTCCCCACACTCGCCTCTCCCACAAGGCGTTGCTCCTTGTCCTAGGCACGGTGTCGTCCTTCCAAGATTCTCAGTGGATGTAACCCCAGTCACAGCTAGGCCTGCCCGCCCACCTTCCAGACCTCAGCGTCCAGCCAGCGGCGCCGCCCAGCGTCGTCGCCGACTATTTTCCAAGTTTAGCACTTCTCTGCTCACTGAACTTGGTTCCTCTTTTGCTTCCCAGAAGCGCAGGGTCTCCAATAACTATGATGGGCTGCGATGGCCAGCTCAATCCACTGAACAAGGCTTGCAGAGCCTCCAATCCTTGAGAGCAGACCGAGGCGCGTCCTGTCGCTTCCAAGGTCAGAACAACTCTGACGTTGGCGCCGCCCGGGGCACTCGGTGACGTCATGGCGGGCCCTGATTTGTCGCCCGCGACCTACGTCGGCCAATCCGCGATCGGCTTGTGTCCCTTCCAAAAGGTCATATCTGCCATAGGGGATACTGTTTCATTTTATAACAGGGCGCCAATTTTCCTTTATTTACAACTTATAATATAACTTCCTTCCCTTAACTGGCAGCCGGTCTGGTTGCCACATATATCATTAGACTCCCTGAACCTCAGAGAATCAGTAGGGAGAGCTGATATGACTCTTTAAGCCGGCAAAAGGAAGAAATAGGAGAGGGCACCGTAACAATGACGATGTTGGGAGAGTAATAATAATGATGATGATGTTCAGAGAGTAATAGTCATGATGACGATGTTGGGAGTGTAATTGTCATGACGACTATGTTGGCAGTGTACTTGTCATGATGACGATGTTGGGAGTGTTATAGTCATGACAACTATTATGGGTGAGAAATAGTACTGACGACGATGTTGGGAGAGTAATAGTCATGACGACTATGTTGTGAGAGTAATGTTCATGATGAATATGATGGGAGTGTAATAGTTATGATGACTATGTTGAGAGAGTAATCGTCATGATGACGATGGTAGGAGTGTAATAGTCATGACGACTATGGTGGGAGTGTAATAGTCATGACGACTATGGTGGGAGAGTAATTGTCATGACGACGATGTTGGGAGTGTAATAGTCATGATGACTATGTTGGGAGTGTTAGAGTCATGATGACTATGATGAGAATGTAATAGTCATGGAGACTATGATGGGATTGTAATAGTCATGATGACTATGTTCAGGATAATAGTCATGATGACGATCTTGGGAGTGTAATAGTACTGATGACGATGTTGGGAGAGTAATAGTCATGATGACGACGTTGGGAGATTAATAGTCATGATGACTATGATGAGAGTGTTATAGTCATGATTACGATGTTGGGAGTGTAATAGTAATGATGACTATGTTGGGGTGTAATAGGCATGATGACAATGTTGGGAGTGTAATAGTCACGATGACGATGTTAAGTGTGTAATATTCATGATGACGATGTAATAGTCATGATGACTATGTTGGGAGTGTAATAGTCTTGATCACGATGTTGGTAGTGTAATAGTCATGACGACTATGATAGGGGTGTAATAGTACTGATGACGATGTTGGGAGTGTAATAGTCATGATGACTTTGTTAGGTGTGCAATAGTCTTGAAGACGATGTTGAGAGTTTAATAGTCATTACGACTATGTTGGTAGTGTAATTGTCATGTTGACGATGTTGGGGGAGTAATAGTCATGATGACGATGTTGGGAGAGTAATAGTAATGATAACGATGTTCGGAGTAATAGTCATGATGACTATGTTGGGAGTGTTATTGTCATGATGACGATGTTGGGAGTGCAATAGTCATGATGACGATGTTGGTAGTGTAATAGTCATGACGACTATGATAGGGGTGTAATAGTACTGATGACGATGTTGGGAGAGTAATAGTACTGATGACGATGTTGGGAGAGTAATACTCATGATGACTATGATGGGAGAGTAATACTCATGATGACTATGATGGGAGTGTTATAGTCATGATGACGGTTTTGGGAGTGTAATAGTAATGATGACTATGTTGGGGGTGTAATAGTCATGTTGACGATGTAATAGTCATCATGCCGATGTTGGGAGTGTATTAGTCTTGATGACGATGTTGGGAATGTAATAGTCATGTTGACTATGATGGGAGTGTAATAGTCATGATGACTATGTTTAGGTTTTATAGTCATGATGACGATGTTGGGAGAGTAATAATAATGATGACTATGTTGGGGGTGTAATAGTCATGATGACGATGATGGGAATGTAATAGTCATGATGCTATTATGGGAGTGTAATAGTCATGACGACCATGATAGGGGTGTAATAGTACTGATGATGATGTTGAGAGAGTAATAGTCATGATGACGACGTTGGGAGAGTAATAGTCATGATGACGACGTTGGGAGAGTAATAGTCATGATGACTATGATGGGAGTGTTATAGTCACGATGACGAAGTTGGGAGTGTAATAGTAATGATGACTATGTTGGGGGTGTAATAGTCATGTTGACGATGTTGGGAGTGTAGTAGTCATGATGACTTTGTTGTGTGTGCAATAGTCTTGATGACGATGTTGGGAGTGTAATTGTCATGACGACGATGCTGGGAGAGTAATAGTCATGAGGACTATGTTGGGAGAGTAATGTTCATGATGAATATGATGGGAGTGTAATAGTTATGATGACGATGTTGAGAGAGTAATCGTCATGATGACGATGGTAGGAGTGTAATAGTCATGACGACTATGATGGGAGTGTAATAGTCATGACGACTATGGTGGGAGTGTAATTGTCATGATGACTATGTTGGGAGAGTAATTGTCATGACGACGATGTTGGGAGTGTAATAGTCATGATGACTATGTTGAGAGTGTTAGAGTCATGATGACTATGATGGGAATGTAATAGTCATGGAGACTATGATGGGATTGTAATAGTCATGATGACTATGTTCAGGATAATAGTCATGATGACGATCTTGGGAGTGTAATAGTACTGGTGACGATGATGGGAGAGTAATAGTCATGATGACGACGTTGGGAGATTAATAGTCATGATGACTATGATGAGAGTGTTATAGTCATGATTACGATGTTGGGAGTGTAATAGTAATGATGACTCTGTTGGGGTGTAATTGGCATGATGACAATGTTGGGAGTGTAATAGTCACGATGACGATGTTGGGTGTGTAATATTCATGATGACGATGTAATAGTCATGATGACTATGTTGGGAGTGTAATAGTCTTGATCACGATGTTCGTAGTGTAATAGTCATGACGACTATGATAGGGGTGTAATAGTACTGATGACGATGTTGGGAGAGTAATACTCATGATGATGACGTTGGGAGAGAAATAGTCATGATGACTATGATGGGAGTGTTATAGTCATGATGACGATTTTGGGAGTGTAATTGTCATGATGACGATTCTGGGAGTGTAATAATAATGATGACTATGTTAGGGGTATAATAGTCATGATGATGATGTTGGGAGAGCAATAGTTAAGATGACTATGATGGGAGTGTTATAATCATGATGATGATGTTGGGAGTGTAATAGTAAAGATGACTCTGTTGGGTGTGTAATATTCATGATGACGATGTAATAGTCATGATGACTATGTTGGGAGTGTAATAGTCTTGATCACGATGTTGGTAGTGTAATAGTCATGACGACTATGATAGGGGTGTAATAGTACTGATGACGATGTTGGGAGTGTAATAGTCATGATGACTTTGTTAGGTGTGCAATAGTCTTGAAGACGATGTTGGGAGTTTAATAGTCATTACGACTATGTTGGTAGTGTAATTGTCATGTTGACGATGTTGGGGTAGTAATAGTCATGATGACGATGTTGGGAGAGTAATAGTAATGATAACGATGTTCGGAGTAATAGTCATGATGACTATGTTGGGAGTGTTATTGTCATGATGACGATGTTGGGAGTGTAATAGTCATGATGACGATGTTGGTAGTGTAATAGTCATGACGACTATGATAGGGGTGTAATAGTACTGATGACGATGTTGGGAGAGTAATAGTACTGATGACGATGTTGGGAGAGTAATACTCATGATGACTATGATGGGAGTGTTATAGTCATGATGACGGTTTTGGGAGTGTAATAGTAATGATGACTATGTTGGGGGTGTAATAGTCATGTTGACGATGTAATAGTCATCATGCCGATGTTGGGAGTGTATTAGTCTTGATGACGATGTTGGGAATGTAATAGTCATGTTGACTATGATGGGAGTGTAATAGTCATGATGACTATGTTTAGGTTTTATAGTCATGATGACGATGTTGGGAGAGTAATAATAATGATGACTATGTTGGGGGTATAATAGTCATGATGACGATGATGGGAATGTAATAGTCATGATGGCTATAATGGGAGTGTAATAGTCATGACGACCATGATAGGGGTGTAATAGTACTGATGATGATGTTGAGAGAGTAATAGTCATGATGACGACGTTGGGAGAGTAATAGTCATGATGACTATGATGGGAGTGTTATAGTCACGATGACGATGTTGGGAGTGTAATAGTAATGATGACTATGTTGGGGGTGTAATAGTCATGTTGACGATGTTGGGAGTGTAGTAGTTATGATGACTTTGTTGTGTGTGCAATAGTCTTGATGACGATGCTGGGAGTGTAATTGTCATGACGACGATGTTGGGAGAGTAATAGTCATGAGGACTATGTTGGGAGAGTAATGTTCATGATGAATATGATGGGAGTGTAATAGTTATGATGACGATGTTGAGAGAGTAATCGTCATGATGACGATGGTAGGAGTGTAATAGTCATGACGACTATGGTGGGAGTGTAATAGTCATGACGACTATGGTGGGAGTGTAATTCTCATGATGACTATGTTGGGAGAGTAATTGTCATGACGACGATGTTGGGAGTGTAATAGTCATGATGACTATGTTGAGAGTGTTAGAGTCATGATGACTATGATGAGAATGTAATAGTCATGGAGACTATGATGGGATTGTAATAGTCATGATGACTATGTTCAGGATAATAGTCATGATGACGATCTTGGGAGTGTAATAGTACTGATGACTATGTTGGGAGAGTAATAGTCATGATGACGACGTTGGGAGATTAATAGTCATGATGACTATGATGAGAGTGTTATAGTCATGATTACGATGTTGGGAGTGTAATAGTAATGATAACTCTGTTGGGGTGTAATAGGCATGATGACAATGTTGGGAGTGTAATAGTCACGATGACGATGTTGGGTGTGTAATATTCATGATGACGATGTTATAGTCATGATGACTATGTTGGGAGTGTAATAGTCTTGATCACGATGTTGGTAGTGTAATAGTCATGACGACTATGATAGGGGTGTAATAGTACTGATGACGATGTTGGGAGTGTAATAGTCATGATGACTTTGTTAGGTGTGCAATAGTCTTGAAGACGATGTTGGGAGTTTAATAGACATTACGACTATGTTGGTAGTGTAATTGTCATGTTGACGATGTTGGGGGAGTAATAGTCATGATGACGATGTTGGGAGAGTAATAGTAATGATAACGAAGTTCGGAGAGTAATAGTCATGATGACTATGTTGGGAGTGTTATTGTCATGATGACGATGTTGGGAGTGTAATAGTCATGATGACGATGTTGGTAGTGTAATAGTCATGACGACTATGATAGGGGTGTAATAGTACTGATGACGATGTTGGGAGAGTAATAGTACTGATGACGATGTTGGGAGAGTAATACTCATGATGATGACGTTGGGAGAGAAATAGTCATGATGACTATGATGGGAGTGTTATAGTCATGATGACGATTTTGGGAGTGTAATTGTCATGATGACGATTTTGGGAGTGTAATAGTAATGATGACTATGTTAGGGGTGTAATAGTCATGATGATGATGTTGGGAGTGTAATAGTCATGATGACTATGTTGGCAGTGTAATTGTCATGATGACGATGTTGGGGGAGAAATAGTCACGATGACGATGTTGGAAGAGTAATAGTTATGATGACTGTGATGGGAGTGTTATAGTCATGATGACGATTTTGGGAGTGTAATAGTAATAATGACTATTTTGGAGGTGTAATATTCATCATGACGATGTAATAGTCATCATGCCGATGTTGGGAGTGTATTAGTCTTGATGACGATGTTGGGAATGTAATAGTCATGTTGACTATGATGGGAGTGTAATAGTCATGATGACTATGTTGAGGTTTTATAATCATGATGACGATGTTGGGAGAGTAATAATAATGATGACTATGTTGGGGGTGTAATAGTCATGATGACGATTATGGTAATGTAATAGTCATGATGGCTATTATGGGAGTGTAATAGTCATGATGACTATGATGGGAATGTAATATGCATGTTGACGATGTTGGGAGTGTAATAGTCATGACGACCATGATGGGGGTGTAATAGTACTGATGATGATGTTGAGAGAGTAATAGTCATGATGACGACGTTGGGAGAGTAATAGTCATGATGACTATGATGGGAGTGTTATAGTCACGATGACGATGTTGGGAGTGTAATAGTAATGATGACTATGTTGGGGGTGTAATAGTCATGTTGACGATGTTGGGAGTGTAGTAGTCATGATGACTTTTTTGGTAGTGTAATAGTTATGACGACGATGTTGGGAGTGTAATATTCATAATGACGCTGTAATAGTCATGATGCCGATTTTGGGAGTATAACAGTCATGATGACATTGTTGGGAGTGTAATAGTCTTGATCACGATGTTGGGAGTGTAATAGTCATGATGACTTTGTTAGGTGTGCAATAGTCTTAATGACGATGTTGGGAGTGTAATTGTCATGATGACGATGTTGGGGGGGGGGGGGAAAGCAATCGTCAATTAATTGTAGAAAATCTTCTGATTCGTTATTCCCTGTTCTGTTAATCCTGCTTATTCCACTAAAATTAAAGTCACCCATGACACAAATACTGTTTCACCTAGATATTTCATCCTATAAATGCTTTGCTTCCATTCAGCCTAAGTTTGGTGGCCTGTAAATAACTCATATTATAAGATTTGTATTTTTTCGTTTAATTCTAGCTAGATAGTTTCTGTGTGTGGCTCCGTTTTGTTTCAATATTTGAGATTACATTTACAGTTTTCCCTAACATAAATGGCTACTCCCCCTCCTCGTCTAATATATCTATATGTGTGAAATAGTTTAAATCCGTTTATTTAATATTCAGCTAAAAGTTCTCTATTCTCTACATTCATCCATGTTTCGGCAAGTGCAATAATAATTTTTTTCTGTGCAGACAAGATCATTTAAATAGTTTTTTTTTGTTTCTTAGACTCCTACTGTTCTTGTAATATACCTTAAGTGTATTATTAATATGAAGCCTTTCTCTTTCCCTGTTCATTTTGTCAATATGTTTCCCCAACAAACACATACTTATATTTCCTCCTTTCTCCATATCAATTCCCATACCACTTTAAACTTTAAACAAACTTTTAAACTTTAAACCCAGACAAATCCCTCCAGCCACAGGTAGAAATGAGTTAGCAATAGCAACAACCTCATCCCTAGATTAATGCACCCCACTCGAGCATGCATGTCATTTCTTCCATAGAAGAGTTCCGAGTTATCTATGAATGATATTGCATTTGATTTGATTTGCAATATTTGTCTCTTTGATTTGCAACATATTTTAGCATTAAACTGCATCTTGGGGAGGAGGGGGGGCGAACAACCTGACACCGGCGGAGGTGTGCACAGCATCTCTCCTACAAACATTCACGATACTTTTGAGAGTTTTAAGAATCCACTGTTACATGGCACACATTTAGATCATGATGGTCACCTGGTCTCAGAGGAGGATCCAGAGGGAGTTTTCCTGGACAGTAAACATCACAGTAAGGCAAACAGATTAGAGGCGCAACGTCGCCATCATACAGAGGTAAAGATAGACCATCCTGGCCCAGGCGGCCTCAGTATCAACATCCAGCGCTCAACCATGCTAGGACAAGTTCTCCTGGTTTACAAATTTTCATAATTGCCTTTGACGAGGAAGATAGGATTGTTTTCAGAAATAGCAGGTCACAAAGTATCCTATATAATGCCATTCCCAATATATTTAAGATCATAGTGCACGATATTAAACTTAACAAACAAAGGAACTTAATCGCAGTGGACCAGAAACACAGCGAGGAACTAGAGCTTTCAGACGTTACTGACATCTGTGGACACCACGTCAAATGTTACAAACCACTAGGTGACTGATTAGCAAAATACATATTCAGACATGTTGTAGACATTAGTGCAAACGACATCAAGGCACAACTTCTGGCAGATTGCTTTCCAATCTTTGGAGTAAAAAAAATGTATCCATAGAATAAACGGAGAACTGAGTGATACAGGCACTGCCCTATTTACTCTTCTAGACTACTCCCCCACCCCCTGATCAGGTTCGGTTTAACAGCTTACTACATAGACTAGAGGTGTACATACCCAGTAACAGTCAGTGCTTCATATGTAAAGGTTTTAACCATACCTGGAAAGGCTGCACCCTTCACATTAAATGTGGAAAATACTCTGGTTCCCATTACACACAGGACTGTGCATCATATGTACTCACCTGCTCAAACTGTGGTGACGATCACAACATTACATTCAAACAATGTCCTTCATACATAGCAGCAAAACCTAAGGTTCTTCTTACCAATAACCAGCAATATAGTAGTGCATTGAAACAACCTAACTCAGCCCTTCGTCAACCGCTACCTCACACTCAACCATAACCTTTGCTTGTTCCTGATATGTCTGTCACTGACAATCCTACAGTTTCAGAGTCCAATCTTATCCCACAACACGTACGACTGAGATTGCCGATCTTGTTGAGACTCTTGTCACTGGCAATGAAAATGCAATAGAAAAGACGTTGGACCGACTCCTAAATAAATTCCTTACACACGTAATACAACCCATCCCCTAGGCGGTCCCAAAAGACACCCCATTGACAATGACATCCGCTCTAACACAGCTACCATTGCTGGACACACATCGTTTGAAATGATGATGGAAAAACTCCTAAATGACTCCTTAGCACGCCTTACCCAAGTCACTCCCCCAGGCTGACTTTGCCCCAAACCCTAACCACCAGCACGAGGAGTAAGAATCCCCCAGCTGTACAAACCTCCCAGCGACCTGCCACTTTGACTGAAAAACAACATAAACCACATTCATCCACTACCCATCCTTCAACCACTATCAGATATTCAACACGATGGACTATTGGCTCGTCAAAGAAGACCGATGTAGTCACATCCCAGACGTAAAAAATCGAAATACAACAACTTAACAACCCATCTTGAACTAACCTACCTCAATCTAACATAATCTAACCTAACTTAAAATTAGGTTAGGTTAGGTTAACTAACTTAGGTTAACCTAACCTAACACACATGAACCCCATGTTACTTAATGTACTCTTCCTTACCCTATTATAATCTATTCTAACTTATCTGACTAGTGACTTATTCCCAAACATACTTCGATTCACTCTCTTGACTAAACCACACACTTTTCCTTGAACAACAACACTTTAATACCACCATTAACACAGCTCCTCATCCTTACCATCATGAGTCTATTTCCACTCATATGTTTATTTTTCTCATTATTCTCACACAAATAGAAGACATCAATAATTTCCAATCTCTGCCAAATTATAAACATTGATGTGCCACTGTGAGTAGTCACATCTTTCAAAATCACCACTCTTGCAATGATCGGGAGGAAAAACCTTCATGCAAACTGCACGTATCGCGAAGAAGAAGAAACGGTATCTGCCAATCTTTTCAACATTTCAAAACCCTATTCATATCGTCTTGAAGTGATAGTGAATCTTCTTTCGTGTTTATCTCCCTCCCGATTTTCGTATCAACAAATTTGCAAATAATGCTGCTCATACCTGAATCTAAATCATTTATATAATAAAACAAGAGGTCTCAGGAAAGAGCCGTGAGGCACTCCATTTTCAGCATTTTCCATTTTGACTTAACTCCACTTATTCTAACTCTTTGTTTTCTTTTCAATAGCCTTGCCCTAATCCAACTTAATATAGTACCCCCAGTACCACGCGCTTCTATTTTTTAATCAATATTTCATGTGGCACTGTATCAGAAGCTTTGCTAAAGTCAAGGTTAACAACGTAACAAACCTTCCCACAATACACTGCCTCAACTATGCTGGAATACACCATTGTTGATGGTGTAAGGCATACAGAGGTCATTGTTGATGATGTAAGGCCATACAATGGTCATTGTTAATGATGTAAGGCCATACAGCGGTCATTGTTGATGGTGTAAGGCCATACAGCGGTCATTGTTGATGGTGTAAGGCAGTACAGTGGTCATTGTTGATGGTGTAAGGCAGTACAGTGGTCATTGTTGATGGTGTAAGACAGTACAGTGGTCATTGTTGGTGGTGTAAGGCAGTACAGTGGTCATTGTTGATGGTGTAAGGCAGTACAGTGGTCATTGTTGATGGTGTAAGACAGTACAGTGGTCATTGTTGTTGGTGTAAGGAAATACAGTGGTCATTGATGATGGTGTAAGGCAGTACAGCGGTCATTGATGGTGTAAGCGGTACTGGTCTCATTCTTGGACGGTCAGGGATTGAACGCTGTAGTGCAAGAAGCGAGACCATCGCTCTACCGTCCAGTCCGAGAATATTAGATAGTTCATTGCTGTTATGTAGAATATCAATCCGAAACAAAGAGTAAGCCTCATTATTATTATTACACTTTTCATTTCATGTCTCACCTCTACTTTACATGTTAGTGCAAGTGTTATAGCCTAACTTGTTAGCAGGTAAGCTTGTTATCCATGAGAAGTCAAAGAGAGCTCTACCACCTACAAGACACCACAGACACCTTAAATGCTCTGGCTTCCCCAACAGGCTTTTTTACCAGTTACACTAACCCATTATACGGTTACAATAAAACTAACACACATTATACTGTAGTTTATTTATAACCACCAATTGTTATATAAGCTATATGTACAGTTAAAGCCTCGATACGTGTATGGATAAACACCTAGGAGGGTAAATATTAAAAAGAAGTCCACTTTAAAATTAAAATAAATTAAATTAAATTAAATAATATAAATCCTGCATTCTCGCAGTGTTCAGTGGGAGACGATGGCGCGGGTGGGAGGAGGGTGGCGTGGGGGAACCTTCCCGTTATCCACTGTAATCCTCACCATCCTCTGGCGGCGCTCTTTTACTTCATTTTTTTTGTCCTTATTTTTACGTTGTGACACCTTTGTCTGACGTTTGCCGAGGGCGAGTGCAGCAAGTTGTTTCTGTGCATCGAGTACTGTGTATTGCTGCTCAACTGCAGCATACCTCTCCCACTCCCCAGGCCTCATTGTGTATACTTCAAACACCCTGGGAGAGCCCGAGGACACGCAGACTGTCACTGGAAGACACCTCATTTTTTCTGCCTTAGGAGGGACTGGAACCCTGTCGCTCTATCTATTTGGTCACGGGAGAGTATAATTACTATGATTCCTACTTAGCCATACCATCCAGCACTACTAGCCAAAATTATATCCTAGATAACACAAAATATAGTTAACTGGCAATATAGTAATACTAAACAGTCATTGTGTGAGGCTATGGGTGGGAATAGTGGTTTTAGTTGTGAAGGTGTAAATGGTGACCATCGGGGAGTGAGGGGGGGGGGGAAATGATAGTGGTGGTGAACATTGATGAAGATTAAGCCACCCAAGAGGTGGTACGCGCATGAACAGCCCGCAAGTAGTGGTGATGGTGTTACCCGAACTACAGTACATAATTGTTTTTTTTTTAACTATTTGTACCGATGATGATGCTGGGAATCATTACCAGGCATTTCCATGTTGGAATAGTCCTCATGATCATGTTCGGAGTGTAATACTTATGATAACTATGCTGAGTGTAATAGTCATAATGACTATACTGGGAGTGTAATAGTCATGATGACTATGCTGAGAGTGTAATAGTCATGATAACTATATTGGGAGTGTAATAGTCATGATGGCGAAGTTGGGAGAGTAATAGTAATGATGACGATGTTCGGAGAGGAATAGTCATAATGACTATGTTGGGAGTGTTATTGTCATGATGAGGATGTTGGGGGTGTAATAGTAATGATGACTATGTTCCGGGTGTAATAGTCATGATGACGATAATGGGAGTATAATAGTCATGATGACTATGTTGGGAGTGTAATAGTCATGACGACGATGTTGGGAGTGTAATATTCATGATGGCGATGTAATAGTCATGATGACGACGTTCGGAAAGGAATAGTCATGATGACTATGTTGGGAGTGTTATTGTCATGATGACGATGTTTCGAGTGTAATAGTAATGATGACTATGTTGGGAGAGTAATTGTCATGAAGACGATGTTGGGAGTGTAATAGTCATGATGACTATGATAGGAATGTAATAGTCATGATGACTATGATGGGAGTGTAATAGTCATGATGACTATGTTGGGAGAGTAATAGTCATGACGACTATGATGGGGGTGTAATAGTACTGATGACGATGTTGGGAGAGTAATAGTCTTGATAACGACGATGGGAGAGTAATAGTCATGATGACTATGATGGGAGTGTAATAGTAATGATGAGTATGTTGGGACTGTAACAGTTATGACAACGATGTTGGGAGTGTAATATTCATGATGACGATGTAATAGTCATGATGACGATGTGATAGTCATGATGCCGATGTTGGGAGTGTAATAGTCATGATGACTATGTTGGGAGTGTATTAGTCTTGATCACGATGTTGAGAGTATAATAGTCATGATGTGCTTTCTTGGGTGTGCAATTGTCATGTTGACTATGATGAGAGAGTAATAGTAATAATGACGATGTTCGGAGAGTGATATTCATGATGACTATGTTGGGAAAGTTATTGTCATGATGATGTTGGGAGTGTAATAGTAATGATGACTATGTTGAGGGTGTAATAGTCATGATGACTATGTTGGGAGTGTAATAGTCATGATCACGATGTTGGGAGAGTAATAGTAATAATGACGATGTTCGGAGAGTGATAGTCATGATGACTATGTTGGGAAAGTTATTGTCATGATGATGTTGGGAGTGTAATAGTAATGATGACTATGTTGAGGGTGTAATAGTCATGATGACTATGTTGGGAGTGTAGGAGTCATGATGACTTTGATGGGGGTGTAATAGTACTGATGACTACGTTGGGAGAGTAATAGTCATGATGACGATGTTGGGAGTGTAATAGTAATGATGACTATGTTGGGAGTGTAAAAGTCATGACGACGATGTTGGGATTGTAACAGTCGTGATGATTATGTTGGGAGTGTAATAGTCCTGATCACGATATTGGGAGTGTAATTGTCATGACGACGATGTTCGGGGAGTAATAGTAATGATGACTATGTTGGGGGTGTAATAGTCATGATGCCGATGTTTTGATTGTAACAGTCTTGATCACGATGTTGGGAGTGTAATAGTCATGATGACTTTGTTGGGTGTGCAATAGTCTTGATGACGATGTTGGGAGTGTAAGTGTCATGATGACGATGTTGGGGGTGTAATAATCATGATGACGATGTTGGGGAGTATAATATTCATGATGACTATGTTGGGGGTGTAATAGTCATGATGACGATGTTGGGAGTGTAATAGTCATGACGACTATGATGGGGGTGTAATAGTAATGACGACGATGTTGGGAGAGAAATAGTCATGATGACGACGTTGAGAGAGTAATAGTCATAATGACTATGATGGGAGTGTTATAGTCATGATGACTATGTTGGGGGTGTAATAGTCATGATGACGATGTTTGGAGTGTAATAGTAATGATGAATATGTTGGGAGTGTAATAGTCATGATGACTATGTTAGGAGTGTAATAGTCATGACGACGATGTTGGGAGTGTAATAGTAATGATGACTATGATGGGAGTGTTATAGTCATGATGACGATGTCGGGAGTGTAATAGTAATAATGACTATTTTGGAGGTGTAATATTCATGATGACGATGTAATAGTCATCATGCCGTTGTTGGGAGTGTAATAGTAATGATGACGATATTCGGAAAGGAATAGTCATGATGACGATGTTGGGAATGTAATAATCATGTTGATAATGATGGGAGAGTAATAGTAATGATGACTATGTTGGGGGTGTAATAGTAATGATGACGATGATGGGAGAGTAATAATAATGATGACTATGTTGGGGGTGTAATAGTCATGATGACTATGATGGGAATGTAATACTCATGTTGACTATGATGGGAGTGTAATAGTCATGATGACTATGTTGAGGTTTTATAGTCATGATGACGATGTTGCGAGTGTATTAGTCATGACGACCATGATGGGGGTGTAATAGTACTGATGATGATGTTGAGAGAGTAATAGTCATGATGACGACGTTGGGAGAGTAATAGTCATGATGACTATGATGGGAGTATTATAGTCATGATGACGATGTTGGGAGTGTAGTAGTCATGATGACTATTTTGGTAGTGTAATAGTTATGACGACGATGTTGGGAGTGTAATATTCATAATGATGCTGTAATAGTCATGATACCGATGTTGGGAGTGTAACAGTCATGGAGCCCCCATGATAGGGGGCTCAAAAAACAATTAATTCATGAAAACTTGGCTTATTAGGCAAATCGGGCCTTGCATAGTAGGCTGAGAAGTGCGTTCTGGCTACTAGGTACGACATACATATATATATATATATATATATATATATATATATATATATATATATATATATATATATATATATATATATATAAATATATATATATATATATATATATATATATATATATATATATATATATATATATATATATATATATATATATATATATATATATATATTGTGACGGTAACGCGTTGGTGTTCGGCTGTTCAAAGCTAGGGGTATGGCCTCGTCACATAGTATAAAAAAAAATAGAAAATCTGGAACTTCGTCTGTGGTAAGGTAAGGAGAAGACACACAAAACACAAGTAAATTTTAACAATGAAATTTTAATTACGTTAAATAAATCAAAACATGAATAAAATGGACAAACAAATTCGTATAATAAAATCAATCAAAATAATAAGAATAATTAAATGACAATGAAAAGTTACGTTAAGACAAGTGAGCAAAATAACAAGAAGTGCAATATACAAAAAATGAGAGGTGCGGGAATATTGGCTTTAAGCTATCACCTCTCTTAGTACACGTACGCCAAAGCTTACGTCTAGCAGGGAGAAGTGTTAACTGTGTGAAAGCACTGAATATTCTGAGGACTGAGGTCGTGGCGGCCCCAGACATCAAGTAGTATGGTGGGCGAGTGCAGTTGCAGCCAGACCGGCGACCAATCAGCGAGGAGCCGGCAGCAAGACGGGTAGTTTGGCGGTTTGAGTCTGAGCAGGTGTCCCTGGCTGCATACGTTTTGCGCTCTGGCAAACCTTGCTGGTGTTGTTGTCATTGTTGGACATTTCTTCCATAGTAGTTTTATATAGATGTAACGACGTATTTGTGGAGGGAAGAGCAGGCTCGATCTCTTGAAGGAGATTATCGTCACAATATATATATATATATATATATATATATATATATATATATATATATATATATATATATATATATATATATATATATATATATATATATATATATATATATATATATATATATATATATATATATATATGATCCTGTTGTTGCTGAGATTCCTGTATACCTGGCCAAGACCCTGGCTGAGCAGCTCTATGTTTTGCACTATCCCGAGAGGCCTCACTCTCACAACTATGACGAGTCAACGATTCTCAAGACAAGTATTCGGCCCCAAAGTGGTCAAGTTGACATGGAGTTGGGGTTACGTAGTAGAGGACCGACTGACGACAAAAGTAAGGGCGAGCAGATGAACATCTTAACGTTGATGGAACATTCCGAGACAAACGTGATATCGAGGATCCCAAGAGGGATCCTCGATATGAATGATCCCAAGATCCCAAGATTCTTGGGATCATTCTTCGACGACTACACGCCTGGAGGGTGAGGGAGGCGACCACATGCATACACGTCTACAGTGGTGGACGCCTGCAGGGTCCAACACTCACCATGAGGGCTGATGCACCTGTCATGTGTTCGCGTGGGCAGGTGTGGGGCACCTGTCATGTGTTCTCACAGTTCATCATGATGTAAACCGTGTTGGGCGCCTGTCATGTGTTTTCGCAGTTCATCATGATATCCCTCGTGTTAACAAGCGCCCCTGCTGGTTCTCTCGCGATTGCAATGCTGACTAATGCGAAAATGTAAGCTGATGCCGCCCAGTATATCAGCATAATTGTTTGAGTGGCTGACAAGCGCAATCATTAAAACTGTTTATTAAAGTTTACCTCAAAAATGTTAGAAAGAAAAGTTTTTAATTGTATAAATATACATGTTCCTGCATTTCTCTTGCCCTGAAACTAATAGTTTTGCCTTAACGTGTTCCAAGATGACACGTTGGTTCAGTGTCCGGGGGTTTTCCGAGCAGGTGCATGCGTTTTTGGAACCCACATCGAAGATTTTAGATGCCGTGCTGTCTCTTAATTCTCAAAGTTAAAGTATATATAATAAAACTTTACTTCAAATTTGTTTGTCTTTTCTCTCATACCTTCTACAATTTTTGTTAGCTCCTATTTTTTTCGTTCGTTTTCTTTCTCATTAAACCATACCTGTACTAGAGATGAACCATTCTAGAGATGAACCATACATGATTGTTCCACACCTGTACTAGAGATGAACCATACATGACTGCTCCAAACCTGTACTAGAGATGAACAATATATGACTGCTCCACACCTGTACTAGAGATGAACAATACATGACTGGGCCACACCTGTACTAGAGATGAACCATACATGACTGCTCCACACCTGTACTAGAGATGAACAATATATGACTGCTCCACACCTGTACTAGAGATGAACAATACATGACTGGTCCACACCTGCACTAGAGATGAACAATATATGACTGCTCCACACCTGTACTAGAGATGAACAATACATGACTGGTCCACACCTGTACTAGAGATGAACAATATATGACTGCTCCACACCTGTACTAGAGATGAACAATATATGACTGCTCCACACCTGTACTAGAGATGAACAATACATGACTGCTCCACACACGTACTAGAGATGAACCATACATGACTGCTCCACACCTGTACTAGAGATGAACCATACATGACTGCTCCACACCTGTACTAGAGATGAACCATACATGACTGCTCCACACCTGTACTAGAGATGAACCATACATGACTGCTCCACACCTGTACTAGAGATGAACCATACATGACTGCTCCACACCTGTACTAGAGATGAACCATACATGACTGCTCCACACCTGTACTAGAGATGAACCATACATGACTGCTCCACACCTGTACTAGAGATGAACCATACATGACTGCTTCACACCTGTACTAGAGATGAACAATACATGACTGGTCCACACCTGTACTAGAGATGAACCATATTTGACTGGTACACACCAGCACCATATATTACCAGAGACACATACCTGGCAAAATGAAGGCGATGATCTTCACAGGCGTGAGAAAGTGATGATCTTCAGAGGCGTGAGAAAGTGATGATCTTCACAGGCGTGAGAAAGTGATGATCTTCACAGGTGTGAGAAAGTGATGATCTTCACAGGCGTGAGAAAGTGATGATCTTCACAGGTGTGAGAAAGTGATGATCTTCACAGGCGTGAGAAAGTGATGATCTTCACAGGCGTGAGAAAGTGATGATCTTCACAGGTGTGAGAAAGTGATGATCTTCCACAGGTGTGAGAAAGAGATGATCTTCCACAGGTGTGAGAAAGCGATGATCTTCGAAATGTGTGAGAAGGTGATGATCTTCACAGGTGTGAGAAAGCGACGATCTTTCTCAGGTGTGAGAAAGCGATGATCTTCACAGGTGTGAGAAAGCTATGATCTTCACAGGTGTGAGAAAGCTATGATCTTCACAGGTGTGAGAAAGCTACGATCATCCTCAGGTGTGAGAAAGCGATGATCTTCCAAATGAGTGAGAAAGCGATGACCTACACAGGTGTGAGAAAGCGATGATCTTCACAAGTATGAGATAGCGATGCCTCAGAGCTAAAGATGCACATGTTTCTCTGACCATTGCGGGTTGCCTGAGATAACCTCGCCCGCACCACAATATTGGAGCTATCGACCTCAACCTACACCCAATATTTCGTCACTCCCTCAGGAAGGTCAGCAGGTGGACATGGGAGGTCCGGGTGGTCGTCACTCCCTCAGGAAGGTCAGCAGGGGGACATGGGAGGTCCGGGTGGTCGTCACTCCCTCAGGAAGGTCAGCAGGGGGACATGGGAGGTCCGGGTGGTCGTCACTCCCTCAGGAAGGTCAGCAGGGGGACATGGGAGGTCCGGGTGGTCGTCACTCCCTCAGGAAGGTCAGCAGGGGGACATGGGAGGTCCGGGTGGTCGTCACTCCCTCAGGAAGGTCAGCAGGGGGACATGGGAGGTCCGGGTGGTCGTCACTCCCTCAGAAAGGTCAGCAGGGGGACATGGGAGGTCCGGGTGGTCGTCACTCCCTCAGGAAGGTCAGCAGGGGGACATGGGAGGTCCGGGTGGTCGTCACTCCCTCAGGAAGGTCAGCAGGGGGACATGGGAGGTCCGAGTGGTCGTCACTCCCTCAGGAAGGTCAGCAGGTGGACATGGGAGGTCCGGGTGGTCGTCACTCCCTCAGGAAGGTCAGCAGGGGGACATTGTTGGTCCCGGTGGTCGTCACTCCCTCAGGAAGGTCAGCAGGTGGACATGGGAGGTCCGGGTGGTCGTCTCTCCCTCAGGAAGGTCAGCAGGTGGACATGGGAGGTCCGGGTGGTCGTCACTCCCTCAGGAAGGTCAGCAGGGGGACATTGTTGGTCCCGGTGGTCGTCACTCCCTCAGGAAGGTCAGCAGGTGGACATGGGAGGTCCGGGTGGTCGTCACTCCCTCAGGAAGGTCAGCAGGTGGACATGGGAGGTCCGGGTGGTCGTCACTCCATCAGGAAGGTCAGCAGGTGGACATGGGAGGTCCGGGTGGTCGTCACTCCCTCAGGAAGGTCAGCTGGGGGACATGGGAGGTCCGGGTGGTCGTCACTCCCTCAGGAAGGTCAGCAGGGGGACATGGGAGGTCCGGGTGGTCGTCACTCCCTCAGGAAGGTCAGCAGGGGGACATGGGAGGTCCGGGTGGTCGTCACTCCCTCAGGAAGGTCAGCAGGGGGACATGGGAGGTCCGGGTGGTCGTCACTCCCTCAGGAAGATCAGCAGGGGGACATGGGAGGTCCGGGTGGTCGTCACTCCCTCAGGAAGGTCGGCAGGGGGACATGGGAGGTCCGGGTGGTCGTCACTCTCTCAGGAAGGTCGGCAGGGGGACATGGGAGGTCCGGATGGTCGTCACTCCCTCAGGAAGGTCGGCAGGGGGACATGGGAGGTCCGGGTGGTCGTCACTCTCTCAGGAAGGTCGGCAGGGGGACATGGGAGGTCCGGATGGTCGTCACTTCCTCAGGAAGGTCAGCAGGGGGACATGGGAGGTCCGGATGGTCGTCACTCCCTCAGGAAGGTCAGCCGGGGGACATGGGAGGTCCGGGTGGTCGTCACTTCCTCAGGAAGGTCAGCAGGGGGACATGGGAGGTCCGGATGGTCGTCACTTCCTCAGGAAGGCCTAACCGGTGTGAACGGGACAAGTAACTTGTGTAGAAACATATTCGGGAAAATTGAATAAACGATAAACTTAGATTTATTGACTTGAAATAGCAGGTGGGGGAGAGGTGTTACATTACACTAGAACGACCTACCTTACCTTGAGGTGTTTTCGGGGCTTAGCGTCCCCGCGGCCCTGTCGTCGACCAGACCTCCTCGTTGCTGGACTGGTCAATCAGGCTGATGGACGCAGCTATGGTCAGCCTGACGTATGAATCGCAGCCTGGTTGATCAGGTATCCCTCGGAGGATACCTGTTCAATGTTCAAGTTCTCACCCCTCAAAGTGTTCAAATTCTCTCTTGAACACTGAGAGGGATCGGCCAGTTATGCCCCTAATGTGTAGTGGAAACGTGTTGCACAGTCTCGGGCCTCTGATGTTTACAGATGCTGATGTACTCTCACAGAGTACCGGTTGCACCTCTGCTCTTCATCGGGGGTATTCTGCACATCCTGCCATGCCTTCTGGTCTCATATGGTGTTATTTCTGTGTGCAGGTTTGGGACCAGCCCCTCTGCAGTTTTCCACGTGACGGGGGGATGATACACTAGGACTACAGGGAGGATATCCGGTGTCTCCCATCGCCTCCCACATCTCCCGACCCTCCTCCCACATCTCCCGACCCTCCTCCCACATCTCCCGACCCTCCTCCCACATCTCCCGACCCTCCTCCCACATCTCCCGACCCTCCTCCCACATCTCCCGACCCTCCTCCCACATCTCCCGACCCTCCTCCCACATCTCCCGACCCTCCTCCCACATCTCCCGACCATCCTCCCACATCTCCCGATCATCCTCCCACATCTCCCGACCCTCCTCCCACATCTCCCGACCCTCCTCCCACATCTCCCGACCATCCTCCCACATCTCCCGATCATCCTCCCATATCTCCCGACCCTCCTCCCACATCTCCCGACCCTCCTCCCACATCTCCCGACCCTCCTCCCACTTCTCCCGACCCTCCTCCCACATCTCCCGACCCTCCTCCCACATCTCCCGACCCTCCTCCCACTTCTCCCGACCCTCCTCCCACATCTCCCGACCTTCCTCCCATATTTCCCGTTAAATTTTCATGGTAAATGCTTGTAAAACTTTTCCTAATGGATCACTATCATAACATGAACACGAGAAAATATATTTTATGTAAAAAAATTAAAATTTCACAATTTCATATACCTTTACAAATTTAATATTTCACCATTTTTTATTTTATTCATTATGGGCTCAGAATGGCATATAACGTTTATTTTTTGTTTATATAAAATCTAGTTAGTTAGTATAGTTTACTTTAAACAATAATCAATGTGACTATCAAAATAGGCGCAAAATTTAGACGCAAAAATTTAGAAGTCCAAAATTATGAATTAATGAAGGAAGGAAATTAATTTCCCCTTAGAACTAAGACCTTTGCATATAATATGTAAAAATTGTGAGAATCGCTCAGAAACTGAACTTTGTATGTTGTCTCAAAGTTGAAAATCCTCTTCATATAGAAAAATTAAGTTAAAGTTCTCGACAATGAATGTAATAGTTCGAATTTTTATGACGTATCTTGTAAGCTTTAATAAATATTGCTTGGCATTCGTACTCTGATATGTCATAGTTTTAGGTCAATATGTGATGAAATGAAGTGAAGAAAAAATACCATGTTTTCTATAGGGATAATGGGTTCCATATATAAGTGATAAAGTCATTCAGCTGGTACCCATTCAGTAAAACATCTCATTGAGACAAATAAAATAAAGTTAGAAATCTCTACATAATTTTTCAAACAAACAAAAAATTAAAAGTCACAAGTTCTACTACCTGTGGCCTGTGGCTGAGTCTCATGGTGAACAATTTTGTTCCAAAACGACATCCTTAGTGACGGGAATGCATTCTCCAAGAAGTAGAAGCCACAACAAAATCAACTGAGAAACAAAGGAGAAAAAAATAAATAAATAACAATGCCCAATTTTTTTTAAAAATTCGTTGACAGGTGCTCGTACACAAGGACGTACGAAATATTGGCATTGAACAATGTCTTTATGTAGTATATAATAACATTCAGCAAAATACTCATTATGTGTGAAATTTGGCCCTTCAGGTGGCACTCAGCCGTGCTAGAAGATACAAGCTGCATATCCACTTTTATTCTCTTCTTATTACTAATCTTTTTTGGTCGTCGGACAGATGCTTGTAACTCTTTATCACTGTATTATACCTGAGTTTCAGTGAATAGGAAGGTGTTATCGTTATCATCAGTACCCGCCGTGCACGGATTTATTTTTAAACAAATTTGTATACAAAGTATTTATTAACATTTTGGGATGAGTTTTTCACGACGCTGATGCCAAATAATGTGAGATTTGTTTAACATTTGTGAATATTTTTCATGTTTTTGACGAGTATTTGTGTTCACCCGGCCAGTTACCTTGGCGGTGTCCTGTGTGTCAGTGTCACGCAGCTGTGTCCTGTGTGTCCATGTCACGCAGCTGTGCCCTGTGTGTCCATGTCACGCAGCTGTGACCTGTGTGTCCATGTCACGCAGCTGTGTCCTGTGTGTCAATGTCACGCAGCTGTGTCCTGTGTGTCAATGTCACGCAGCTGTGATCTGTGTGTCCATGTCACGCAGCTGTGACCTGTGTGTCAATGTCACGCAGCTGTGACCTGTGTGTCCATGTCACGCAGCTGTGATCTGTGTGTCCATGTCACGCAGCTGTGATCTGTGTGTCCATGTCACGCAGCTGTGACCTGTGTGTCCATGTCACTCAGCTGTGACCTGTGTGTCCATGTCACGCAGCTGTGATCTGTGTGTCCATGTCACGCAGCTGTGACCTGTGTGTCCATGTCACGCAGCTGTGACCTGTGTGTCCATGTCACGCAGCTGTGATCTGTGTGTCCATGTCACGCAGCTGTGACCTGTGTGTCCATGTCACGCAGCTGTGATCTGTGTGTCCATGTCACGCAGCTGTGATCTGTGTGTCCATGTCACGCAGCTGTGACCTCTGTGTCCATGTCACGCAGCTGTGACCTGTGTGTCCATGTCACGCAGCTGTGATCTGTGTGTCCATATCACGCAGCTGTGACCTCTGTGTCCATGTGACGTAGGGGTGACTGTAGAGTAGGACTCAGCCTTGGAGTACAGTACTACTATCGAGCGTTCACGACGTCACCAAACTGATGTACTACTTTGTCTGTATCTAACCTCACTCTGGACCGACGAATAAGATACGGGATGTCACGTCAATATTACAAAATGATTAACGTATGATACAGCAACCATGAACCAATACATCAGCAGTATCTTACTTTACAATTACAATCACCTATTATAATAAGTGCAACCTACCATACAGTAACCATGACCCATTACAATAGCAGTAACCTATCATACAGTAACCATGACCCATTACAATAGCAGTAACCTACCATACAGTTACCATCACCCATTACAATATCAGTAACCTACCATACAGTAACCATGACCCATTACAATAGCAGTAATCTACTGTACAGTTACCATCACCCATTACAATAGCAGTAACCTACCATACAGTAACCATCAACTATTTCAAAACAGCGTACCATGATCTATTATGAATGACTCACATATATATAAATACAAATGGAAATGTTCACATCCACAAAGCCGTGACGAGGATTCGACCCTGCAGCAAAGAGCATCCCAGACGCTGCCTTAACCGACTGAGCTACGACATGGTCAAAAGAGTTGAAACCAAAGTTCTACTGAACTTACTGGATCCTGCAGTCTCTCCGAGACACAAACCAGGGTTTTACACAACTCCCCCCATGCACTCGAGCTATGTCAATAGGCCGTTCTCCTTCTTCGCCCTTACTTCATTACACACAGAAATCACAATAACGTGATGCATCAAATGAACTTGTGGATTTGTTCATTTGATGCATCACGCTATTGTGTTTTCTGTGTGTAATGGAAATGTTCATTTGTGCATAACTTCTTATCTCCGAAAGTTCTTCACCGATTGCCTTGAAATTTTCACACAACGTTCCATTCGCATCCGAGCAGATTTTTATATACATACTGTATAGATGTCACGTCTGTGACGGTAAAAAAATATGTTTTATTCTGAAAAACAGTGTTTTTCATGTGTTTATCATGTGAGGGGAAATATTTGAAACTTCTTTACCGATTGCTTTGAAATTTTGACACAACGTTGCATTCGAATAGGCGCCTCATTTTCTATATCTACTATATACATGCCTCACCTGTGACAGGAAAAAGCATTTTTTTTTTTTTAAACAGCGCCATCTGTTGGACGTAAGAGCAACTCACGCTGTAATCTCCGAAAGTTCTTCACCGATTGCTTCGAAATTTTGACACAATGTTGCATTCATATAGGCGCGTCTTTTTATATTCCTACTATAGAGATGCCACCCCTGTAACAGGTAAAAACATGCGTTTTTTTAAAACAGCGCCATCTGTTGCACATAATTGCAACATGCATGCTATACTAAATATGTCACGAATTCCATTTCAATGGAAAACACCCACCAGTGGGCCTTGAACCCAGAAAGCACAACCACCTTCCAGTAGCTGCCATAATTGATGCCGTAGCTGTCCGATTGCATTGATAAATTTTATTCTTATAGATTTCGATTTATTTTATTTTTTATTGAATTATTTTGTGTGACATTGTGAAGAAATTGAGCTGTGCTGTTTACCATACCGTTCATTTAATAAGTATAAGTATAGATGCCACACCTGTGACAGGTAAAACTATGCCTTTCTTGAAAAACAGCGCCACCTGTTGCATGTAAAAGCAACACACATGGTATACTAAATATGTTACAATTCCATTTCAATGTTTCTGATGGCATTGATAAATATAATTTTCATTGATTTTGATTTATTTGCATTTTGGTTTAATTATTTTGTGTGAATTTCGTTGGAATTGAGCAGTGTTGCTTACCATACCGTTCATTTCATGAGTATAGTTTATTTTTTTATTTTTTTATATTTTCATTTAATTTTTTAACGGTTTTCTAATATTTCAGTGATGGGAACATTAGGTCACTTGATGTTCCCAATTTTCTGATGGGAACATCATACCATTTTGGAAGGCATCGGACAAGGGAGTAGGGGAATTGTGGGGATGACGAGGGGACGGAAGTGAGAGATGGTGGGGAGGACGAGGGGACAAGGGAGGGGGTAATGGTGGGGAAGGACGAGGGGACGGGGGATTTTGGGAGGGTGGGGACGAGGGTATGAAGAATGGTGGGGAGGACAAAGGGACGGTGGAGTAGGGGATGGTTGGGAGGCCGAGGAGATGGGTGAGGGGAGGGGGAATAGTGGGGAGGACTGGGGGACATGGAAGGTTGCTGTGGCTCAGCAACGCACATGCATTGCTGAGCCACAGCAACGCGTGGCCGGGTACTGCTAGTTTTAAATAAAAATGAATGTATTACTTAAATTCTAAGGCTTTAGCAACAAAAATATGAAACACTTATTATAAAATAATTATTGTCGAGATGACTTGTATTAGGAATAAACAAAGATTATTATTTTTTTTTTATTAACACATTAGGTACATCTGCATTAGTGCCGCTACCCTAGACTATATGAAGTGGAGTACAGTGTGCCAAAAAAGCTAACTAGGTGATGCTAAAAAATCCCTATCACACAGGATGGTTAGTCATACAGAGGCATGTGATAAGCGGTCTGCACTGGCAGACTTCGGATGCATTTTGAGGATATCAACAGCACAAGATTGAATAAGGTAGCAGTGGTAATACAAATCCCCATCTCGCAGGATGGTTAGTCATACAGAGTCATGTGTTTGAACAAAGATTATTACATCTCCGGAGGACGACAAACTCTTAGGAAAATTTCCCCCAGGTTTAACTTACCTGAAATTGTTGTCTGTATCTATAATAGATAATATCTCATTTTGTCTGTCGGTCTGTTCGACGTTGAATGTCAGACGGTTGAGTTAGATTAATGCATTTCCTGGTGAATTGTTATTGTATCGCTAATGTCAGAGGGGTGATTGGGATCGACTCCCATAACCATCTTTATGAAGGATTCGATCCAGTTGTGACAACCGATGACTCCTATGGAGTCTAAAATGTGGGTTAGATTGTTCGATAGAGTGTTTTCCAAATTATTTCTCAGCCGTTGATCGAACATTAATAATGCTGATTCAACGTCAATGACGTTGACTCATCGTTGATTCAACGTCAATGACGTTGACTCATCGTTGATTCAACGTCGATAACGTTGATTCAGCGTCGATGACGTTGATTCAGCGTCGATAACGTTGATTCGGAGTCGATAACGTTGATTCAGAGTAGATAACGTTGATTCAGAGTCGATAACGTTGATTCAAACTCGATAACGTTGATTCAACGCCCATAACGGTGATTCAACGTCGATAACGTTGATTCAACATAGATAACATTGATTCAACGTCGATAACGTTGATTCAACGTCGGTAACGTTGATTCAACGTCGATAAGGTTGATTCAATAGCTTTAACTGTTTTTCTTATATTTCGGTAATGGGAACGTCAGATCTATTGATGTTTCCAATTTTCTTATGGGAACATCAGATCATTTGGCAATGCATCGGTCGAGGGAGTGGGGAATGGTGGGGAGGACGAGGGGACGGGAGTGGGGGATGGTAGGGAAGACGAGGGAACAAGGAAGGGGGTAATGGTGGGGAGGTCGAGGGGACAGGAGAATGGTGGGGAGGACAAGGGGAAATGGGAGTGGGGAGTGGTGGTGAGGACGAGGGGATGGGGGAGTGGGAGATGGTGGAGAGGATATGGGGACCGTGGAGTGGGGAATGGTTGGGAGGACGAGGAGACAGGGGAGGGGAAAATGGTGGAGAGAACTGGTAGAGACAGGGGACGGTTGCTGTCACAGATTATAGCTAGTTGTAAAAAAAAAATTATTAATTAAAAAATAGTTTTTTGTCCTATGCTTTTGACAATTTTTCTTTTGAAAGTTTGTCCCTTGTTTCACTTCTAACACTGCAATTATCAAGTAATGTCAAACTCGTCTAGTATTGAGTTTTGTGTTATTTTCTGTTGTGGGTTGTTTAGACGATGGAGATTTTACTGTTGTTCTTCCAGTGTTGTTTTGTGTGATGTTTCCTCCTTTAAATGCTTTGTGGGCACTCGAGTGTATAATTGAACCTGTAACTAACGATTTATCATGTGAAGTGCGGTTTAATGTTTTTTTGGTAGTATGGTATATCATCCAGGCGTAAGAATAAGCTGTTTCGCTTAATTTCTTTAATTTTTAATATCTTATTATTTTTTTTGATAATATATCTTTATTATATAAAGAAAACAATATACTATGGGATGACTCTTATAACTATGTTCCATTTAAATTTAATTTAATTAAATTTAATTGAACATATTTGCATGGGAAGAGAGCACATTAATAACAACTGAGGTGCAGGCGTGGTGGAGTGGCCCCAACTGTCACTGCTGCTTCACATCTTGCAGCACTAGAGAGTGAGGTCTCGGCCACACGGCCGGCGCCGACGGCCAGCGGCCAACACGCCGCTTAGCCTCGTCCCACACAATGTTTGCTTCCCCCCCTTTCCTCAGAGGGAATGGCTACTGCCTAAATTTGGTTGTTGTCTTTTGTGCTGTGATTGGTGACTTTTGACGAGCTTTTTGTTTGTACATATATGGGCACAAGCCGGTGTTGTTCAACATCACTTGTCACTAAATATCTAAGACATTTACTGCCTCTGTGACAAATGTCGATTTCTGTCTAGTTATGGTTTACCTGTACTAAAAGAATTAGAGAGAAAAAGTAATTAAGGATCTTGAAGCAGCATAAGAACTACAAACTAATAAGTGTCATGTGTTTGGCAAGCATGTGTGGTGGTGTTGCTGAATGCCGCCAGAATAAAGGATTAAAAGACACCTGATTTCCCTGCCAACAGATGAAAGGCAGATCTGCATGTTGGTCAGAAAGGATACGTGCAGCTGGTTCAGGGAGCAAGTCTGAGGAGAGAATTACCATATAAACTACCCTGTTCACCTGAGGCTAGTTGCAAGAATTTGGACATACTAATTAATTGGAAATTGCAGTTTCCGGTTGCAAGCATTTTTCAATTAGGGACTCTATGAAGAATACGAACTGAGGTAGCAGTAATACTGTAGAGATAAGTCTCTTTATTCCACCACCCCACCTGTGAACCCTTCTGACCTCCCACCCCACCTGTGAACAATTCTGACCTCCCACCCCATCTGTGAACCCTTCTGACCTCCCACCCCACCTGTGAACCCTTCTGACCTCCCACCCCACCTGTGAACCCTTCTGACCTCCCACCCCACCTGTGAACCCTTCTCACCTCCCACCCCACCTGTGAACCCTTCTGACCTCCCACCCCACCTGTGAACCCTTCTGACCTCCCACCCCACCTGTGAACCCTTCTCACCTCCCACCCCACCTGTGAACCCTTCTGACCTCCCACCCCACCTGTGAACCCTTCTCACCTCCCACCCCAGTAGTGGGGTGGTAGTGGCCCTCACGCCTATTTGATTTGATAGAAGAAAAAAATGAAGACTAGTAGTCCCTGTTTTTTAAGATGAAAAACTTTAAACTTTAAAAATATTTGACTGACTGACTACTTTTCTGGTCAGGTCTGCAGGTCTGCAAGAAATAATAGTAATGTAGGTAGCGAACATGTCTCCTCAGCTCTTCTATCTTCCGCAAAGCCTTTCCTCCTATCTCAACCCTATTAGTTCATGCTCTCGTGTTTCACTTTTTGTTAAAACTAAATCTGCACACGCGATATGAAATTTGAAAAAAATCTTACTTTATCCTATGTTATCAGTGCTTGAATAAAATTATTAAGAGTGCTGAACATTCTGTGTCATTGTCTTGCTACGATATTAAAAGTCTATGTTTTCGCTGGGACTACTGTTGCACACAGTCATCTTGCTAAGGCGGTCGGTGTCAGAATTGTCAAAATGATGTACCTTGCATATATCAGATCTTTAGTGGATTATGCTGCACCTCTGCTTGTTTTGATGACTGAAAGGACTTTGATGTTACGAATAGTAATTGCTGACATTGTGCATATTCTCAAAACATAGTTTCTGCAAAAAATAACAGTAAATTAGATGCGAGCTGTGATTTGAAAACAGAAGATGGGTGATGTGTGGGTTATTGTGTGAACTCTGGAGATATGATCACCACATATAAGTTTCTCAAAGAAAATGATAAGCTAGGTAAGGACCTATTATTTAACACACAAGACATCCGTGCAGTAGTGAGATTCCCTTTGATAGCTGTGCACGTGTCAATGAAAAATTAAAAGTGCAAAGATGTTTCGGAGTGCTATTTTTGTCAAGAAATGACAAAATTGTGTTTATTGACTAGTGCGAGGCAGAACAAGAGATCAAGAGGTATATGTTATGATCACGTGGTTAACAAAAAATATTAGAATTTGCAGGTGGTGAACACGTCTCCCCAAACTCTTCTGTGCATATTTCACAAAGTCTTTCTTCCTAACTCTCCCCTCTTAGTTCGTGGAATGGTGGCCCACCTTTGTTTAAAATTAAATCTACAAAGCTTCACATTTTTCAAAAATGTTATTTGGTCATCAGACAGAAAGATGATTTCCACGTTACGTTACATTACGAAACGATATAATGTTATTTAGACATCAGACAGAAAGTTGATTTCAAAGTTACGTTACTACATGTTAGGGGTAAGCAGGAGCAGGTATAGTGTAGGATAATGTGGTCATTAACCCAGTCATGGGATAGACAGACATCAAGAGGTACACCGCTCGAATGCTTCCTCCCTCAGTCATGTGGTATATTTTGGACTGCAGTTTCGCTAATGTATGTATGTATGTATGTTTTACCACGATAAATATGTAAGTGGCTTATGTTATGATAAATATGTAACTGCATTATGAAAATGTAACTGCATTATGTTATATTATGTCTACTAGTTATTGAATAAAAACGTATTAAGAAAGAGAGAGGGATAATCTATTTTTTTCACTAACTATGCTAACACCAGTCTCTGTATTAGAATTTGTAGGTAGTGATCATGTCTCCCCAAACTCTTCTGTCTGTCTGTCTTCCAGCG
Organism: Procambarus clarkii; assembly: GCF_040958095.1. Taxonomy (NCBI): domain Eukaryota; kingdom Metazoa; phylum Arthropoda; class Malacostraca; order Decapoda; family Cambaridae; genus Procambarus; species Procambarus clarkii. Next base: position 39,580,344 of record NC_091179.1, read on the forward strand.
TGGTATGTCCTCTGTTGATCACATGTGGAATGGGATGGCAACTGTACATTATGTTATGTTATGGTATAAGAACGTTGAATATTCTGTGACATTGTCTTGCCATGATATTAATACTGATGCGAGCAGTGCCATACAGTCATAATGGCATAAAACCAAGCTGATGTCATTTTTTTCAAAAATGCTATTTGATCATCAGACAGAAAGAAGTTTTCCACGTTACGTAAAGATAGTCATAACCCAAAGCTAACTATTTCACTATCTTCTCATCCGGTCTTATTCTCATCGATTGCTGTTTTACATTTGGATAATGTAGATCTTAGAGACAACCTTGAACTCTGGATAATGAACAAGTCAATTTAATAATAGTAAAGAGACTATGTCTTTCCACATTAGTCATATACATATATATATATATATATATATATATATATATATATATATATATATATATATATATATATATATATATATATATATATATATATTAGTATATTTTGGTAGCAGTCTTTCCTGTAGACATATATTATTAAATATGACCGAAAAAGTAAGATTAATAATTCTAACACGAATTTTCTCAATCTTTCGTACATTACGCTTCACTGTTGGAGGTACATCAAAAATCACTTCTCCAAAATTCATTTTTATTTCTAGTCTGACGCGACACGGGCGCGTTTCGTAAAACCTATTACATTTTCAAAGACTTCACAAATACACAACTGATTAGAACTTACGTATCTCTGATTTTATATCTACATTTGAGTGAGGTGGGAAGGGTGATGTGGCATTAACACAAGACAGAACAATAGGGGATATTAATAGGGTATTAAAAGTATCAACACAAGACAGAACAGAAACAATGGGTATTGAATAGAAGTGTTTGTAGAAAGCCTATTGGTCCATATTTCTTGATGCTTCTATATTGGAGCGGAGTCTTGAGGTGGGTAGAATATAGTTGTGCAATAATTGGCTGTTGATTGCTGGTGTTGACTTCTTGATGTGTAGTGCCTCGCAAACGTCAAGCCGCCTGCTATCGCTGTATCTATCAGAGATACAGTATCAAAAATCAGAGGATACAGTATCCTCTGTATCAAAAATCAGAGGATACAACTGACGATTTACTATAAAACCAGAAAAACGGCCAGCCTACTCATGAGAAACTCTCCAGACACAAAACAGAACGCTTTAAAAGAGACTAACGTCGTCTATGCCTTCAAATGCCCACTTGGGGACTGTAAGCTCCAAAAAAAAAACAGTATATAGGCAAGACAACAACATCTCTTTCTAGGCGTTTAACGATGCATAAGCAACAGGGCTCCATTAAGGAACATATAATCTCTTCCCATAACCAAACCATCGCCAGAGAAATCCTAGTAAACAACACAGAAATCATCGATAGATACAGCGATAGCAGGCGGCTTGACGTTTGCGAGGCACTACACATCAAGAAGTCAACACCAGCAATCAACAGCCAATTATTGCACAACTATATTCTACCCACCTCAAGACTCCGCTCCAATATAGAAGCATCAAGAAATATAGACCAATAGGCTTTCTACAAACACTTCTATTCAATACCCATTGTTTCTGTTCTGTCTTGTGTTGATACTTTTAATACCCTATTAATATCCCCTCTTGTTCTGTCTTGTGTTAATGCCACATCACCCCTCCCACCTCACTCAAATGTAGATATAAAATCAGAGATATGTAAGTTCTAATCAGTTGTGTATTTGTGAAGTCTTTGAAAATGTAATAAGTTTTACGAAACGCGCCCGTGTCGCGTCAGACTAGAAATAAAAATGAATTTTGGAGAAGTGATTTTTGATTTACCTCCAACAGTGAAGCGTAATGTACGAAAGATTGAGAAAATTCGTGTTAGAATTATTAATCTTACTTTTTCGGTCATATTTAATAATATATATATATATATATATATATATATATATATATATATATATATATATATATATATATATATATATATATATATATATATTATTAAATATGACCGAAAAAGTAAGATTAATAATTCTAACACGAATTTTCTCAATCTTTCGTACATTACGCTTCACTGTTGGAGGTAAATAAAAAATCACTTCTCCAAAATTCATTTTTATTTCTAGTCTGACGCGACACGGGCGCGTTTCGTAAAACTTATTACATTTTCAAAGACTTCACAAATACACAACTGATTAGAACTTGCGTTTCTCTGATTTTATATCTACATTTGAGTGAGGTGGGAAGGGTGATGTGGCATTAACACAAGACAGAACAATAGGGGATATTAATAGGGTATTAAAAGTATCAACACAAGACAGAACAGAAACAATGGGTATTGAATAGAAGTGTTTGTAGAAAGCCTATTGGTCCATATTTCTTGATGCTTCTATATTGGAGCGGAGTCTTGAGGTGGGTAGAATATAGTTGTGCAATAATTGGCTGTTGATTGCTGGTGTTGACTTCTTGATGTGTAGTGCCTCGCAAACGTCAAGCCGCCTGCTATCGCTGTATCTATCGATGATTTCTGTGTTGTTTACTAGGATTAGGATTGATGACTAGGACAACACAGAAATCATCGATAGATACAGAGATAGCAGGCGGCTTGACGTTAGCGAGGCACTACACATCAAGAAGTCAACACCAGCAATCAACAGCCAATTATTGCACAACTATATTCTACCCACCTCAAGACTCCGCTCCAATATAGAAGCATCAAGAAATATGGACCAATAGGCTTTCTACAAACACTTCTATTCAATACCCATTGTTTCTGTTCTGTCTTGTGTTGATACTTTTAATACCCTATTAATATCCCCTATTGTTCTGTCTTGTGTTAATGCCACATCACCCTTCCCACCTCACTCAAATGTAGATATAAAATCAGAGAAACGCAAGTTCTAATCAGTTGTGTATTTGTGAAGTCTTTGAAAATGTAATAAGTTTTACGAAACGCGCCCGTGTCGCGTCAGACTAGAAATAAAAATGAATTTTGGAGAAGTGATTTTTGATTTACCTCCAACAGTGAAGCGTAATGTACGAAAGATTG
>NC_091179.1:39588386-39684661 GCF_040958095.1 Procambarus clarkii
AGGCCAATCCTGGAGTATGCAGCCCCAGCATGGATTCCATATCTAGTCAAGGATAAGACTAAACTGGAAAAGGTCCAGACTAGTACCCGAGCTGAGAGGTATGAGCTACGAGGAGAGACTACGGGAATTAAACCTCACTTCGCTGGAAGACAGAAGAGTTAGGGGGGACATGATCACCACATTCAAGATTCTCAAGGGAATTGACAGGGAAGATAAAGACAGGCTATTTAACACAAGGGGCACACGCACAAGGGGCACAGGTAGAAACTGAGTGCCCAAATGAGCCACAGAGATATTAGAATAAACTTTTTTAGTGTCAGAGTGGTTGACAAATGGAATGCATTAGGAAGTGATGTGGTGGAGGCTAACTCCATACACAGTTTCAAGTGTAGATATGATAGAGCCCAAAAGGCTTTGGAATCTGTACACCTGTTGATTGACGGATGAGAGGCGGGACCAAAGAGCCAGAGCTCAACCCCCGCAAACACAACAAGGTGAGTACAACTAGGTGAGTACACACACACACACACAAACACACACACACACACACACACACACACACACACACACACACACACACACACACACACACACACACACACACACACACACACACACACACACACACGCACGCACGCACACACACACACACACACACACACACACACACACACACACACACACACACACACACACACACACACACACAAGAGTGTGTGTCACACACAAAAAGGGTGACAGACAAGAGGCGCTGAACTACAGGCCAGTGTCCTTAACTTGTATACCATGCAAGGAGATGGAGACGATTGTGAGAAAAAACCCTAGTAACACATCTGGAGAGACGAGACTTTGTGACAACCCATCAACATGGGTTCAGGGAGGATAAATCTTGCCTTACAGGCTTGATAGAATTCTATGATCAGGTGACAAAGATTAAGCAAGAAAGAGAAGGTTGGACAGACTGCATTTTTTGACTGTCGGAAAGCCTTTGACACAGTACCCTATAAAAGGCTGATGCATAAGCTGGAGAAACAGGCAGGAGTAACTGGTAGGGCGCTCCAGTGGATAAGGGAGTACCTAAGCAATAGGAAGCAGAGAGTAACAGTGAGGAGTGAGACCTCAGATTGGCGTGAAGTCACCAGTGGAGTCCCACAGGGCTCTGTACTCGGAGCTATCTTGTTTCTGATATACGTAAATGATCTCCAAGAGGGTATAGACTCACTCCTCTCAATGTTTCCTGACGATGCCTAAATTATGAGAAGGATTAAGACAGAGGAGGACAGATTGAGGCTAAAAGAAGACCTGGACAAGCTGCAGAAATGGTCGAACAAATAGTTGTTAGAGTTTAACCCAAGCAAATGTAGTGTAATGAAGATAGGGGTAGGAAGCAGGAGACCAGAGACAAGGTATCAGTTTGGAGACGAAATACTTCAGGAGTCAGAGAGAGAGAAAGACCTGGGGGTTGATATCACACCAGACCTGTCCCCTGAAGCTCATATCAAGAGGATAACATCAGCGGCATATGCCAGGTTGGCTAACATAAGAACGGCATTTAGAAACTTGTGTAAGGAATCTTTCAGAACACTATATACCACATATGTCAGACCATTCCTGGAGTAAGCGGCTCCAGCATGGAGTCCATATCTAGTCAATCATAAGACTAAACTGGAAAAGAGTCAAAGGTTTGCCACCAGACTATATCCTGAGCTGAGAGGTATGACCTACGAGGAGAGGCCAAGGGAATTAAACCTCACTTCGTTGGAAGACAGAAGAGTTAGGGGGGACATTATCAACCCATTCAAGATTCTCAAGGGAATCGACAGGGTAGATAAAGAAAGGTTATTTAACACAAGGGGCACACGCACTTTGGGACACAGGTGGAACCTGAGTGTCCAAATGAGCCACAGAGATATTAGAAAGAACGTTTTTAGTGACAGAGTGGTTGACAAATGGAATGCATTAGGAAGTGATGTGGAGGAGGCTGACTCCATACACAGTTTCATGTGTAGATATGATCGAGCCCAGTAGGCTCAGGAACCTGTACACCTATTGATAGACGGTTGAAAGGCGGGACCAAAGAGCCAGAGCTCAACCCCTGCAAGTACAACTAGGTGAGTACAACTAGGTGAGTAGTACACACACACACACACACAAAACTCTCTGGAATTATAACGAATGCCGTGTTTCCCCAGGAGTACAAGGAAAGGAAACGATAAGGAATCCAGGACGATAAGGACGTCCTTATCGTCCTTATCCAGGACGATAAGGAAAGAGAGGGAAGGTAGGGGAGGAGGCAGAGTGGCCCTACTCATGAGAAAGGAATGGAGTTTTAAGGAAATGGGTATCCCCGGCTGTGAAGGGTTCAGAAACTACATAGCAGGCACCATGACAATGGGAGGACCAAGAATAGTAGTAGCAGTAATATACAACCCTCCACCAAATGACAGAAGACCCAGTCAAGAGTATGAAAACAACAACATGGCAGTTAACACTATAATTGAGAGGGCAGCCTCTGCTGCCTGTAGAAATAGATTCCACCTGCTCATCATGGGGAACTTCAATCACGGAAGGATTGACTGGGAGAACAAGGAACCGCATGGAGGCGAGAATACGTGGAGAGCCAAACTATTGGAGGTGGTGACTAGAAACTTTTTAACCCAGCATGTCAGTGAACCCACAAGGATGAGAGGAAATGACGAACCAGCGAGACTCGACCTAGTCTTCACTCTGAACGGCTCCAACATAAGAGAAATCAGTTTTGAGGCCCCAGTAGGAATGAGCGACCACAGTGTACTGGTGTTTGAGTACCTGATTGAAGAAGGGTTACTGAACTCGAGGACGGATACCGAAACCAAAAGGTAAGCATACCAAAAGGGAAACTATGAGGAGATAAGAAAATTCCTAACAGATATAGCATGGGAAACAGAGCTCACGAGAAAGACGGATGTATGTCCAACATATGATGGACTACATCACGCAGAAGTGCAAGGACGCAGCAAACAAGTTTGTCCCAGTCCAAAAGGAAAACAGTGAAATGAAGGTGAGAAACCCATGGTTTAAGCAGAGATGTAGGCTAGCTAAGCAGCAAAGTAAAAGGGCATGGAGAAACTACAGGAATAACTTGACACTGGAGAGCAGAGAAAGATACCAGAATGCCAGTAATGAATATGTCAGGATGAGAAGGGAGGCAGAAAGACAATACGAAAATGACATCGCAAGCAGGGCAAAGACTCAGCCTAAATTGCTGCATAGCCACATCAGGAGAAAAACAACAGTAAAGGAACAGGTTATGAAATTAAGGATAGGGGCAGGAGGATTCACTACAAACGATAAGGAAGTATGTGAGGAACTGAATAAGAAATTCCAGGAGGTCTTCACCTTAGAGAAAGGAGAAATTCCAGAGATAAAAGAGGGCCTGGCTAACCAGGAACCACTGGAAGAGTTTGAGATTACCAGTGGGGAAGTAAGGAAGTGTTTACTAGAATTGGATGTGACAAAGGCTATAGGCCCAGATGGAATCTCCTCTTGGATACTAAAGGAAGGAGCAAAAGAACTGTGCCTACCACTCTCTATAGTGTATAACAAATCACTGGCAACAGGGGAACTGCCAGATGTTTGGAAAACAGCTAACGTAGTCCCGATATACAAGAAAGGGGATAGACAGGAGGCACTGAACTACAGGCCAGTGTCCCTAACCTGCATACTATGCAAGCTGATGGAGAAGATTGTGCGAAGAAAGCTAGTGGAGCATCTGGAGCGAAAGAACTTTGTAACACAGCATCAACATGGGTTCAGGGATGGCAGGTCCTGTCTCACAGGGTTACTGGAATTCTACGACCAGGCAACAAAAAATAAGGGAAGAAAGAGAAGGGTGGGCAGACTGCATATTTTTGGATTGTGAGAAAGCCTTTGATACAGTGCCACACAAGAGGCTAGTGAAAAAGCTGGAGATGCAGGCTGGAGTAAAAGGGAAGGTACTCCGTTGGATACAGGAGTACCTAAGCAACAGGAGACAACGAGTCAGTGTGAGGGGTGAGGTCTCAGATTGGCGAGACGTTACAAGTGGAGTCCCGCAAGGGTCAGTCCTTGGACCTATACTGTTTCTGATATATGTAAATGATCTCCCAGAGGGTATAGAATCGTTTCTCTCAATGTTTGTTGATGATGCAAAAATTATGAGGAGGATTGAAGCACAGGATGATAGTAGGAGGCTACAGGACGACCTAGACCGACTGAATGAATGTTCCAACAAATGGCTGCTAAAGTTTAACCCGAGTAAATGCAAAGTAATGAAACTAGGCGGTGGGAACAGGAGGCCAGACACAAGATACAGAATAGGTGACGAAGTACTTAATGAAACGGAAAGAGAGAGAGATCTAGGAATTGATATCTCACCAAACCTGTCTCCTGAAGCCCACATAAAGAGAATTACGTCTGCGGCACATGCGAGGCTGGCTAACATCAGAACAGCCTTCAGAAACCTGTGTAAGGAATCGTTTAGAATCTTGTACACCACATACGTAAGACTAATTCTAGAGTATGAGGCCCTAGCATGGAGTGCGTACCTTGTCAAGCACAAGACGAAGCTGGAAAAACTTCAGAGGTATGCCACTAGACTAGTCCCAGAACTAAGAGGCATGAGTTACGAGGAAAGACTGCGGGAAATGCACCTTACGACACTGGAAGACAGAAGAGTGAGGGGAGACATGATCACTACCTTCGAAATCCTCAGGGGAAATTGACAGGGTAGACAAGGACAAACTATTCAACACTGGGGGTACGCGAACAAGGGGACCCAGGTGGAAACTGAGTACCCAAATGAGCCACAGGGACGTAAAAAAGAACTTTTTCAGTGTCAGAGTAGTTAACAGGTGGAATGCATTAGACAGAGATGTGGTGGAGGCTGACTCCATACACAGTTTTAAATGTAGATATGATAGAGCCCAGTAGGCTCATGAATCTGTACACCAGTTGATTGACAGGTGAGAGGCTGGACCATAGAGCCAGAGCTCAACCCCTGCAAACACAACTAGGTGAGTACACACACACACACACACACTCGTAATTCTGTGGCGCGGGTTCGATTCCCGCACGAGACAGAAACAAATGGGCAAAGTTTCTTTCACCCTAAGTGCCCCTGTTACCTAGCAGTAAATAGGTACCTGGGAGTTAGTCAGCTGTCACGGGCTGCTTCCTGGGGTGTGTGTGTGGGGTGTGGGGAAAAAAAAAGTAGTTAGTAAACAGTTGATTGACAGTTGAGAGGCGGGCCGAAAGAGCAAAGCTCAACCCCCGCAAAAACACAACACAACTAGTTAACACACACACACACACACACACACACACACACACACACATAAAGGAATACTTAAGTAACAGGAAACAGCGAGTAACAGTAAGGGGGAGACATCAGAGTAGCGAGATGTCGCCAGCTGAGTCCCACATAGCTCAGTATTTGTTCCCAACCTGTTTCTAATATATGTAAACGACTTTCCGGAGGGTATAGACTCGTTCCTCTCAATGTTTGCTGATGATGCAAAAATTATGAGAAGAATCAAAACGGATGAAGATAGACAGAGACTACAGAATGACTTGGACTAACTGGAGGAATGGTCTAGAAAATGGCTGCTAAAGTTCAACTCAGGAAAGTGTCTAGTAATGAAATTAGGTGAAGGAAGCAGGAGGCTGAACACAAGGTATCAGCTGGGAGATGAAATCCTGCAAGAGTCAAATAGAGAGACAGATCAGGGGGTTGATATCACACCGAACCTGTCCCCAGAGGCCAACATCAAAAGAATATCATCAGCGGCATATGCTAGACTGGCCAACATAAGAAATGCCTTTAGAAACTTGAGTAAGGAATCGTTCAGGACCCTGTATACCACTTATGTAAGACCAATCCTGGAGTATACAGCTCCAGCCTAGAGTCCATACGTAGTTAAACACAAGATAAAGTTAGAGAAGATTCAGCAGTATGCCACCAGGCTCGTCACGGAACTGAGAGGAATGAGCTACGAGGAAAGGCTAAAGGAGCTGAACCTCACATCCCTGGAAAAACAGGAGAGTAAGGGGAAAAATGATAACCACCTACAAAATTCTCAGGGGAATTGACAGGGTGGACAAAGACAAACTCTTCAGCATGGGTGGGACACGAACAAGGGGACACAGGTGGAAACTTAGTACCCAGATGAGTCACAGAGACGTTAGAATTTTTTTTTTCAGTGTCAGAGTAGTTAATAAATGGAATACACTAGGAAGTGATGTGGTGGAGGCTGACTCCATACACAGTTTCAAATGTAGATATGATAGAGCCCAGTAGGCTCAGGAATCTGTACACCAGTGTATTGACAGTTGAGAGGCGGGACCAAAGAGCCAAAGCTCATCCCCTGCAAGCACAATTAGGTGAGTACAATTAGGTGAGTACACACACACAACAGTTCAACTAGGTGAATACACACACATGCAAGCATGCACATGCACGCACACGCACACACACACCCATAAATACTCACAAATAGAGAGGAAGAGTCAACTGCAGTATGTGAATGAATACAAAAAAGTATTCCTGCAGAGAGACAGAACAAAGGAGAAGAGAGTCAGGACAGCAGAGGCAAGGAGGAAGCGCAGGGAGAGAGGAGTAAACCAGGAAATCGCAGCCCCCAACACAACAGTCCCAGAGCAAGAGGGGAACCCACAACCAGCATCCCAGCAACACTTGAGGGGAGGGCAACACCACCACCCCCTCTATATAGAAACCCTCCCTTCCCCTCACCCTACCTGCCCCCACCCAAATGCTCACCCAATACCCCATTCTGACCCTGTCACCCCTCCCCCATTCCCACCATGTCCTCCCTCCTGCCATCCCCCCCCTGTCCCCCCTCCCCCTTCATTCCATACCCTCCCTATCCCTCCTCCCCCCTCACCCCATATCCTCCATGTCCCCCCCCCCCCTATCTCCTTAACCCACACCCTACCTGTCACCTCTTCCCTAGTACCCCCACCCCCCTACCCCAAAATCCTCTGAGACCCTGCAAACCACCTGACAGATCTTCTCACCCAGGGAACAGCTTTCCCCACCAGCAGAACGCTCGCCAAGAAGGGGACAAGAAAATGAACAGAAGAAAGTGAGCTTCAAGGCAATGTACACTAACATAGATGGGATTGCAAATAAAACAAGTGAACTCAGGGAATGGGCACAAGAAGAAAACCTATATCTATAGGCAGCACAAAACATCCACTAGACTGTGCGACACAGTGGTTGCAAGGATCAGGTTGGGTTACCGTTACCTGTGTCAGGTGGCTGCAGGTGACGGATCTCCCAATCCTGAGCACTCCAGTTGCAAACTCTGTGAGCAGGAACTACGGCACGATCTCCCGCACTACATCACTGAATGCCCATTTATTAGACATTTCAGACCAGTTGGCATGAGGTACCTGGAACTTTGCTATTACTTTATTCACTCTCATATTCTTGAAAATATCCTCACAGTGTACCCAAAATTTGCCAGTGCAGTCTACTAAACATGTGGCCCTGTATGACTAACCATCCTGCGAGATGGGGACTTTTATTACCACTGCTACCTTATTCAATCTTGTGTTGATGATATCCTCAAAATGCTTCTGGTGTCTGCTAGTGCAGACTGCCTATCACATGCCTCTGTATGACTAACCATCCTGTGTGATGGGGATTTTTTAGCTTCACCTAGTTAGCTTTTTTGACACACTGTACTCCACTTCATATAGTCTAGGGTAGCTGCACTCATGGAGATGTACCTAATGTATTAATAAAAAAAAAATACGAGTATGTAGGTTATGGCAAGGATATGTTGAGGGGGAGGGTCCCCCTTACATGGCACGGATATGTTGAGGAGGGAGGGGTCCCCCGAGCTGAGAGGGTAGGAGACCGGAGGGAGGGGAGAAGGGAAAAGGGAGGGAACAGGTGTGTGTGTGTTTGTGTGACAGTGGAGCCATTATTTTTTCTTAAAGAATGACTGTTTTCTGGGGTGAATATCCTATTTCCGCCCCAGTGCGGATGACGTCCATCATCCTTAATCGTTTTTTCAAAGTCTACATGAGGAGTCTGGGGATGTTCACACCGTCAGGGTTTCCCCTCAACTGCGGTTTTCGTTAAGGAAGGGTGTGTTGTTACTACCGACAGCAAGTTGTGAGGGGAGGAGAAAGTGAGGGAACAGGTGGGTTTGTGTGACAGTAAATGTAAACAACGGAGCGTTAAACTTTTTCTCAGCCAGTGCAGCTGTGTTGGTGGTGATCAATGACGTCAATTAGTTCCCCCTACATGGGCAGGAAGTGTTGAGGGGAGTGTGAGAGGGAGAGAGCAGGGTCTTGCGGATGCCATCCATCATCCTTAATCGTTTTCAAAGTCTACAGAGGAGTCTGGGAGATGCTCACCCCACCAGGGTTCTCCCACCACTGCTGTTTTATTAAAGAGGGGCGTTGTTACTACTGACAGCAGCCCCCTCACCTGTCATCATCAATCACTTCTCAATAGACTGGGATCGTTTCCCCCACCCACAAACGCGACGTTAGTTCACTGCGAGTCTTCATTCCCTACACACACCATACAGCTCCTCATCATGGAAAGACGAATCTTAACAGCCTGCATGAAATGCAGCGTGTTCTATATACCTTCACCAAATACACGCTGTCGTCTACAATGTGAGAGCTGTGCAAACCCTCCCCTAGGTCATTACGACATCAAATGTAAGCGATGTCAGAAGACTTTCTGTGATAATCGTGAGTGTTATTCTTATTTATTTATTATTATTCCACAGATCATTTTATTGAAGCCACAGGTGAAATATCGTGAGTGTAAACTATTCTCTCTCTCTCTTATAGTGTGAGAATATATACTCACCCAGGCTATTACATTCCATACACTTAAATATGTTCTTTTTCAATTTCAGTTTACAAAACAGTGAATTGTCTTTACTGCTCACCTGCCCCGCGAGGACATCGTCGGAATGAAACTTCTCATAAATGTAGGGATAATATATAAATATACTTCTCCTATCTGTATTACATTTTCATCATCATCCACTTGCAAGTAAACACATATGCATAATAATAATAATATTAAGCTTCAAAAAAACCAGTATAATAATAATATTAAGCCTCAAAAAACCCAGTATATAGGTAAGACAACAACATCTGTTTCCAGGCGTTTAACGATGCATAAGCAACAGGGCTCCATTAAGGAACATATAATCTCGTCCCACAAACAAACCATCACCAGAGAAATCTTAGCAAACAACACAGAAATCATCGATAGATACAGCGATAGCAGGCGGCTTGACGTCTGCGAGGCACTATATTATACTGGGTTTTTTGAGGCTTAATATTATTATTATTATGCATATGTGTTTACTTGCAAGTGGATGATGATGAAAATGTAATACAGATAGGAGAAGTATATTTATATATTATCCCTACATTTATGAGAAGTTTCATTCCGACGATGTCCTCGCGGGGCAGGTGAGCAGTAAAGACAATTCACTGTTTTGTAAACTGAAATTGAAAAAGAACATATTTAAGTGTATGGAATGTAATAGCCTGGGTGAGTATATATTCTCACACTATAAGAGAGAGAGAGAATAGTTTACACTCACGATATTTCACCTGTGGCTTCAATAAAATGAACTGTGGAATAATAATAAATAAATAAGAATAACACTCACGATTATCACAGAAAGTCTTCTGACATCGCTTACATTTGATGTCGTAATGACCTAGGGGAGGGTTTGCACAACTCTCACATTGTAGACGACAGCGTGTATTTGGTGAAGGTATATAGAACACGCTGCATTTCATGCAGGCTGTTAAGATTCGTCTTTCCATGATGAGGAGCTGTATGGTGTGTGTAGGGAATGAAGACTCGCAGTGAACTAACGTCGCGTTTGTGGGTGGGGGAAACGATCCCAGTCTATTGAGAAGTGATTGATGATGACTGGTGAGGGGGCTGCTGTCAGTAGTAACAACGCCCCTCTTTAATAAAACAGCAGTGGTGGGAGAACCCTGGTGGGGTGAACATCTCCCAGACTCCTCTGTAGACTTTGAAAACGATTAAGGATGATGGATGGCATCCGCAAGACCCTGCTCTCTCCCTCTCACACTCCCCTCAACACTTCCTGCCCATGTAGGGGGAACTAATTGACGTCATTGATCACCACCAACACAGCTGCACTGGCTGAGAAAAAGTTTAACGCTCCGTTGTTTACATTTACTGTCACACAAACCCACCTGTTCCCTCACTTTCTCCTCCCCTCACATCTTGCTGTCGGTAGTAACAACACACCCTTCCTTAACGAAAACCGCAGTTGAGGGGAAACCCTGACGGTGTGAACATCCCCAGACTCCTCATGTAGACTTTGAAAAAACGATTAAGGATGATGGACGTCATCCGCACTGGGGCGGAAATAGGATATTCACCCCAGAAAACAGTCATTCTTTAAGAAAAAATAATGGCTCCACTGTCACACAAACACACACACACCTGTTCCCTCCCTTTTCCCTTCTCCCCTCCCTCCGGTCTCCTACCCTCTCAGCTCGGGGGACCCCTCCCTCCTCAACATATCCGTGCCATGTAAGGGGGACCCTCCCCCTCAACATATCCTTGCCATAACCTACATACTCGTATTTTTTTTTTTATTAATACATTAGGTACATCTCCATGAGTGCAGCTACCCTAGACTATATGAAGTGGAGTACAGTGTGTCAAAAAAGCTAACTAGGTGAAGCTAAAAAATCCCCATCACACAGGATGGTTAGTCATACAGAGGCATGTGATAGGCAGTCTGCACTAGCAGACACCAGAAGCATTTTGAGGATATCATCAACACAAGATTGAATAAGGTAGCAGTAGTAATAAAAGTCCCCATCTCGCAGGATGGTTAGTCATACAGGGCCACATGTTTAGTAGACTGCACTGGCAAATTTTGGGTACACTGTGAGGATATCTTCAAGAATATGAGAGTGAATAAAGTAATAGCAAAGTTCCAGGTACCTCATGCCAACTGGTCTGAAATGTCTAATAACTGGGCATTCAGTGATGTAGTGCGGGAGATCGTGCCGTAGTTCCTGCTCACAGAGTTTGCAACTGGAGTGCTCAGGATTGGGAGATCCATCACCTGCAGCCACCTGCCACAGGTAACGGTAACCCAACCTGATCCTTGCAACCACTGTGTCGCACAGTCTAGTGGATGTTTTGTGCTGCCTATAGATATAGGTTTTCTTCTAGTGTCCATTCCCTGAGTTCACTTGTTTTATTTGCAATCCCATCTATGTTAGTGTACATTGCCTTGAAGCTCACTTTCTTCTGTTCATTTTCTTGTCCCCTTCTTGGCGAGCGTTCTGCTGGTGGGGCAACCCGTTCACGCAAATTTAATAAGTCAATATTGACTTATTAAATATGTGCATAGGTGACATACTTAACATAATAGATACCCTTAAAAAGATTCATAGAAAACACCGACCTTACCTAACCTACTTAGTATGTTAAGATAAGCATCTTATTGCTTCGTAATTACAATTATTACCTAACCTATAATAGGTATAGGTTAAGTAATAATTGTAATTACGAAGCAATAAGATGCTTATCTTAAGATACTAACAAGGTTAGGTAAGGTCGGTGTTTTCTATGAATCTTTTTAAGGGTATCTATTATGTTTAGTATATCACCTATGCACGTAGTTAATAAGTCAATATTGACTTTACGAATTTGCGAGAACGGGTTGGGTGGGGAAAGCTGTTCCCTGGGTGAAAAGATCTGTGAGGTGGTTTGCAGGGTCTCAGAGGATTTTGGGGTAGGGGGGTGGGGGTACTAGGGAAGAGGGGACAGGTAGGGTGTGGGTTAAGGAGATAGGGGGGGGGGACATGGCGGATATGGGGTGAGGGGGGAGGAGGGATAGGGAGGGTATGGAATGAAGGGGGAGGGGGGACAGGGGGGGGGGAAGGCGGGAGGGAGGACATGGTGGGAATGGGGGAGTGGTGACAGGGTCAGAATGGGGTATTGGGTGAGCATTTGGGTGGGGACAGGTAGGGTGAGGGGAAGGGAGGGTTTCTATATAGAGGGGGGTGGTGGTGTTGCCCTCCCCTCAAGTGTTGCTGGGATGCTGGTTGTGGGTTCCCCTCTTGCTCTGGGACTGTTGTGTTGGGGGCTGCGATTTCCTGGTTTACTCCTCTCTCCCTGCGCTTCCTCCTTGCCTCTGCTGCCCTGGCTCTCTTCTCCTTTGTTCTGTCTCTCTGCAGGAATACTTTTTTGTATTCATCCACATACTGCAGTTGACTCTTCCTTTCTATTTGTGAGTATTTATGGGTGTGTGTGTGCGTGTGCGTGCATGTGCATGCTTGCATGTGTGTGTATTCACCTAGTTGAACTGTTGTGTGTGTGTGTGTACTCACCTAATTGTGTGTGTACTCACCTAACTGTCAATACACTGGTGTACAGATTCCTGAGCCTACTGGGCTCTATCATATCTACATTTGAAACTGTGTATGGAGTCAGCCTCCACCACATCACTTCCTAGTGTATTCCATTTATTAACTACTCTGACACTGAAAAAATTCTTTCTAACGTCTCTGTGACTCATCTGGGTACTAAGTTTCCACCTGTGTCCCCTTGTTCGTGTCCCACCCATGCTGAAAAGTTTGTCTTTGTCCACCCTGTCAATTCCCCTGAGAATTTTGTAGGTGGTTATCATTTTTCCCCTTACTCTCCTGTTTTTCCAGGGATGTGAGGTTCACCTCCTTTAGCCTTTCCTCGTAGCTCATTCCTCTCAGTTCCGTGACGAGCCTGGTGGCATACCGCTGAATCTTCTCTAACTTTGTCTTGTGTTTAAATAGGTATGGACTCTAGGCTGGAGCTGTATACTCCAGGATTGGTCTTACATAAGAGGTATACAGGGTCCTGAACGATTCCTTACTCAAGTTTCTAAAGGCATTTCTTATGTTGGCCAGTCTAGCATATGCCACTGATGATATTCTTTTGATGTTGGCCTCTGGGGACAGGTTCGGTGTGATTTCAACTCCCTGATCTGTCTCTCTATTTGACTCTTGTAGGATTTCATCTCCCAGCTGATACCTTGTGATCAGCCTCCTGCTTCCTTCACCTAATTTCATTACTATACACTTTCCTGAGTTGAACTTTAGCAGCCATTTTCTAGACCATTCCTCCAGTTTGTCCAAGTCATTCTGTAGTCTCTGTCTATCTTCATCCGTTTTGATTCTTCTCATAATTTTTGTATCATCAGCAAACATTGAGAGGAACGAGTCTATACCCTCCGGAAAATCGTTTACATATATTAGAAACAGGTTGGGAACAAATACTGAGCTATGTGGGACTCAGCTGGCGACATCTCGCCACTCTGATGTCTCCCCCCTTACTGTTACTCGCTGTTTCCTGTTACTTAAGTATTCCCTTATGTGTGTGTGTATTTGTACTCACCTAATTGTACTCACATAATTGTGCTTGCGGGGGATGAGCTCTGGCTCTTTGGTCCCGCCTCTCAACCGTCAATCAACAGGTGTACAGGTTCCAGAGCCTATTGGGCTCTATCATATCTACACTTGAAACTGTGTATGGAGTCAGCCTCCACCACATCACTTCCTAATGCATTCCATTTGTCAACCACTCTGACAATAAAAAAGTTCTTTCCAATATCTCTGTGGCTCATTTGGGCACTCAGTTTCCACCTGTGTCCCCTAGTGCATGTGCCCTTTGTGTTAAATAGCTTGTCTTTATCAACCCTGTCGATTCCCTTGAGAATCTTGAATGTGGTGATCATGTCCCCCCAACTCTTCTGTCTTCCAACGAAGTGAGGCTCAATTCCCGTAGTCTCTCCTCGTAGCTCATACCTCTCAGCTCGGGTACTAGTCTGGTGGCAAACCTTTGAACATTTTCCAGTTTAGTATTATGCTTGACTAGATATGGATTCCATGCTGGAGCCGCATACTCCAGGATTGGTCTGACATATGTGGTATATAATGTTCTGAAAGATTCCTTACACAAGTTTCTAAAGGCCGTTCTTATGTTAGCCAACCTGGCATATGCTGCTGCTGTTATCCTCTTGATATGAGTTTCAGGGGACAGGTCTGGCGTGATATCACCCCCCCAGGTCTTTCTCTCTCTCTGACTCTTGAAGTATTTCATCTCCCAAGTGATACCTTGTATCTGGTCTCCTGCTTCCTACCCCCATCTTCATTACATTACATTTGCTTGGGTTAAACTCTAACAACCATTTGTTCGACCTTTCCTGCAGCTTGTCCAGGTCTTCTTGAAGCCTCAAGCTGTCCTCCTCTGTCTTAATCCTTCTCATAATTTTGGCGTCGTCAGCAAACATTGAGAGGAATGAGTCTATACCCTCTGGGAGATCATTTACGTATATCAGAAACCGGATAGCTAAAGCACAGAGCCCTGTGGGACTCCACTGGTGACTTCACGCCATTCTGAGGTCTCACCCCTCACTATAACTCTCTGCTTCGTATTGCTTAGGTACTCCCTTATCCACTAGAACGCTATTCCAGTTACTCCTGCCTGTTTCTCCAGCTTATGCATCAACCTTTTATGGGGTACTGTGTCAAAGGCTTTCCGACGGTCCAAAAAAATGCAGTCCGCCCATCCTTCTCTTTCTTGCTTAATCTTTGTCACCTGATCATAGAATTCTATCAAGCCTGTAAGGCAAGATTTACCCTCCCTGAACCCATGTTGATGGGTTGTCACGAAGTCTCTTCTCTCCAGATGTGTTACTAGGTTTTTTCTCACAATCTTCTCCATCACCTTGCATGGTATACAAGTTAAGGACACTGGCCTGTAGTTCAGTGCCTCTTGTCTGTCACCCTTTTTAAATATTGGTACTACATTAGCAGTCTTCCATACTTCTGGTAGGTCTCCCGTTTCCAGTGACCTACTATACACTATGGAGAGTGGCAAGCAAAGTGCTCCTGCACACTCTTTCAATACCCATGGTGAGATTCCATCCGGCCCAACAGCTTCTCTCACATCCAGCTCCAATAGGTGCTTCTTGACCTCATCTCTTGTAATTTCGAACCTTTTCAAGGTCACCTGGTTTGTTGCCACCTCTCCTAGCGCCGTGACTTCTCCCTGTTCTATTGTAAAGACCTCCTGGAACCTTTTGTTGAGTTCTTCACACACCTCTTTGTCATTCTCTGTGTACCTGTCCTCGCCCACCCTAAGTTTCATCACCTGTTCCTTCACTGTTGTCTTCCTCCTGATGTGACTGTGTAGTAGCTTTGGTTCGGTCTTGGCTTTATTAGCTATATCATTTTCATACCTTTTCTCAGCTGCTCTTCTCACACTAACATACTCGTTCCAGGTTCTCTGGTATCTCTCTCTACTTTCTGGTGTTCTGTTATTACGGAAGTTCCTCCATGCCCTTTTGTTCAGCTCCTTTGCTTTCATACATTCCCTATTAAAATTATTGCTTATCATTATACTATTTGTTATTATTATTATTATATTATTATTATATAATAATAATTGTTAATTAATATATTATTTATTAATTTATTATTTACTGATAAATAAATAAATAAATAAATAAATAAATGTTTATTCAGGTAAGGTACATACATACAAGAGGGTTTTAAAAAAAATTGATAGATTTATAGATAGAGCTAGTACATACAATGCCTAACGCCACTATTACGCAAAGCATTTCGGGCAGGAAAAACATTAAAGACTAAAACTTAATAGTAATTGAGTTTAAAGTATAAAATGTGTTGAGAAACAAATAAAAAAAATAAAAAGGGGGAACATGACTGAAAAAGCAGCACAAATACAATTAAGTCGACAAACAGTGTTGTTTAAAAAAAAACAGACATGGGTTGACAATATAGGGGTAAGGTAGGTTATAAGGAATTTACTAGGTAGTGCGTCGTTTTTATCTTAAACTGGTTGAGAGAGGAACAGTCTTTAACATGATTGGGAAGGTCATTCCACATTCTGGGTCCCTTGATTTGTAGAGCATTTCTAGTTTGATTAAGTCGTACTCTAGGAATATCAAAACTGTATTTCTTTTTGGTGTGGTGCTCATGGGTTCTGTTACAACCTTCAATGAAGCTTTTGAGGTGAGGATTGGCATTACAGTTCAGCGTTATATATATGTATATTACACATGAGAGAATGTGCCAGTGCAGTGCAGTGACTTAATATCTAACATATTCAGAGATTTGAGTAGGGGTACTAAGTGATGTCTGAGGCCAGAGCTGGATATTGTCCTAATAGCAGCTTTGTGTTGAGTAATTAGAGGACGTAAATGATTTTGGGTAGTAGAACCCCAAGCACAAATACCATAGTTGAGATATGGATACATGAGGGAGTAATAGAGCGTCACCAGGGCAGGGCGGGGTACATAATATCTGATCTTAGAAAGAATGCCAACAGGTTTTGAATTTTTTTTTATATATTTAGAATGTGTCCCCTGGAAATTCAGCTTGTGGTCAATGAGAACGCCAAGGAATTTGCCATCTATTTTGTTACAAATTTGGGTATTGTTTATTCTGAGATTTATTTGATTAGAGGATTTATTGCCAAACAGAATATAAAAAGTTTTGTCAATGTTAAGGGTGATTATAAAATAAACAAGTCCCCACTCTGAGCGCGTTTTCTTCCAACCTCAGAAAAAGAACACTGCTTTCCAAAGTGGTGGGTTTTCTGATGGAAGAAAACATAGGTCTGTGGAGATGCGTCTAACCGCTCAATCTGCGCGCGCAACAGTCAGTGTTTCTATAAGCTTTGCCTGCGGTCTGGTGGGTCCCTGTTCCCGCCATGCATGCAGCTGCTTCACTTACAAAACGCCCACCATCCTCCTGGGATCCTCTGCATCCCCTGTTTTCTTTTCAAAGGGATGACACACAGGCAGACTCAGGGGGTACTTGTTCTAGGTTGCTAAGCATTTGCGGTATCTTTGGGGGGTGCTCCACCGGAACGCCCAAAATGATAAGCCTGCAGATAGCTAAGAAATATTAACATGAATTGTAATTAGTGTAAATTCAAAAAATGCAACTTTCAACTACTAACTATAGATGTAACTATTATAAGTAAATAAAATAAATAAATGTTTATTCAGGTAAGGTACATACATACAAGAGATTTTTACAAAAATTGCTAGGTTTATAGATAGAGCTGGTACATACAATGCCTAAAGCCACTATTACGCAAAGCATTTTGGGCAGATTGTAATTATCAGATCAATTAATTGTAATTGATTTAATACTTTATCATTATAATGATTATTCATTATAATTATTCTTTACTACTTTATTGTTATACATTACAGTCTCTAATTATTTATCATTCACCCTAATTAGCTATTTGATACATTAAAATTATTGCTTATCATTATACTATGTTAATATTATTATATTATTATTACTATATAATAATAATTATTTATTAATTTATTATTGATTTATTATTTACTATTATAAAATAAATAAGTCCCCCCACTGAGCGCGTTTTCTTCCAACCTCAGAAAATGATTAACTCGCTACAAATTAAATTCATCTTCCTTGTGGAGCATGAAGTCACCGAGCCTTTCTCGATCGCCGTAACCAGCATTTAATCTGAACTGTGTGTCTGGGGGAAGATTATTGAAGCTAGAGGTGGTTGCC
The DNA here is from genome assembly GCF_040958095.1 of Procambarus clarkii. NCBI lineage: Eukaryota > Metazoa > Arthropoda > Malacostraca > Decapoda > Cambaridae > Procambarus > Procambarus clarkii. The sequence goes on from NC_091179.1 coordinate 39,606,030, forward strand.
CAAGCATCGACTAACTCGTTTGCTCTGTGTAGAGGATGAGGGTGTGCTACTTGGCTGATCTTATCGCCTTTAAATTCTTTTAATATCTTTCCATCCCTGACTGAGGGTGTGTGTAAGAGTTGAGACTGTAAAAAAAAGTTTCCCAGTTATCTTGCTTGGGCTCTGTCATGCGCTCCCTCGCCTTGGCTAGGGCTTTCTGAAAGAGCTTGAGCATTGCTGGCGTACGTGTTTCCCTATATGCAAGCCCAACTCGTCTGGCAGTGCGTTTCAAAGGACGCAGTTTGGAGTCATTATAATAGGCATGGTGTTTATTACCTTTCATATCGTTCCGGCTACTGAATGGTGCAAGGGGCCGACCTAAAAGGTCAGCAAACGTCTGAATGCTCTGTACTAGACCGTCGTTAAATGTCTGGACTGTGGAGGGATCATAAGTGCTGTACCACTCTGACACATGAGCAACAAAGTCTTCACATCGAGCAGGAGGAACACTGAGCCGTTTGCGTTTTAAAGTCCCACAGGGCAGGATGGTCTTTCCTATACATAGAGTACTCAATCTAGGGTGATGATTTGACAACAAATCTGTTACAATAGATTTTTTTTTTTTTTGAGATATATACAAGAGTTGTTACATTCTTGTACAGCCACTAGTACGCGTAGCGTTTCGGGCAGGTCCCTGGAATACGATCCCCTGCCGCGAAGAATCGTTTTTTCATCCAATTACACATTTTACTGTCGCGTTAAACAGAGGCTACAGTTAAGGAATTGCGCCCAGTAAATCCTCCCCGGCCAGGATACGAACCCATGACATAGCGCTCGCGGAACGCCAGGCGAGTGTCTTACCCGTACACCACGGAGACTGTAGAAGATGTGCACCAGACGTGAGAGACGTTGAAACTGTAGCGAGTAGATTATCCCAATAATATACTCGCTCCAAATGCATTGTTAATATTCCTGTCAACCTTTGGAGATGAATGAGGTGAGGCGTTGCCCGGGCAACACGCAACACGGTGAGGTGTTGCCCGAGCATATAAGCAGCAGAATAGCAAACATTAACCAGAGTCTACTTTCAAGTGTGGTCTAGAGCAGACACTTGCGAGATACTGTACCGACGCTCAGTGCGCTCAACTCACACCAAAGTATCACCTGTGTACTTCTGTATATTAGACCAAATATATATATAGTATCTTAGTGTCTGTGTTTATTGTCACCATACTTTACGTAACAATAGAACCGTTACATTGGTGACCCCAGAAAGTTTCCACGATACCCAGCCACGATGGACTACAACATGGACTCTCACTGGACCTCCACTGCTGCTGCTTGCTGTGGACCGCAGCCACCTGTCGTGGAACGTTGCCAACACCCTTGCCACAGCTATGATTTTCATCGCGATCATCTCTGCATTTTCATCTACTACGGCTTGCTGCTCCACGATCACTACTCACTCATCTGGCAGCTTCATCAGTAACTACATAATGTGGGATCTACAGCCTGTCCTGCCGACTCTCCGTCTCTGCCAGGGCACTGTTTGTTCTACAGGGGCGCCCACGAAAGCTGCTCTTTCGTCAGATTCATCTACACGTTCACTGCATTCTGATACTCTGCCGACTCAAGCACTTTACGCAGTACAGGACTTGCGTTTCCGACTCTTCGTCGCCTCCAGGACAATTCAGCTCTAGCAGTGATTCCCTCGTTGTCCTAACTACGTGCCTACATTACCTCCTATTGTCCTGGTGCCCGAGCCCATCCGCCCCGGATCTAAATGTTCCACCAACAACCCAAGACGCTACAGCTTCGACACAGAGCAGACAGCAGACTACGACCGCATCGAGCCGCCACGCTCTCGCTCCCCGAGTTTAGACACTCACAATTCTCAATCGAGCCGCCACGCTCTCCCACATAGAGCTCCACGACTCCGGCCTCACTCAGCTCTCTGCTCTGCTCCAGGCTTCGTCTCAACGTCTGCGACACTGCTAAATCCAGAGACACATCCGCCGACTACGCAGTTCACTTTTTCGACCACAGTTACCAGCAGCACCGCCACCTACGACAACGGACGATCCTGTACGACCTCCCACCCTACAACCCCAGTTACCAGCCGCACCACAACCTGATCCTACGACGACGGACGATCCTGTGCGACCTCCCACCCTACGACCCCAGTTAGATGACATCAGCGAAGAGGAGGAAGTTAACTTTGATGGTTATGTAACGCGAGCAGGGCGTACAATTCACTGACCAGCTAAGTTCCTTGATCAAGTATTTTTCCTTTCATCCCCTGGGAGAGGGAGTTCTGTAGCGAGTAGATTATCCCAATAATATACTCGCTCCAAATGCATTGTTAATATTCCTGTCAACCTTTGGAGATGAATGAGGTGAGGCGTTGCCCGGGCAACACGGTGAGGTGTTACCCGAGCATATAAGCAGCAGAATATCAAACATTAACCAGAGTCTACTTTCAAGTGTGGTCTAGAGCAGACACTTGCGAGATACTGTACCGACGCTCAGTGCGCTCAACTCACACCAAAGTATCACCTGTGTACTTCTGTATATTAGACCAAATATATATATAGTATCTTAGTGTCTGTGTTTATTGTCACCATACTTTACGTAACAATAGAACCGTTACAAAACCAACACAGAGGTCTGGAATGCCTCCACATATATGCATGGGTGCAAGGTCACCCACAATCTGCACATTTTGGTGACTATTTAGTAACGACAGCAGTTGATTCCCATTACCGTTTCTGAAACGAGTGCCACCATTTATTCAGACGAGAACAGCAGCGATAACAAACCAGCGCATATAGAACGAAATGGGTTGTATGTACAAACTTCTCAGTGAACGAAGTTGTTTCTAGTGCGGTATCCGAAACTGCAGTAGACGACTTGACCAGTCCACGGCGTGCTTACCAAGCCCGGATTATGTCCATTACATCACTAAACTTCATTCAATAACTATATGCCTGTTAAGTAGAAGATTTTAATTGTTAATAGCATTATATTGTTGCTCTAATATCAAATACGTACACATATGCGAAACGTCTGAAGCTGATATCCGAAATGGTAAAAATATTAGTGGTGTTGTGGTCAATGTATGGAGTGTCCTGTTTCCAATTCAAAGTACATTATTATCCCCAAACGACACACTAACACTTTCGCTAATTGGTGACAACAGTGTCGTCACCAATATTTCTACTTATTACGCTGGCGTGCGGCGCTCGGGAGTCACGAGAAAAAATATTTGTATAAAATCCATTTATTATCCGATCAACTTGGGAATAGTTTACAAATGTTTGCCATGAAATGTCCGTTTTCTCTAATAGTCGAACAGCTTATTAAAGAGAACGTTGTGGCAGTGAATCATCGTGGTAAGACAATTGTATTATTGACACGACGAGTATCAAATCAAATCAAATCAAATGTTTATTTAGGTAAGGTACATACATACAAGAGATTTTACAAAGAGTGATGGATTTATAGTTAGGGCTAGTACATACAATGCCTAAAGCCACTATTACGCAAAGCGTTTCGGGCGTGTATAAATGGACGTAGTTTTTATATATGTTGCCGGTCGAACGTATGTGATCTTTAATAATTATGTTCTTATAGAACATTCTATTGCGAACACATTGGTACAAAAATGAAATACATACATCGACAAATAATGTCAGGACAATGAATTGAATATACACTTTTCAAAGCGAATTTCGCCGATATGCCGCCGCGGGTAACACTTCGGCCACTTCCCACACTGTTTTAGGTGGGCTACGACATTGAATCTATATTTATATGCATATGTCCGCGTAGAGAATTTTATTGCGATTCCAATGATACCACAATTAGCGATGTAGGACAACTGTAGGCTTCGCAACCATTAAGAGAGTGGAAACATTTTGTTGCTGTTTGGTGCTCTCGGCGAATGATCTGAATAGTTTTTTATTTGGTGTTGATAGTCCTTATGCTTTGGCGGCATTTTATAGGGATGTTCTTATAGACAATTTTATTGTGAACACAGTGATACCAAATTTAAATACATGCGCCTTCAATTATTGTCAGGACAGTCAAAAGAGTGTACACTTTTTCGGTCTTACCGCGTAGGCACGCGAACCGCCGAAAGCATCTAGGGTATGATTTTTTTTTGAATGCGGAGAGCGCGAAAGTGTTAGAGAGTGAAGACGACTACGTTTCGGTCCGTCCCGGACCATTCTCAAGTCGATTGTGGAGTTCCAAGTACATTCTTTGATTGGAAAACATGAGGATAAATACAAATATTAATTGTAAATGACCAGGTATAAAGAAAAATATGAAGTAGGAAAAATGATATGCGGAACCAGAAAAAAAAACATTGGAACGCTTAGGTGATGAGAGGGTAAGCGACCGCCGCCATTTTAGTAGCGCCGTCCGGTGATATTCAGCATGAGCATTAAGGGAAAACCTCGACACAAACTGCACCTATCATAAAGAAGAGGTACCGCCATTGACCGTTAAGTGCTCACGTCAAGTCTAACTCTAAGAAACAACACTCAAGTCTTGACGCGTCTCCCCTCATCACTCGTGCAGTCATCCTGGGAGAAATCATCACACAAACGGCACTTTTCATAAAGATGAAGACTCACCAGTGTCCACAGTGTGGGAGGGTATTCACTCATCTTGGACATATGAAGAGTCACTTGTTAGTGCATTCCGGTGACAAACCTCATGAGTGTCCAGAATGTGGGAAGAAATTCAGACAGCGTGGAAGTATGAAAAGTCATATGTTAGTACATTCACATGACAAACCTCATGAATGTCCGGAGTGTGGGAAGAAATTCAGTCTGCTTGGAAATATGAAGACTCACATCTTAGTGCATTCAGGTGATAAACTTCACGAGTGTCCAGAGTGTGGGAAGAGATTCAGAGAGCGTGGAACTATGAAGACTCACATGTTAGTGCATTCGCGCGAGAAACCTCATGAATGTCCAGAGTGTGGGAAGAAATTCAGTCGTCTTGGAGGTATGAAGACTCACATGTTAGTGCATTCAGATGACAAACCTCACGAGTGTCCAGAATGTAGGAAGAGATTCAGAGAGCGTGGAACTATGAAGACTCACATGTTAGTGCATTCGGGTGACAAACCTCACGAGTGTCCAGAATGCGGGATGAGATTCAGATCGCCAGGAACTTTGAAGACTCACAGAATGGTGCATGCGGATGAGAGACCTTTTGAATGTGCTGAGTGTGGCAAAAAATTTAGAACACGTGGAAAGATAATAAACCACGTGTTAGTGCATTCGTGTGACAAACGTCATTGAGTATCCAGAGTGTGGGAAAAGATTAAATCGTCTTGGACATACAAAGAAGCACAAGGTGATGCATGCAGATGATACGTTAAACACTTTGAGTGTGGAAGATAATTAAGAGAATGTTGGAGGATAATGAGGCACATAATGGTATATTAACTTACCATTAATCTAACAGTGTGCTATCACAATGTCAGTTGGATGTCCTTCAGAGGTTCTAATTGTTATATTTTCTTTGAGAAATACACTTCAAAATGAAAGGTAAAGATCTAAAAATATTTCATTATATTCTTTTATGAAAGTTAGACGCTCTTCATAGACCAAGCAAAAACTAGAGATGCTGTAACTAGAAAAACTTAAAATTGCTTATAAGTAATTTTTTTTTTTTGTTTAGCAAAAATAAAACAAAGCTTTAAATGTATTTTTCCTCATGTTCATGTAAATAATGATGTGCTTTTTATTTTTGTTCTCTGTGGAATTTTTTTTCAAAATGTAATATTTTCTCTGTAGCTAAGTTATCTAGAGGTTATCTTGAGATGATTTCGGGGTTTAGTGTCCCCATTTCTGGTCCTCGACCAGGCCTCCTTTTTGTTGCACACCCCCAGGAAGCAGCCTGTTGCAGCTGTCTTAACTCCCAGGTACCTATTTACTGCTAGGTGAACAGGTATATCAGGGTGAAAGAAACTGCTCATTTGCTTCTGCCTCCAACCGGGGATCAAACCCGGAACATCAGGACTATGAATCTGAAGCGCTGTCCACTCAGCTGTCAGTTATGGACATTTTTATTTTCGTATTATTTAGCATTGGAGCTGGTGATGAAGACAATCTGAGATGTCGTCAATATGAAACCATTTTATTAATGAGGAAATAATTCACTGTGTCGGGGGGACAGGAAGCCAGAGTGTATTCATATACATTTGGCCTTTATTTAGATCTAACCCAAGGCCGAATTACTGACCCCGCCCAGGATGCAATCCCATAACAAGCTGACTATCTCCTGAGTACATACACACTGCTTGGTGAACAGGGCCATTAGGTGACTGGAAATATGTTCAACTATTTCTGTCCCGCCTGGGATTCGAACCCAGAATTCTTGATTGTGCGTCGAGAACAAACCCAACTATTACTGGGACCCTAATCAATAATGTAATAGTAATAATGATTAATTAATAATATATATTCTTCAAGGAATTAGCTCATCAGATTAATAAGCAAACTGATATCCATTTTGTATTTTTTGTTTAGGTCTATTTGTGAGTTCTACTCTTAATTAGAAATATGTATCACTCAAGAATTTGTAGGCAGACTGGCATTTATAACTGTCAGTCAAAAGTTTTTTATTTCTCTAGCCTAACTTTATCAGTTATGCTATAATTCTCTGGGAATTATATTTTTAGCCCCAGTGGCCTCGACGAGGACAGGAAGCCAGCAGCTTGTTGAAGCCACCCCCCCCCCCTCCCCATTGCCTTGATCTTTTCCAGGTATATTTTGAAATTCAGCACAGTTTTGGCAGTTATATCTTTGGTGAGTAGGGGGGTTCCATGGGTCAATAACCCTATGACTGAAAAAGCCTGACTGGAAGCTATATTGGCCTGATTGTCAATTATATTATCCTCATTGTCATATTATCCTCACTGTCAGTTATATTATCCTCACTGTCAATTTTTTTTTTTTTTTTTTTTTTGAGATATATACAAGAGTTGTTACATTCTTGTACAGCCACTAGTACGCGTAGCGTTTCGGGCAGGTCCCTGGAATACGATCCCCTGCCGCGAAGAATCGTTTTTTCATCCAAGTACACATTTTACTGTTGCGTTAAACAGAGGCTACAGTTAAGGAATTGCGCCCAGTAAATCCTCCCCAGCCAGGATACGAACCCATGACATAGCGCTCGCGGAACGCCAGGCGAGTGTCTTACCACTACACCACGGAGACTGTTTATTATATTTGGGATCCCGGTAGTAGGTGGGTTTGTTCTCGATGCACAATCGAGAACTCCAGGTTCAAATCCCAAGGTGGGACAAAAATGGTTGGGCTCATTTCCTTTCACCTAATGTGCCCGTTCACCTAACAGTGAGTAGGTACTCAGGTGTTAGTCAGCTTGTTGTGAGATTGCATCCTGGGTGGGGGGGGGGTCAGTAATCCTGCCTTGGGTGGGAGGGGGTAAACTTTGATTAATTAAAATAAATAAATAAATAAATAAATGTTTATTTAGGTAAGGTATATACATACAAGAGATTTTTACAAAGATTGGTGGACTTATAGATAGAGCTAGTACATACAATGCCTAAAGCCACTATTACGCAAAGCGTTTCGGGCATGAAAAACTTAAATGACTAAAGCTTGATACTAATTGAGCATAAAGAGTAAAATGAAAACAAGAAATGAGAACATAGCTGAAAAAGCAGCACAAATACAATTCTGTCGACAAACAGCGCTCTTTAAAAAAAAAACAGACATTGGTTGACAATAGAGGGGTAAGGTAGGTTACAGGGAATTTATTAGGTAAAGATTCGTTTTTATCTTAAACTGGTTGAGAGAGGTACAGTCTTTAACATAGTTGGGAAGGTCATTCCACATTCTGGGCCCCTTGATTTGTAGAGCATTTCTAGTTTGATTAAGTCTTACTCTAGGAATATCAAAACTGTATTTATTTCTGGTGTGGTGCTCATGGGTTCTGTTACAACCTTCTATGAAGCTTTTGAGGTCAGGATTGGCATTACAGTTTAGCGTTTTATATATGTATAATACACATGAGAGAATGTGCAGTGACTCAATGTCTAACATCTTCAGAGATTTGAGTAGGGGTACCGAGTGATGTCTGGGGCCAGAGTTGGATATTGTCCTAATAGCAGCTTTGTGTTGAGTAATTAGAGGACGTAAATGATTTTGGGTAGTAGCGCCCCAAGCACAAATACCATAGTTGAAATATGGATAGATAAGGGAGTAATAGAGTCACCAGGGCAGGGCGTGGTACATAATATCTGATCTTAGAAAGAATGCCCACAGTTTTTGAAACTTTTTTTGATATATTTAGAATGTGTCCCTGGAAATTCAGCTTGGGGTCAATGAGAATGCCAAGGAATTTGCCATCTAATTTGTTACAAATTTGGGTATTGTTTATTTTGAGATTTATTTGATTAGAGGATTTATTGCCAAACAGAATATAGAAAGTTTTGTCAATGTTAAGGGTGAGTTTGTTGGCAGTTAGCCAAAGATGGACTTTATTTAGCTCAGTATTTACTGTGGCATTTAGAGCAAGGGGGTCAGGACTGGAGTAAATGAAGGTTGTGTCGTCAGCAAATAGAATTGGTTTGAGGTGTTGGGAGGCATTTGAAGGTCATTAATGTAGATGAGAAAGAGGAGAGGGCCAAGTATGCTGCCCTGAGGAACACCAATGTTGATGGGTAGGGTGGGAGAAATTGTATTATTCACAGAAACATACTGGAGCCTGTCAGTAAGGTAGGATTTGAGGTATTGCAGGGAGTGTCCTCTGACTCCATAATGATGTAATTTAAGAAGAAGGTTTTGGTGGTTGACAGTGTCAATAGCTTTACGCAGGTCCACAAATAACCCAACAGGGAACTCATTTTTATCAAGAGCTGTATGAATCGAGTTAAGCATACTAATAAGTGCATCGTTAGTGCTTTTTTTGGGTCTGAAGCCATATTGGCAAGGGCTAAGTATATTGTGTTTGGCTAGATACGAGTAAAGCTGCTTATAGATTAGTTTTTCAAAAATTTTTGACAAGTTTGGCAGGATTTATATAGGTCTGTAGTTGTTAACATCTGTGAGATCACCACATTTGTGGACAGGCGTTACTCTCGCTTTTTTTAGAATATCTGGAAAGGTTTGGTTAAAGCCAAATGTGTATGAATACACTCCGGCTTCTTCTCACCCGACACAATGAATAATATTATGCATTATATCGAGATGATTGTGAATTACATAAGCCTGACTGGCAATTATATTAGCATGACTTTCAATTTACACCAGATATGTTTGTTTATGTTTTGGTACTTATGGGTTCTATTACATCTATCAAGGAACAGTTTCAGATCAGGATTAGCATTTAAGAACAAGGTTTTGTACATGTAAATAGCACAAGAGAATGTGTGAAGTGAGTGTATATTTAGCATGTTTAGGGATTTAAACAGAGGCTGTGTGTTGTTTGGAAACATAATTTTTAGTTTTGATAGCAGATTTTTGCTGGCTGATGATGGGCTCGAGGTAATTTACAGTGGATGAATCCCATGCACACATACCATTTGTTGAGATACCAACCCTAATTTACAAAAAAGCCTCTAGTTTTTAGCTCCAGCATTGCATTGCTCTTTAACAAATCATTTGAACTCCAAGCTTTTTCCTGATATTCTAAAGAAAAAAAAAGCAAGAGTAACCTCAGTCCATAATAATGGCGATCTCACTGAAATCAACAATTGTAGACCCATATAAATTCTGCCGATAAAATCATTTTCTAAAAAAAAAAAAATATTCTAAGAGTTAATCTACAAGCAGCCTTACTCCTATAACAAAACAAAATATACTTAGCCATTGCCAATATGGCTACAGGCCCAAAAAAGCACCAACCATGCACTGATTAGCATGATTAACTTGATATATGCAGCTCTTGAAGAAATGAGTACTGTATTCATTTATTTGTTGACCTATGTAAGACTTGATACTGTCAACACAATAACCTTCTTAAATTACAACATTACGGAGTCAGAAGTCACTCCCTCCAATACCTACAATCTTAACTCGGTGACAGGCTCCAGTATGTCTCTGTGAATAATTCCAATTCTCCCACCCTACCCATTAGCCATGGTGTTCCAACTGGCAGTATACTTCACCCTCTCATCTTTCCTTCCCTTTCCAGCCTGTTGCCGTGCTGATGGGGCTTAATGGTCAGCTGCTGGAGTGTAATGCTCCATGGGACAGTGTGTTCTGTTCTTTTGAAGCCTTGTGCTCCGCTGCCATCTTCACTAATTGTGCTGGATGCTTTTTTCTTCTTCATTAAGTTTTATTTTTGCACCCCCTCCCCCCCCCCCCCTCCCATCTTCTCCTTTCTGATTGATATTTCCCACGGACTTCTTTTTGTTATTCTTGATTGTTCTTTCAGATGTCTTCTTTCTGTTTTGAAGGTGGATATTTGAGGAGGCAAATTCTCTCACCCGTAAAACTATGGTACCCGACATTGTCGAGTGAGGGGGAAGCTTTCATTGTCAATCTTTCCCTTCGTTGCTGAGCCCGAACTCGACAAGCTGATGGTTCTTAAGGTGGCTTTTGCAGGGCGTACACCCAAGATACACCCTTGGGGCTCTGTCTTGTTGGGTGGCTTACCTGTTCATTTATATGCCAATATCTGACCCTCTTTTTAACTACTCAGTCTCGTGGGGTGAGCAACCAGCTCCCCCCCCCACCCCCCATCCCCCACCCCCAAGTCGAAATGTGTTGGAAGGCCGAGCTCTGCAGCTCCTACATTGGACCTAGACCAAGTTGCTTCTCTGACTCTCCTGACTACCCTTCTCTGCTCTCCTCCCACCTTTGTGGTAGGGTTGAGTCCCAAGCCCCCAGTGGTGACCACCTGGCTAGGTATGCCACTATGCTTGTCCCAGAACTAAGAGGCATGAGTTACGAGGAAAGGCTGCGTGAAATGCACCTCACAACACTGGAAGACAGAAGAGTAAGGGGAGATGTGATCACTACCTACAAAATTCTCAGAAGCGACAGGGTAGATAAAGGTAAACTGTTTAACACTGGTGGTATGTGAACAAGGGAACACGGGTGGAAACTGAGTACCTAAATGAGCTACAGGGACACTGGAAAGAACTTTTTCAGTGTCAGAGTAGTTAACAGATGGAATGCATTAGGCAGTGATGTGGTGGAGGCAGACTCCATACACAGTTTCAAATGTAGATATGATAGAGCCCAGTAAGCTCAGGAATCTGTACACCTGTTGATTGACAGTTCACACTATCGCTCTCTTTGGACACCCCTCGTGTCCACTTTTTTTCTCTCGTGTCCTGGCTTTGGACACTGCTCGCGTCCAATAAATACATTTTTGGTCAAAATTTTAAAATATTTGTTATAATCCTATTGTGCTATTATTATGGGACTAGTTTTAAAATGTGCGCCTTTACATTGCAAACAATTTGATACTAACATTAAAGATGTAACAAAATTTTATGTCAGAACACTGGAAAGATATATAATATAATGTAAAGAACACTGGAAAGATATATAATATAATGTAAAGAACACTGGAAAAATATATAATTTTGGTCAAAATTTTAAAATATTTGTTAAAATTCCAGTTATTGCTCTATTATTATGGGACTAGTTTTAAAATACGCGCCTTTATATTGCGGACAATTTGAAACCAAAACGAGCAACGTAACATGACAATTAAGGTGAGAAAACTGAAACGAGTATACACATTTTACTGATTTTGTGCGCTCATGGGTAACTTTTCCCGGCTTTAGGCTTTGCTGTGGGGAGTCAGGCTTGGCTTTTGGACCTTATATGCATATACACCTGTAGGGAATTGTATTGTGAACACAATGATTCCAAAATGAGCGACGTAGCACGACAATTAAGGTGAGAAAACTGAAACGAGTATACACATTTAGTTTTGCCGAGCGCTCGCCCGCACCATCAGGCCTACTTCGTGCATATGCGCAGAGCGCAATACTGTTAAGAGGCGGGACCAGAGAGCCAGAGTTCAACCCCCGCAAGCACAACTTGGTGTGTACAACTAGATGAGTACCTACCTGGAGTAGTTCCATCTCTCTCTTTAACAACTGAGCCTTTTATCCCTCTCTTACTGGGGGTTCTCAGTGCTGGCCTCTCTGCAGTTGCACTCGCTTAATTCCTTCTGGTTCTAATAGGATCCAAGCTTTATTTGGTCCTGCTACATGGACTAAGTATTTTAGTCATGTTGATTCTACTCATCCTGATGATTTATTCATCCATAAACACATTGTTGATTCAGTGGAGATCTTTGTCACTTTTAACCCCACCAGTAACCCTGCAGCTCCTCCTTAGGAAGCAGTTGACCACTTAGCCTCATTGTCCTGCATTGGGGTGACCCCTGTTCGGATCTCCAAAAATGCCTGGTTGAATGCCAGCATTGGCACAGTTATTCTCACACACCATGTTGCGACTTGTAATAGGGAACTTAAAGACTGTCACAAAGATATTAAACATGTCCTACAGGCCCCAGGCCATCCTATCCTCCAGATTGATACGTTCACTCGCTCCCTCGTGGTCATCGTCACCAGACAATGACATAAGATCTTGTTCCATATATGCTGGGGAGCTGTAGGAACACTACACCTATATGCATCGCCTGCCTCCAGAGACTAGCATCTTCACGGCAGAACTTTATGCTATTTTATTTGCTGTTTGTCAACTGCTTCCTGGCTGTCAATCTTCCTTTGTTGTTGTCGTTAACTTTCACAGTGCCCTCATGGATCTGGAATCCTTTAATCCAGTTCATCCTCTGGTAGTCAAAATTCAACATTGGCTGTTTCTTATCTCCAGCAGATTTAAGACGGGGGAGTTTAGCTGCATTCCCAGTCACATTGGTGTGTCCCTAAATGAGCGTGCGAACGCTGCCATTAAAGAGGCTATCCGCACTTGTCCCCATTTCCTGTAAAGGTGTTCCTTATTCCGACTCCTACCCAGTTATTCATTCCTCAATCCTTGCCCATTGACAGGGTTATCTTGAGATGATTTCAGGGCTTTTTTTTTTTTAGTGTCCCCCGCGGCCTGGTTCTCGACCAGGCCTCCACCCCCAGGAAGCAGCCTGTGACAGCTGACTAACTCCCAGGTACCTATTTTACTGCTAGTTAACAGGGGCATAGGGTGAAAGAAACTTTGCCCATTGTTTCTCGCCTGGGATCGAACCCAGGACCACAGGATCACAAGTCCAGCGTGCTGTCCGCTCGGCCGACCGGCTCCCTCGTTGTTGGTGGTCTTCTGTTACTAGTAACAAACTGCTTGCTCTTAAGGGTAGTGTGTCTCCATGGCCTTCCTCCTATCACCGTAACCGGGAGTGGGAAACAGCTCTGGGCAGGTTAGGTTTTGTCCATACACGTTTAACTCACGGGCACTTAATGGAGCACCACAATGCTCCTTATTGTCCAAACTGCATTGTTCTTCTTACTACATATTTTTGCATATCCTTGTTTAATGTCCTGACTTCGAGGACGTGCATTTGTCTTGCTTCCCGACTGTCCCTCGCAGTCACTTATTCCTCGACAGAATCCTTGGTGAATCGAATACTTTTGATATCGTTTGCCTTATGCGCTTTTGTTCTTGTATTGGCATCCTTAGTGATATTTAACGTTTTTTGAATGTTCCACACATTTGATGGTGCTACATAGCCTTCCTGGCTTGGTGTCCTCTATTGATAATTACTTACTCTTTCTCATCTACATTAATGACATTCTGAATGCCTCTCAACACCTCTTGCCAGTTTTATTTGCTGTTGACACAACCTTTATTTTCTCCAATCCTAAGAATTAGCAATATCCAGTTTATTAATAAAGTAGATGGTAAATTCAATGGTGTTCTCATTGATAACAAGCTGAACTTCCATTGCTACATCTATATAAATAAAAATGGAAAGGTTCATTTGTTCAAAATTGCTAATCTCTGAAAGTTCTTCACCGATTGCTTTGAAATTTTCACACAACTTCCCATTCCCATCCAGGCGGGTTTTTATATACATACTATATAGATGTCACGTCTGTGATAGGAAAAAACGTGTTCTTTTGTTTAAACTGTGTTTTTCGTGTGTTTTTCATGTAAGGGAAATCTTCAAAACCTTTTTACCGATGGCTTTGAAATTTTGACACAACGTTGCATTCGAATAGATGTATGTTTTCATATAAATACTATATACATGCCTCATCTGTGACAGGAGAAAACATGCTTTTTATTTTTAAACATGGTCATCTGTTGGACGTAAGGGCAATACAAGCTGTAATCTCCGAAAGTTCTTCACCGATTGCTTTGAAATTTTGACACAACTTTCCATTCAAATACGTGCGTGTTCTTATACCTACTATATAGATGCCACAACTGTGACAGGTAAAAACATGCTTTTCATGGAAAAACAGAGCCATCTGTTGCACATAAGAGCAACACGCACTATAGTACATATGTTGCAGTTCCATTTCAATGTTTCCTATTGCATTGATTAATTGAATTTTCATAGATTTCGATTTGTTTTCATTTTTATTTATTTGTGTAACATTGTGTTGAATTGAGCTTATTTGTTGTTTACCATACCGTTCATTTCGTGAGTATAGATACATATGAGTTTCTATAAGTATAAATACCTACCACACTTGTGACAGGCAAAACCAGGCTCTTTTTAAAGAACAGCACCATCTGTTGCACGTAGTGCAACACACACTATACTAAATATGTTATGATTCCATTTCAATGCTTTAGATTACATTGATAAATTTAATTTTCATAGATTTTGATTTGTTTTCATTTTGATTTAATTATTTTATGTAACATTGCCTTGGAATTGAGCTGTGTTGTTTACCATATCGCTCATATCGTGAATATAGTTTATATTATATTTTGAATTTTTTAATTTTGTTTTTTAACACTTTCACACTCTTGGTGCTAAAAAAAAAATAATACCCTAGATGCTTTCGACGCTCCGCGCGCCTACGCGGTAAGACCGAAAAAGTGTACACTCTTTTTACTGTCCTGATAATAATTGAAGGCGCACGTATTTAAATTTGGTATCACTGTGTTCGCAATAAAATTGTCTATAAGAACATATCTATAAAATGCCGCCAAACCATAAGGACTATCAACATCAAATAAAAAACTATTCAGATCACTCGCCAAGAGCGCCAAACAGCAACAAAATGTTTCCACTCTCTTAATGGTTGCGAAGCCTACAGTTGTCCTACATCGCTAATTGTGGTATCATTGGAATCGCAATAAAATTCTCTACACGGACATATGCATATAAATATAGATTCAATGTCGTAGCCCACCCAAAACAGTGTGGGAAGTGGCCGAAGTGTTACCCGCGGCAGCATATCGGCGAAACACGCTTTGAAAAGTGTATATTCAATTCACTGTCCTGACATTATTTGTCGATGTATGTATTTCATTTTTGTACCAATGTGCTTGCAATAGAATGTTCTATAAGAACATAAGTATTAAAGGTCACATAAGGATGCGTTCGACCGGCAACATATATAAAAACTACGTCGATTACACTCGTCGTGTCAATAATACAATTGTTTTACCACGATGATTCACTGCCACGCCGATTTCTTTTATAAGCTGTTCGGCTATTAGAGAAAACATAAATTTCATGGCAAACATTTGTATACTATTCCCAAGTTGATCGGATAATAAATGGATTTTATACAAATATTTTTTCGATGGACTACAGGCGTCGTCTGTTATGCGGAAACGTAAGAAAATACGGTGACGACTCATGGATAATCCTAAGCGCGAAAGTGCTAACTAATTATTTTTCAGTGATTGGAACATCAGATCATTTGATGTTCCCAATTTTCTGATGGGAACACCAGATCATTTGGGAATGCATCTGACGAGGGAGTGAGGAATAGTGGTGAAGACGGGGGGGGCTGGAGTGGGGGATTGTGGGAAAGACGACAGGACGGGAGGAGGTAATGGTGGGGATGAGGTGACAGGGGAATGGAGAACGGTGGGGAGGACAAAGGGACAGGGGAGGGGGGGGGATGGTGGAAAGGAAGAGGGGACATGGGAGGGGGGAATTATAGGAAGGACGAGGGGGAGGGGGGAGTGGGAGATGGTGGGGAGGACGAGTGGGAAATTGTGGGGAGGATGGTGGATGGTGGGGAGGACAAGAGGATGGGGGAGGGGGGAATGGCGGGGAAGACAAGGGTATTGGAGATAGGTTGGGAAGACGAGTGAGAGGGGAATGGTGGGGGAGGACTGGGGGACCGGGGAAGCTTAATGTGGCTCAGCAACGCACATGCATTGCAGAGCCACAGCAACACGTGGCTGGGTACAGCTAGTACAAAATATAGATAACAAATTTTTTGAAATAATTTGGCATTCTTTCCTAAATCAGATAATATGTATGTTGCAGTCTGCCTTGGTTAAGCTTTATTGGTCTCTCGTCTATCCATATCACAATTATGGAATCAGTGCCTGGGATTCTACTACCCAAAATTATCTCTGACCCCTACTTACTCAAGACATATCAGCAATTAGAACAATACCAAACTGAAGCCCCAGACAGCACTCGGCCCTCTTAATTAAATCATTGAATATTTTAGATATTTAGCCATTTCACACCCTTTCAGGTGCCCCCTGTATATATATAATTTTGAACTACAATGCTAAACCAGTCCTTAAATACTTGGTAGATGGTTGTAACAGAACCTTTGGACTCCGCACTAGAAATAAATATTTATTTACAGATGATGAGTCACAATAACACGGCTGAAGAATGTTGACCAAACCACACACTAGAAATTGAAGAGACGATGTTTCGGTCCATCCTGGACCATTATCAAGTCGAATCACACATTAGACTTGATAATTTCAAATTCAAATTCAAATGTTTATTCAGGTAAAGTACATACATACAAGGTGTGATACAAACATTGATGGATTTATAGATAGAGCTAGTACATACAATGCCTAAAACCACTATTACGCAAAGCGTTTCGGGCAGATGGTCCATAATGGTCCAGGACGGACTGAAACATCGTTGTTTCTTCAATTTCTAGTGTGTGGTTTGGTCAACAAATATTTATTTGATATTCCAAGAGTGCGATTTAGCCAAAAGTGGAAATGTTCCAGAAATCAAGGGTCCCAAATGTGGAATTATCTTCCCAATAACATCAAAGACTGTCCCTCTCTCAACCAGTTTAAGAGAGAAACTAAGTACAGTACTACCAGATAAACTCCATGTAACCTACCTTACCTATATGATTGTCAACCTATATCTTGCTATTATTAAACAATAATGATTAATGACTGAACTTCTAATACTGCTGATATCTGCCACGTAAAAAAAAAAGTATTCTGTTTATTTAGTTAAACTTGCCATCTGCTGTTCTGTTGCAATTTCTGCTGTTCCATTCAACATGTAATTATTGTAATTTCTATCTATTTTTTTTTTTACTTCAGTTCAACTTTTGCTTTTGATCTCAATTACCTTTAACTCTTAGTTTTAAGTTTTTGTCCACATCATGCCTGAAACTGTGTATATTAGTGGCTTTATGCATAGTATGTACTTGTTCCATCTAGAAATCCAACATTGTGCTTGTAACCAATTTTGTGTGTACTTTTCCCAAAGTAAACGTTATCATCAATAGCATTTTCATTATCGTGTTAAACAGGGACAGCTTAGATAATAGTACAGTATAGTGAAAGGAGAGAAAAGTGGGGAATATAATATCTGATTTTTAAATTATACCAACAGTTTTTGAGACTTCGTCTGTGCTATATGTGAGCGTTGAAGTTTAGTCTCTTGTTTGTGTATAGGCCAAGGAACTTTCCATCATTTTTAATGCTAACGTTGACATTATCTGAAGGTGAAGTTCGTTTGCTGATTTACTTCCAAATACAATGTAGTAGGTATTTTCTATGTTTTGTGTGAGTTTGTTAGTTGACATGCAGGAGTGGATTTTTTTTTAATTTGTTATTTACAATATTATTTAGTATATGAGGATTGGGGGTTTGAATAGATGAAGGAATAGATTAACACCATCAAATAGTATTGGTTTATGGATGTTAGAGACATTTCGTAAATCATTGATGTATATAAGAAATAGGAGAGGTCCTAAGATGCTGCCCTGTGGCACTCCTATAGTTAATGGTTGAGATGGGGAGGTTGTCATTAATGGCTACATATTGGTGTTTGTCATTAAGATATGATGGAATATAGTTGTCAGGATGGCCTCAGATTCCATAATGATTAAGTTTAAGTTAGTTGTAGGTATGCTTTACAGTATCAAAGCCTGACTGACAATTATATTAACCTGAATCTGGTACTTATATTATCCTGAGTTTGGTAATTATAAAACTCATATATCTGAAAATAACATATGGTAATTACATTTTCTTGAATCAAGCAGTTTTATATTCTTATGAATCTAGCAACTGTGTGTGTGTGTGTGTGTGTGTGTGTGTGTGTGTGTGTGTGTGTGTGTGTGTGTGTGTGTGTATGTGTGTGTGTGTGTGTGTGTGTGTGTGTGTGTGTGTATATATATATATATATATATATATATATATATATATATATATATATATATATATATATATATATATATATATATATATGGTAATTTCGGAGTATTTAAATACCCCAAAGATCAAATACTCCGAAATTACCATCTCTTTTAAGGGTCTGAGCGGGTGGTGGAGCGGGTTAAGGCGTACCTGTTATGCCAGTTGCTGGAAGGCTTCTGTGCTGGCTAGGGTTCGAGTCTCCTGGTGGGAAAGTGTTCTAAAGTTGTATACTTAACTCTCGTGTTTAGGAGAGTTGTGCCTTAAGCAGAGACACTGTGTCTTCCCATATTAACAGGGACTTGATGAAATTAACGTATATATATATATATATATATATATATATATATATATATATATATATATATATATATATATATATATATATATAAATCTTGCAACAATAGTAGCATAATTCTGACACTATTATGCTGAATCTGGCATTTTATAAACCAGAACTTTGCATTTATATGAGTCTTACTCCAGAATTTATATTATAATGTGGAGTATTTCATTCCAGGCTTAATTACTGCTATTATTCATTACATTTGTTTACAAATGCCTGAATCTAACAATTTATTATCATAAAAGGATGTCTGCTTTTAAAAATTAGTTTTTTTTTAAATTTTATGTAAAGTTTGAATATTGTTTAATTAGTAGGTATGATTATTATAGCCTTGTATTACCAGGTATAGGAGGAGCCTATATGGTTTTGATTGTTGTTTACTTTCTTGTTGTCTTGATGGATGTAAATGATGTTTAGTTATTATTTATTTATGCTATTATTAGTTCACATTGTTTATAGATAAAATAATGTGCAATAGTTAAAACCTGTTATTATATAATTATTACTTGATAGTTGTCTCAGCATTCAAATTTACTCTCCTCTTACTATAAATGTTCGTTTAATTAGCACATAAATGATCTTCTTGTAACATTGTTTATTTATCCTATGGCAGTGCTTTGGTATTTGTAAAGGCATAATTCCTAATTACTAAGGTAACTGGAGAAGTAACAAACCCTGAATGTTAAAAGCATTTTGGTATGTGTGAAATATTTTTGTTTTGCAAGAACACTGGCTTAAATCTTACGAATTTGAAAACTACTACAAATTTATTGACTGTTCTTTTTACACTGCCAGTATTGAAATGTGTGAAGACTGGTCAGGTCCTGGAAGACCCTATGGTGCTGTGGCATAAAAACATGCAATATAAAGTTGATGTTGTCAATACTGTTTCAGAGCTCACTCCTGCTGTACTTATCCCCAATTGTTAGGTTATCTTGAGGTTATCTTGATATGATTTTGGGGCTTTAGTGTCCCCGCAGCCCAGTCCTCGACCAGGCCTCCACCCCAGGAAGCAGCCCGTGACAACTGACTAACACCCAGGTACCTATTTTACTGCTAGGTAACAGAGGCATAGGGTGAAAGAAACTCTGCCCATTGTTTCTCGCCGGCGCCCGGGATCGAACCCGGGACCACAGGATCACAAGTCCAGCGTGATGTCCTCTCGGCCGACTGGCTCCCTAGGCATGGTGCTTGGCAGTATTTGATCACGTGTGTGTATATGCCTTGTTTCACCAGCAATATTAACTGCAGATTATTGCAGCTTGGGGCTCAACCAGGCTCAATATTGAGCTTGGGGCTCAACCAGATGTGTATGGGGATGAACTGGAGTGAACGATATGGAAGAAAATGCAAAATAAAACCAGTGAAGAGCAGGGGTGTCATAGGCACAATCAGAGAACACTATATAAACATCAGAGGTTCACAGTTGTTCAACATCTTCCCAGCGAGTATAAGAAATATTGCCGGAACAACCATGGACATCTTCAAGAGAAAACTAGATCATTTTCTCCAAGGAGTGTTGGACCAACCAGGCTATGGTGGATATGTGGGCGTGCGGGCAACTCCAAGCAACAGCATAGTGGACCAAACTCTCACAAGTCAAGCCTGGCCTCAGGTCGGGCTTGGGGAGTAGAAGAACATCCAGAACCCCATCAAGCAGGATATGTATAATCAGAAATATATCAATTGGCTAATTTGTATCATAATGCTGAACTCTGTGGTAGGTGATTTTTAACACTGATTTTTCTTGCCAAGATGTATTCTTAAATCTGCTTAAGTACTTATGTTAAAATTAACATCAACTGAGAATAAAGAATAAGCCTCGTATATTGGCAAAGAAGCATTTGACTTCAGTAAGAATATGGCATCTTGTTATTGGAAAACATGTACCTACCAGCTTGCTTGTTAATTCATGTAAATTAGTGAAATTCAAGTGCTATTGAATATTGTAATTAGCCTGGCTCAAGTATCTAGATAGTTTCCCAATTGTTTTTGAAAAAAAGTCACCTTCAGTGACAAGTATAGGGGCCAGATTCACGAAGCAGTAACAAACGTTTTTCTACTTAGCATCTTCCTTGCGGCTACATTGTGGTGCTTGGGGTTCTACTACCCAAAATCATTTAAGTCTTCTAATTACTCAACACAAAGCTGCTGCTAGGACAATATCCAACTCTGGCCCCAGACATCACTTGGTACCCCTACTCAAATAATAATAATAATAATAATAATAATAATAATAATAATAATTTTTATTTAGGTAAAGGTACATACATAAAGAGATTTTACAAAGTTTGTTGGCTTTATAGATAGAGCTAGTACATACAATGCCTAAAGCCACTAATTACGCAAAGCGTTTCGGGCAGGAAAAAACACTAATGACTAAAGCTTAAAACTAATGGGTAAAAAGAAAAACATGCGTTGAGTACAAATAAAAATAGAGGTAAAAGAGGGGGGAACATTGTTGAAAAAGCAGCACAAATACAATTACAAATTATTACAGAAAATTACATTCAAACAGCGTTGATTTGAAAAACAAAAAAAACAAAAAACATACATGGGTTGACAATAGAGGGGTAAGGTAGGTTACAGGGAATTTATTAGGTATAGCTTCGTTTTTAACTTAAACTGGTTGAGAGAGGTACAGTCTTTAACATGGTAGGGAAGGTCATTCCACATTCTGGGCCCCTTGATTTGTAGAGCATTTCTGGTTTGATTAAGTCGTACTCTAGGAATATCAAAACTGTATTTATTTCTGGTGTGGTGCTCATGGGTTCTGTTACAACCTTCTATGAAGCTTTTGAGATCAGGATTGGCATTATAGTTTAGCGTTTTATATATGTATAATACACATGAGAGAATGTGCAGTGACTTAATGTCTAACATATTCAGAGATTTGAGTAGGGGTACCGGGTGATGTCTGGGGCCAGAATTGGATATTGTCCTAATAGCAGCTTTGTGTTGAGTAATTAGAGGACGTAAGTGATTTTGGGTAGTAGAGCCCCAAGCACAAATACCATAGTTGAGATATGGATAGATAAGGGAGTAATAGAGAGTCACCAGGGCAGGGCGTGGTACATAATATCTGATCTTAGAAAGAATGCCCACAGTTTTTGAAACTTTTTTTGATATGTTTAGAATGTGTCCCTGGAAATTCAGGTTGTGGTCAATGAGAATGCCAAGGAATTTGCCATCTAATTTGTTACAAATTTGGGTATTGTTTATTTTGAGATTTATTTGATTAGAGGATTTATTGCCAAACAGAATATAGAAAGTTTTGTCAATGTTAAGGGTGAGTTTGTTGGCAGTTAGCCACAGATGGACTTTATTTAGCTCAGTATTTACTGTGGCATTTAGAGCAAGGGGATCAGGACTGGAGTAAATGAAGGTTGTGTCGTCAGCAAATAGAATTGGTTTGAGGTGTTGGGAGGCATTTGGAAGGTCATTAATGTAGATGAGAAAGAGGAGAGGGCCAAGTATGCTGCCCTGGGGAACCTCAGTGTTGATGGGTAGGGTGGGAGAAATTGTATTATTCACAGAAACACATTGGAGCCTGTCAGTAAGGTAGGATTTGAGGTATTGTAGGGAGTGTCCTCTGACACCATAATGATGTAATTTAAGAAGAAGGTTTTGGTGGTTGACAGTATCGAACGCTTTACGTAGGTCGACAAATAACCCAACAGGGAACTCATTTTTATCAAGAGCTGTATGAATCGAGTTAAGCATACTAATAAGTGCATCGTTAGTGCTTTTTTTGGGCCTGAAGCCATATTGGCAAGGGCTAAGTATATTGAGTTTGGCTAGATATGAGTAAAGCTGCTTATAGATTAGTTTTTCAAAAATTTTTGACAAGTTTGGCAGGATTGATATAGGTCTGTAGTTGTTAACATCTGTGAGATCACCACATTTGTGGACAGGCGTTACTCTCGCTTTTTTTAGAATATCTGGAAAGGTTTGGAGTTCAAGTGACTTGTTGAAGAGCAAAGCAATAGCAGGGGCTAAAGATCTGGAGGCTTTTTTGTAGATTAAAGTTGGTATCTCCTCAAGGGCACCAGACTTGGTTTTAAGGGAAAGGATTATCTCATTGACGTCAATGGAATTAATAGGCTTTAGGTACAGAGACTGGGGATAGTTCCCTGTAAGATAGTCCTTAATGTCAGTATTGGAAGATGGAATATCATTAGCAAGGGATGAACCAATGGAAGAGAAGAACCTATTGAACTCAATAGCAGAATCAGAGGCTGAAAGCTGACCATCGTTATTAGACAGGAGAGTCGGTTTGTTATTTAAAGACTTCTTTGATCCCAATATTTGTGAAATTGTTCTCCAAGTTTGTTTAATGTTGCTCTTTATTTGGGTAAATTTATCTTCGTAGTATTTAGTTTTGGCTCGTCTAATTATCTTAGATAGCAATAATGAGTAATTCTTTGAGAATTCTTTGGAGACAATTCCTAACCTATACTTCTTCTCAAGGTCATGTTTTTTATTAATAGATTTAAGTATTCCCTTTGTAAGCGTTTCAGGCAGGCCCTTAATGTAACAGATAATTTTAAGTAGGTAAATTCTAGC
The DNA here is from genome assembly GCF_040958095.1 of Procambarus clarkii. Taxonomy (NCBI): domain Eukaryota; kingdom Metazoa; phylum Arthropoda; class Malacostraca; order Decapoda; family Cambaridae; genus Procambarus; species Procambarus clarkii. The sequence continues at coordinate 39,629,499 of NC_091179.1, forward strand.
AGAATTAATATAATGATAACAAATGCATTGCAAGAAAAATATGAGATGAGAGATATAAGTAAGTATACTAAAGCACATTGGTATATTAAAGCTCTGACTGATTACATTGACAGCTTGATTGGTAATTTAAACAAGATTAATAGACACCATACAGCAGGCTGACAGCACATATAAGAAGACAGCAATGATAACAATGGTAAAGATGTTCGGATTGGGTACATAAAGATTGGGAGATTGGGTAGCAATAGATACAGTGCAATTTTAAAGCAAAAGGTAAAAAACTATGAAGATGAAATTAGGTACTTTTTAGTGTTGTTTTTGAGTGACGCAAAAGTTGGACAGCTTTTCAATTCAATAGGGAGTGAGTTCCATAGACTGGGTTCCTTTATTTGCATATAGTGTTTAAACAGATTAAGTTTGGCTCTGGGGATATCAAAAAGATATTTATTTCTGGTTTGGTGCTTATGGGTCCTATTACATCTGTCCAGGGAGAGTTTCAGAGTAGGATTTGCATTTAAGAACAGGGTTTTGTAAATGTAGTTGACACAAGAGAATTTGTGGAGTTAGATTATGTTTAGCATGTTTAGGGAGTTAAACAAGGGGGCTGAGTGTGGTCTGAAAGCAGAATTTGTTATTATTCTGATAGCAGATATTTGCTGGGTGATGATGGACTTGAGGTGGTTTGCAGTGGTTGAACCCCATGCACAGATACCATAATTAAGATAGGGATAGATTAGTGCATAATATAGAGAGATGAGAGCAGAGTTAGGTACATAATATCTGATTTTGGAGAGTATACCAACTGTTTTAGAGACAGTTATGTGTTGTATGTGGGTACTAAAGTTGAGTCTCTTGTCTAGGAATAGGCCGAGAAACTTTCCATCATTTTTATTGCTAATGTTTACATTATTTATCTGAAGTTGAATTGCATTTGTAGATTTGCTTTCAAATAAGATGTTAGAGGTCTTTTCTATGTTAAATAAAATAATAAAATAAAATGTTTATTCAGGTAAGGTACATACATATAAGAGATTTTACATAATTTGATCGATTTATAGGTGGACCTAGTACACACAATGCCTAAAACCACTATTACGCAAAGCGTTCAGGGCAGGAAAAACATTAATGACTAAAACTTAATACTAATTGAGTATAAAGAATAAAAAGTGTTGAGAACAAATAAAAATAAATATAAAAAAGGGGGAAACATTGCTGAAAACGCAGCACAAATACAATTAGGTCGACAAACAGCGTTTAAGAAAACAGACATGGGTTGACAATAGGTAGGTTACAGGGAATTTATTAGGTAGTGCTTCGTTTTTATCTTAAACTGGTTGAGAGAGGTACAGTCTTTAACATGGTTGGGAAGGTCATTCCACATTTTGGGTCCCTTGATTTGTAGAGCATTTCTAGTTTGATTAAGTCGTAATCTTGGAATATCAACACTGTATTTATTTCTGGTGTGGTGCTCATGGGTTCTGTTACAACCTTCAATGAAGCTTTTGAGGTCAGGATTGGCATTACAGTTCAGCGTTTTATATATGTATTATACACATGAGAGAATGTGCAGTGACTTAATATCTAACATATTCAGAGATTTGAGTAGGGGTACTGAGTGATGTCTGGGGCCAGAGTTGGATATTGTCCTAATAGCAGCTTTGTGTTGAGTAATTAGAGGACGTAAATGATTTTGGGTAGTAGAACCCCAAGCACAAATACCATAGTTGAGATATGGATAGATGAGGGAGTAATAGAGAGTCACCAGGGCATGGCGAGTGAAATAATATCTGATCTTAGAAAGAATGCCAATAGTTTTTGAAACTTTTTTTGATATATTTAGAATGTGTCCCTGGAAATTCAGTTTGTAATCATTGAGAACGCCAAGGAACTTGCTATCTAATTTATTACAAATTTGGGTATTGTTTATTTTGCGATTTATTTGATTAGAGGATTTATTGCCAAATAGAATATAAAAAGTTTTGTCAATGTTAAGGGCGAGTTTGTTGGCAGTTAGCCAAAGATGGACTTTATTTAGCTCAGTATTTACTGTGGCATTTAGAGCAAGGGGGGTCAGGACTGGAGTAAATGAAGGTTGTGTCGTCAGCAAATAGAATTGGTTTGAGGTGTTGGGAGGCATTTGGAAGGTCATTAATGTAGATGAGAAAGAGGAGAGGGTCAAGTATTCTGCCCTGAGGAACACCAATGTTAATGGGTAGGGTGGGAGAAATTGAATTATTCACAGAAACATACTGAAGCCTCTCAGTAAGGTAAGATTTGAGGTATTGCAGGGAGTGTCCTCTGACTCCATAATGATGTAATTTAAGAAGAAGGTTTTGGTGGTTGACAGTGTCAAAAGCCTTACGCAGGTCCACAAATAACCCAACAGGGAACTCATTTTTATCAAGAGCAGCATGAATCAAGTTAATCATACTAATAAGTGCATCGTTAGTGCTTTTTTTTGGGTCTGAAGCCATATTGGCAAGAGCTAAGTATATTGTGTTTGGATAGATAAGAGTAAAGCTGCTTGTAGATTAGTTTTTCAAATTTTTTTGACAAGTTAGGTAGGATTGATATAGATCTGTAGGTGTTAACATCTGTGAGATCACCACATTTGTGTACAGGGGTTACTCTTGCTTTTTTTTTAGAATATCTGGAAAGGTTTGGAGTTCAAGTGACTTGTTGAAGAGCAATGCAATAGCAGAGGCTAAAGATCTGGAGGCTTTTTTGTAAATTATAGCTGGTATCTCCTCAAGGGCACTAGACTTGGTTTTAAGGGAAAGGTTTATCTCATTGACGTCAATAGAATTAGTAGGCTTTAGGTACAGAGACTGTGGTTAGTTACCTGTAAGATAGTCCTTAACATCAGTACTGGAAGATGGAATATCATTTGTAAGGGATGATCCAATGGAAGAGAAGAACCTATTGAACTCAATAGCAGAATCAGAGGCTGAAAGCTGACCATCGTTATTGGACAGGATCATTGGTTTGTTATTTAAAATCTTCTTTGATCCCAATATTTGTGAAATTGTGCTCCAAGTTCTTTTAATGTTTCTCTTTATTTGGGTAAATTTATCTTCGTAGTATTTAGTTTTGGCTCGTCTAATTATCTTATATACAAAATAAGGAGTAATTCTTTGAGAATTCTTTGGAGACGGTTCCTAACCTATACTTCTTCTCAAGGTCATGTTTTTTATTAATGGATTTAAGTATTCCCTTTGTAAGCCAGGGATTGTTAAGCCTTTTGGTTGTGACTTGTTTTGTAAGCATAGGACAGTGGGTGTTTTAAAGGCTAAGAGTTTTTTGAAGAAAAGATTGCACTGCTGGGTTGATGTCCCCTATGTTACCTAACTCGGACTCTTTGTTGACATTATCAACAGCAGTTATAAAATTGTCTATAGCAGTTTCATTGTGCAGCCTAAAAGTTAACTCCCTTGACTCTTGAGGTGGTTTGGTAATGTTAGTGAAGAGAAATGTGGGGTAATGGTCTGTAGTGCTATCGGTGATTATACCTGAAGTAAGCGGAGAGGTTATGTTGGTCCAGATGTGATCTAGAGTCGTGGCAGTACTATCAGTGATTCTAGTAGGTCTAATGATTAAGGGTACGAGGAAGCAGGAATTCATACAGTTGAAGAAGCTAACAGCAGCAGGGTGTTCAGGCTCGCAGAGGTCAATATTAAAGTCCCCTGCGATAATTAGATGGTTTTTGTTCAGTCTGTTATCGAGTATTAGATTTCTATGGTTTGAGTTGAATTCGGACACATCAGTGTTAGGAATTCTATAAACTGCACCCACAGACAGGACAGAATCGGCACCCTTGACTCTGAAACTGGCGAAGATATACTCCCCACAGCAGTCTCTAGTTCTAATTACTTTTAAGCACGTTAGTTCTTGGTGGTAGTAAAGAACAGTACCACTACCTCTCTGAATTTGATGACAGTTGTGAATTGCCGAGTAGTTAGGCATGTTAAAGAGTTAAGTAGTATCCTCTTTCAACCACGTTTCAGTAAGTATAATAAAAGAGAATTTGTTGTCAATAGTTTCAATAGAAAGGCCTTTGATACTGTTTATCACAATTACCTCTTACGTAAACTCCATCATTATGGAATCCGAGGCCATACACTGGACTATATCCAATCCTATCTTAGTGATAGACACCAATGTGTAGCTATCAATAACATAACCACTCCCACTCTACCAATAACCGTTGGAGTGCCACAGGGCAGCATTTTGGGACCTCTCCTATTTCTTATATACATCAATGATCTGCCTAATGTCTCTAACATTCTGAAACCTATTTTGTTTGCTGATGATACTACCCTCATCTACTCCAACCCCAACCCACATACACTAAATAATGTTGTTAATAATGAACTAAAAAAAGTCCACTTATGGATGTCAACCAACAAACCAACACTTAACATAGAAAAGACCTACTACATCTTATTTGGAAGCAAATCAACAAATGCAATTCAGCTTCAGATAGACAATGTAAACATTAGCAATAAAAATGATGGTAAGTTTCTTGGCCTATTTCTAGACAAGAGACTCAACTTTAGTACCCACATACAACACATAACTAAGAAAGTCTCTAAAACAGTTGTTATACTCTCCAAAATCAGATATTATGTACCTAACTCTGCTCTCATCTCTCTATATTATGCACTAATCTATCCCTATCTTAATTATGGTATCTGTGCATGGGGTTCAACCACTGCAAACCACCTCAAGTCCATCATCACCCAGCAAAAATCTGCTATCAGAATATTAACAAATTCTGCTTTCAGACAACACTCAGCCCCCTTGTTTAAGGGGGCATATCGATGTAAAATTAAAAGTGGATCAATTTGCTTATAAATTTGTTTATGAAATGGTTATAGAAAGGGCTGCAGCTGGTCCAAGTTTCATCATCACACCCTAAACAGAAAAGGAGAAAAAAAATAAACAACGAATTATGCAACGAATTTTCAAATAGTTTCAGGGAACACATGTGTCAACTAAAATCATTTCTATAACACTCAGATATTAAATTAAGCACGTAATAAAGGATTCTAGTGATCAGTTTTATCAAAAAAGTGTTTAGTGCAATAATATAATTTTTCAAAGTTACCCTACTAAAAAAATATGCAATATATGATATTTATAAATTTTTATAAAATCAACAAATAGACTTTGGACTAAAATGTCTACTAGAGTCTGTAGAAGCACAAACGCTACATATAAGGTGTAATTTGCATGTAAATTGATTAATAAATGAAAGCTCTGAAGTAATTTGAAAGTGTAAATTACTTTCCAGAGTAAAATAAAGATCCAAGTTCGGCCACCTGTAGCTGAGCTTGACTTCGACAGATTTCGTTCATAATTGGCACACTTGAAGATAGGCATCCATTGAGCAAGGTGTGCAAGTTTCATGCAAATCCCTTGATAACAAACGAGAAAAAAAATGGCAAAAAAAAAAAAAAATAAAAAAAAAATAAAAAAAAAAAAAAAAAAATTAAATATAAATATATTGAACATACATATTACAAGTATTACAAGAGTTTGTGCTTCTACAGCACATAGTAGACATTTTAGTTGACACATGTGTTCCCTGAGATTATTTGAGAATGTTGAACATTCGTTGCATAATACGTTGTGTATTTTTTTTCTCCTTTTCTGTTTAGGGTGTGATGGTGAAACTTGGACCAGTTGCAGCCCTTTCTTTAACCATTTCATAAAAAAATTTATAAGCAAATTGAACAATTTTAATTTATAACGATATTTTTTGATATGCCCCCTTAACTCCCTAAACATCCTAAACATAATCTCACTCCACAAATTCTCTTGTGTCAACTACATTTACAAAACCCTGTTCTTAAATGCAAATCCTACTCTGAAACTCTCCCTGGACAGATGTAATAGGACCCATTATCACCACATCAGAAATAAATATCTGTTTGATATCCCCAGAGTCAAACTTAATCTGCGTAAACACTCTATGCAAATTGTTACGACCCTGGGTTCCTCAGTTGGAAACCAGAGGTCAAATTGAGCTAAATAAACTACTTTATATTATGTGATGCGCTAGGCGACGTGTGTTTGTTTGTGTCTTCCTTGCCAGACGTAAGACGAATCTTGGTTCTCACAGAGCATTTAAAGACTGAGCTTGTGTTTGATTATTAATTAGTAAAATAGGCATCAACTATGTTTACAAATGATTAGAAAATATTAGTAAAGTAGATCTGAGTAAACTTGGATATAGGGCCGCTGTACGATTAGCTGAGTAGTCGGCCGGCGGCGAGTCAGCTGGTGGGAGCTGAGACTCATGGCTAGCTTCCTTCTCTGAGCTGGCGTCATGGTGAAAATAACCTCCTTCCCTTCCTCTTGCTTCTCTCCCTTACCTATTTCTGTGTCTAGTTTACCAAGATAAGTATAATGTATTGCGTCCTCATTTTCTGGCATAAGCGTGTTCTATGTGTAGAGTATTAATGTGTAGCAATTAGGTGATCACTAGTGTTTATATTGGAAAGTTACTCTAAAGGGGGATCCTGTGGAACCACGTGGGCTCCAGTAGTACCAGTAAGCTCCCTAGAGTCCTTGCTAGTGTCCTTTGCCTAGTATACTTTACCCTAGCTTGTGCTCATTGTAAAACCTTGTATCCTGCTTATGTGGACCAAGGCTTTTAACGTAAGATAGTGTGGTAAAGTAATTATTGTTATTGGTGTGAATGTAAATGGGGGGGTTGTTAAGGGGTTAATAAATAAGTAAGTTAGTTAAAGGAGTATCCAATCTTCCTGTGTAGGAGATCTACGATCTACCTCTAGGCTGACAACTTCAGGAAGCCACTATAATTATTTACTCTTATATTTTTATTGGGGGCCGGGCCTTTAAGATCTCCATTACTTTGGTTACATCTTGATGCTAACTGCTGACCCTACACCAAATTAATACTAGGTCCCCCATAGCGCACGTTTGAATCTATAACAAGTGGTTGGCCAGACCGGGAGGAACAGTAATTGTAAAAAATTAAATTTTTGAGTGACAAAACTAAAAATTCTTGTTTTCTGCAGAACGGTTGTGTGTTAGCCTAGGGTCCAGCTCATCTAGCAAAGGATAGCTTGTACTTACTGGACACCCAGCTGGATCCCATCACGATTGATGTAAGTATGGGCCTTGTGTTAGGGGCCTTGCAAATTTTTGTTTTTTCCAATTATTATTTTTGAATTTTTTCTTTGGCTAGGAACTAAATTAACTTAGTGATGGAGGCTAAAATGCAGGAACTGGCAGGGGATCCTTCAGTGGTAGAGATCAAGAAGCTTACCAAGTCTAATTTAGTATTGTTAGGAAAGGAATTTGGCCTCGATATAAATTATAGATTATATTATATATAATTATTCCTAATTGCTCGATTATAAATATAGAATACTAGAAATATAGAATAGTGGCAAGAGGCGGCATCAGTGGTTATAAATCGAGTAACTGGAAACTGGTGACATCAACCTGGGACAACAAGAGGTCACCTGTACCGACCGGGGACCAGCTTCACTACCCTACGCTAAGTACCTGCAATAAAGTTTGAACAAAATAACATACATAATATTACAAATATACGGTATACATATAATATTATAAATATTAAACATATAATTTTATAAAGAGTTAAAAGGACTGACATCAACAAGTATCCATACAGTGAACCTCAAATACAATACAATACATCAGACAATGGAGAGGTGTGGCCAGTGTTCGGGAGTACAGGGAAAACGTAATGTAGGCGTCCAGTGTTGCATTTGTAACATAAGATTTCACCTGGGCTGTACAGAATTATCTCCAGGATGCACAAAAAGGCAAGGAATTTACTGGGTTAGCAAAGATGACAGATTGATGTTAGAGAACAAGAGGTCAAGCTGTAAATAGCACAAGAGGAGATGAAAACTGGCCAAGTTTAGTTTAGTTCATTTATTATGCACCCCATACCCATCTTGTGGGCGGTAGTGGAAAGGGTTACAGAGGCACATTATGGGCTCAGGGACTGAACCCCACAATTCATTTAGCTAAGCAAGTTACAATCTTGATGAGCTAGTTACAAAATTCAATATAAGTCATCACATCAACAATGGGTTCGAGATCGACCTCAAGTACAGGTTCTAAATTAAGCAACTGACATATGTGGAGAGCTAGTGTCAAAATTTATATGTTTATCCTGCACACCGCCCCCCATCCAGTGGGCAGCGGTGGATAGGTTACAATCACTTAGTTACTACCTACAGTTAGCAAACTGGGGATATTTGGCTAAAATTTCTGGTAGCAGATCATTTTGAATAAAATATTGACACATCGCTGGAACATTGGTTATAGAATTGTCTCTAAATTCACGTAGCTTTTCGCACTCCATCACATAGTGACGGAGGGTGTGCGAATAATTTTGTTGACACAGTTTACATTTGGTCAGGTCTACATCAGCAGATAATGAGAATTCCCAGAGATACTTGTAACCGAGTCTAAGCCGAGCAGTAGTAACATCTAGAAGTCTGCTGATTTTATTGGATGATCCATAGATGTGTGGCTCCTCTTGCATGATAGTATGATGATAGATGGAATTACTGATGTCAATTTCACTTTGCCTCAGATCTACAAGATCTTGTTGAAGTTCTCGGTGTACTGCTGCTCTCAGATTGCTCATTGACAATCCAAGGTTACACTCAACTGCTCCTTTAAAGGCAGATTCTTTGGCTAACTTATCAGCTCTATCATGCATTCGGAGGCCAACATGAGATGGAGACCACATGAAATGGACTCTGTTACCATCCTTAATAATTTTGTTGTATTTGTGTCTAGCTTCGGACACGAGCATGTTACAGTTATGTCTTAAAGAGTTGAGATCATTTAAGGATGACAAGGAGTCACTTACAATTAATGTATCAAGTTTTGAGACTTGTACACATTTCAGTGCAAGGATCAAGGCAACCTGGCCAAGCAACTACCACTTATACCCTAAGCTCGGTCGACGACTTCTTGGCTATCATGAACGCCAAAAAAAAAAAAAAACTGAGAGTATAATAGCCTCACTTGACGTTGAATCCTTATGTCACCAATGTCGACGTAGACACTGCAATCAACCAAATTATGGACAACGTTTACCGAGACTACTTGACACCAAAGTTGGATATCCCAGAGACCGTCCTTAGAAGCTTTCTGGAGACGTGCATAAAGATGTCCCCTTTCACCACCCCCTGTGGAGACATGTACATACAAATCGTCGCAGTGGCAATGGGCTCTCCATTAAGTGTCCTGTTCGTAATTTCTATATAGTTTCTATTCTATTTTACAGCAGATTTAGTTTTCATCTGTTCCTGTAATTGCTTATCTTATTGTATCGTGACATTCCTATCTATATGCTTACTGATATTGATCCTGATCGAAATCTTCTGTCCCATATCCGCACTAATCAGCACATTGATCATCATTATTGCAGGTATTACACAGCAAATCTTGCAAAAAACAAACTCCTAAATAGCACTTGCTTATCAGTTTACAATCAAAATGTTAGGTCACTTGGTAAACATTTTGATGATATAAATGCACTACTTACAGCATTAGGTACTAAATTATCTTTCATCATTTTAACAGAAACTTGGCTAAGTAATGACTATACCCAACTCTACAATTTAGCTGGTTATAAAGCCATTCATAACTGCAGGCCTAACAAAAAAGGTGGCGGTACAGCAATATATTACAAAGATACCTTCATTTGCAATAGTGTCATTAGTGATAGAGACGACTATTGTGAATATACCTTTGCCAAGTTCTCCAGTAAATCCCTTAAATCCTCCCTGATAATCGGTGCCATCTATAGATTTCCTAATACCAACATAGCTTTATTCTCTGACAATGTAAGGAATCTTATCATAAATAACAATCTCAACAAAAATCACATTATTCTGGGAGGTGATTTCAATATTGACCTGGGTCTTCAAAACAACCCTCAAGTTGACTATTTCCGTAACAGCATGCACTCCTGTATGCTAATCCCCACAATCACCAAGCCCACCCGAGTCACTCAAACATCTGCTACTACCCTGGATCACCTATGGACTAATATAACAGCTCCCCTTACATCTGGGGTAATTTATGACAGAACAACTGACCACTATCCTACTTTCCTCATAGCAAACATTGACACATCACCACCAGAAACCAAAAAACTTTCATTCAGGCTACATAGTGAATCAGCTTTAGGCAATCTCTCTAATGCACTTCACAATATTAACTGGGAATCTGAATTTAATAATTCACAGGATATAAACTCATCAACTAACCTCTTTCTCTCCAAAACTCTAAGCCTCTACAACACTCACTGTCCCCTCCTTACCAAACAAGTAACTGATAAAAGAAAAAATAACCCGTGGCTCACAAGTGGCATAATTAAATCAATCAACAAAAAACATGAATACGAAAAGAAATTTAGGAGTGGCCTAATTTCAATGGAAGTAGTTAAAAGGTGCTCATCAGTGCTTACCAGTATCATAAAAAAAGCAAAACTTTCATATTATGAGACTAGATTCAAAGAAGCAAAAGGCAACATGAAAAGCACATGGAATACCATCTCTAACATCCTGGGAACTAAACAACACTCCCACAACCAGATAACACTCTCTAAGGATGGCCTTACACTGTCATCTGACTTAGAAATAGCGAATGAATTTAATAGCTTCTTTTCATCGATTGGTGCTAACCTTGCAAGTAAAATCCCACAGACTCAGGCACATATCAACACATATCTCTCAGGCAGCTATCCGAACTCTCTTCTCCTCTCACCAGTCAGCCCGTCAGATGTTGTGTCCATCATACACTCACTAAAAACCAAAGCTGGGAACATCAGTGAAATCCCATCCATTGTATACAAGAGCGCCTCCCATGCCCTTGCACCACCTATAGCTCTGCTGTTCAACAAATCCCTTGAGTGTCATACCTTCCCTGATATCCTTAAAAACGCAAGAGTAACGCCAGTTCATAAAGGAGGTAATCCGTCAGACATAAACAACTACAGACCAATATCGAACCTACCCATACTATCAAAAATATTTGAAAAAATTATCTACAAACAGCTCTACTCCTATCTCGTAAAATTCGACATTCTTAGCCCCTGTCAGTTTGGCTTCCGCTCTCAAAAGAGTACCAACGATGCAATTATTAGTCTCCTTGATATAATTTACTCTGCCCTTGACAAAAATGAGTTTCCAATTGGACTCTTCATTGACCTGAGAAAGGCCTTTGATACTGTTAATCACGATTACCTCTTATGTAAACTCCATCATTATGGAATCCGAGGCCATGCACTGGACTATATCCAATCCTATCTTAGTGATAGACACCAATGTGTAGCCATCAATAATATAATCTCTCCCATTCTACCAATAACCGTTGGAGTGCCTCAGGGCAGCATCCTACCATTTCTTATATACATTAATGATCTGCCTAATGTCTCCAACATTCTGAAACCTATTTTGTTTGCTGATGATACTACCCTCATTTACTCCAACCCCAACCCACATACACTAAATGATGTTGTTAATAATGAACTAAAAAAGTCCACTTATGGATGTCAACCAACAAACTAACACTTAACATAGAAAAGACCTACTACATCCTATTTGGAAGCAAATCTACAAATGCAATTCAGCTTCAGATTGACAATGTAAACATTAGCAATAAAATGATGGAAAGTTTCTTGGCATATTCCTAGACAAGAGACTCAACTTCAGTACCCACATACAACACATAACTAAGAAAGTCTCTAAAACAGTTGGTATACTCTCCAAAATCAGATATTATGTTCCTAACTCTGCTCTCATCTCTCTATATTATGCGCTAATCTATCCCTATCTCAACTATGGTATCTGTGCATTTTATTTGAGGAATACTCAGCTGATTCGTCTACATTTAGTATGGAACAAATTTGTGTCCAAAACCTCTTCCTGTTACACAATTTGGCTGTGTGTAACCAAACTAGAAGTGCGCTACAAATCAAAGGACCCAGAATGTGGAATGACCTCCCGAATCATGTCAAAGGCTGTACCTCTCTCAACCAGTTTAAGAGTAAAACCAAGTTAACTCCATGTAACCTACCTTACCCCCTAAATGTCAACCCATGTCTTGCTATTTTTTAAACAATGCTGTTTGTTCACCAACGTGTACAATTGCTGATTCCTGCTATGTTACCCCCCTTTTTTATATTTTTTATTCCTTCTTTCAACACAATTTATACCTAATCCCGATTACTATTAAGTTTTAGTCTAAGTGTTTTTCCCCCACACCTTGCCCGAAATGCTATGAGTATTAGTGGCTTTAGGTATTGTATGTACTAGCTCTGTTCATAAATCCAACATTATGTTTGTAAATCATTACAAACACATTAAAAAAAGCACATTATGTATGTGCTTTTCCTGAATAAAATTTATTTATTATTATTTATTTATTAATCAGTAAGTAAATATTAAAAGAAGGCACCAAGCTGGGAAGGCTATGTAGCACCATTGTGTGTAACAATAAACAAAATTTTTTTTAACAAATAATGCACCTGTATGGTAAAACAAATCCTGTCAGCTATAAAAATATTGATGCAGTTATTTAATTAAAAAAAATATCATGAAAGAAATATTACTGGTTTATTTTTATCCTATCTTTTTGTACTGTACAGTATATCCAAGGAAGTGAAAGATTGAGACATAATGCACAATCTAATGAATGATTAAAAAATTATTAGCATGGATTAGCAGTTCAAAAGAAATATGACTATTACATATCAACATGAGAACTTAATGATCCATAGTTAAGATGATTTAATAAGGATAATACAGTACTTGTAATAATACAAACTATAATTTAAAATCTTTATTACTGATTTTTTTATTAAGAAGATTAGGTATACACAGCAATGTGCTACTACCCTACTCTATATGGAATATTACAGTGTAGATAAGAAATTAGCTATAAGTTTATCTAATACTCCCATCTCACAGGATGGTTAGACATATATGGAATCAAGGTAGAAAATACCAGCCTCAATACAAAAAGCAAATCAACTCGGACTAAACAACTCTTCCCGATTTTCACAAGAGGTAAGCACTGAATCATGTAAACATTATATTATAATTACTCTTACCAGTTTGTACAAGACTCCTCTCAAACAATGTATTTTTTAACATGTTTAGGTATACACAGCAATGTGCTACTTCCCTATTCTGTATGAAGGACCACACAGTGTAGATAAAAAACCAGCTACAAGCTCATCCAACATCCCCACCTCACAGGATGGCCAGTCATACATGGAATCAGGAGAGAACAAAATACTTAAGGCTGATCTATTAGCCTCCACTTTCAAAATCTGGGTGCAGCACAAGAATATCTACCAATATTCCCGAGTGTATGAAGTAATTACAGAGCTCAAAGTATCTCATACCATTTGGTCTGAAGTCACTGATAACAGGGCAATCACAGATATAGTGTTGGAGAGTATGTTCTCTCAAGTAGGACTGAAAACAGATGTTTTTTCTACCAAGAGGGTTATAAACCCATGGAACCGCCTACCTACTGAAGCCGTAAATGCTACATTCCAGCTAAAAAATATCATTAAGACAATTGGCGGGCCCTTTTACAAGCCGCCGGCTTTCTGCCCTCGTCGAGGTCACTAGATAGTTAGTGGCCCTTGGGTAAATTCAGTAAATATATACAATAATTGTCAACGCATCTTCCGAGCAACAAGGACAGCTACACAGTATCTCTTAGAATTACGTAGATAAACAACAAATGTAACATATTTGTTTATTATAATGCTGGTTGTAGAAGTTGAAAAAACATAGTTTTACTTCGAAATATACTAATTTTATAAGAAAATTCGGCGTAAATAGGAGGCAGTAGAGCTCCGATAAGCCAGTGCTAAATCTTCTATATGAAGAATGTTGCCTGCTCTCTGATTGGCCAAACGAAACACAGTAGTAACCTCTATCGGCACGCAGGTGAACCAGACCCAGAACCCAAATATCTTCCTAAGTGGACCTACGTGAATTGCACCTAAGCATCTGCTTAGGGCATACTGCTTAGGTAGCCGGTCGGCCGAGCGGACAGCACACTGGACTTGTGATCCTGTGGTTCCGGGTTCGATCCCGGGCGCCGGCGAGAAACAATGGGCAGAGTTTCTTTCACCCTATGCCCCTGTTACCTAGCAGTAAAATAGGTACCTGGGTGTTAGTCAGCTGTCACGGGCTGCTTCCTGGGGGTGGAGGCCTGGTCGAGGACCGGGCCGCGGGGACACTAAAGCCCCGAAATCATCTCAAGATAACTCAAGATACTTAGGAACCTTCGTAGCAAACCTACTTACGAAGAAATACATGGAGCTTCGTGAATCTAGGTCCTGGCTGGCAGGATGGCTGACAGGACGACAGGATGGCATGGAGGCTGGCAGGATGGCTGACAGGACGACAGGATGGCATGGAGGCTGGCAGGATGGCAGGGAGGCCGGCAGTACAGGCAGGCAAGCCAGCAGGATGACAGACAGGCTGAAAGATGCTAGGAAGGTTGGCAGGATAGCAGGTAGGCCGGCAGTATGGCAGAATGGCTTGGAGGATGGCAAGTTGGCAGGCAGGTTGGCACGTTGGCAAGCAGGATGGCAGGACGGCAGGCAGACCAGCAGGATGACAAAAAGGTTGGGAAAGCCAGTTGGAGGTGGGCAGAGGAGTGGCAGTCATGTGGTAAGAGGGTCAGTAACCACAAGGGGGGCACCCTGGTTATGTCCGAGTCTTAAGTATATTATAGAGGAACTGTTATAGAAAACAGCCTGGACACTATAAGTATATGTTTAAAGAAGTACTTTGGGACCTGAGGACGTGTTGACAACCTATGAGGAATTACAACAGCTCATGATAATGGAAAAGTTTGTAACAATGATGCACCCTGAGACTATAATTACGATCCAAGAAGCCGAAATTAAAAATGTGAGAGAAGCTGCAAAGAAGCCAAACGTACTAACCGCGCTGAATAGAGAATATAGAAGCAGCCTAGTTAGAGAAAATGTGAAACCGACGACTAGTGGACCGAAAAGGACAGACAACAGGGAACAGAAATATAGCCAACCATATAACAGCCAAGGGTACGTACCGTACAACAGAGGGGTACGGAAATAGACAAATCCCAACACCAGCGAATGACAGATCTGAGAGTGGGGCAAGAGGTAAGACTACTGCGCCGGCTGTGGTACTGCCACAAAATCCTCAGGGAAGTAAAAACGCGAGTACGGTAAGAAACATGAATTCACCTGGCCAGGGAGGAAACAGATTGCTGGGAAGAGACTATTCGAATACTAGATGTTTTCATAGTAACCAGATAGGACATATCTCGAGAAGATGCCCAATGGACGACACTGACAGTGATAGATTCAGTGAAAATCTGTGTAGGAATGATGAGGCTTCCTATTGAGCAGGAGGAGAGGAAAGATTTTAATGCTTTCATTACTGAAGGAAAAGTGACAGTAGGAGGTCAACGGGCGAAGGCAGTGAAAATCTTGAGAGATATGTGAGATAACCAGAGCATAATCCTAGAAAGCGTTGTAGAAAAGGCTCAAATTCTAGAGGGCCGGAGAGAAGTAAAGATACGGGGACTGGATATACAGAAAATTGTACCATAATGTGAGGTAAACCTGGAAAGCGAATATTTTGCAATAAAGTAGAGATGGAAGTGGTGCTCGATTACACCAATTGACGATGTTCAGTTTATTCTAGGGGAAATGGTGCGTGTGTGGGTTTGTTGTGTTGCCAGAATTGAAGGTAACAAATGCATCTGCTGAACACACGAAAAATGAAAAATGAGGTTATGCGAAAAGATCCCGCAAATATTTTGCAGGGTGACACAGAGGACAAACAAGTAACTGTGTACCTGACATGTGTGTGGACGAAAGAAAAGAGAAAAGGGAATAGAGATGAAATCAGAGCAAATGTAATAAATGATGAAGCTACAGGAGTAGAGGCAACAAAGATTATTTAGAGTTATGTGGTGTAAAATAACCCCTGCATAGCCGTGAAAACGACCTCTTCACTCTTACCTTCGTCATTGGAAGGTTATTCACTACTCTACTACACTTCCTCCGGATCTACATACCACATAAAACTTCCAGTATTGAGTTCCACCAAGTTACAGATGAATGTCAAGACCACCCCTTCCAGGGCACCCACCACCCAGCCCGAGAGCCCACCGCAGGGGCAACCAGGAGACCTACCGGCTGGTTACGTCTGTAAAAATCGCCTGTTACGCTGCCGGCGACTCGTTATAGACCACCTTGACAACGATGTGACGTCACTGTCATGGGTATAAGGGGTCAGATTCACGAAGCAGTTACGCAAGCACTTACGAACCTGTACATCTTCTCTCAATCTTTGGTGGCTTTGTTTACAATTATTAAGCAGTTAGTGAGTTCCGAAGCACCAGGAGACTCTTTATAACAATAACAACAATTGATAGGGAAGTTTTCAGGCTTGAAAACTGTTTAATAAATGTAACCAAAGCCGTCAAAGTTTCAGGAAAGATGTACATGTTCGTAAATACTTGCATAACTGCTTCGTAAATCTGGTCAAAGGTCTCCTGACCCCGGTTAATTCGTCAGTCTCTCTCAGGTGCTCATTATGGCCTCAACGCGACGCTTCGTGTACAGGTAGTAATGTTAAGCGTAGATATTCACAGTATCATCATTATTTTGTGTTAACGTAAGTTTGTTTACATGTATTTTTGCTTTTGACTGTTAGCCAAGTGTTTAAAGCCAGGTATTTTGTGTGTGTTTCATATGTTATTAGTTTATCTTGATTATAGAGTAAATTGTTATAATTTTTTATATGATTATTTTTATCCTTCCTGCTTAATTTTCGCACTGCAAAGGCCAGTGCGTTTCTTTTTATTAATGAGAAGTGTTTGTGCCACATTCCATCTGACCGCTACAACCGCAGTACTGTATCACGTCACATTAAATGGGGTCCTGTCCTAAGGAGTTCTGACCTTCACATTAGCTTTTGCTTAAATGTTTGTCATAATTGTTATACGTGGCTATTGTACATATTTAATTTTTTAAGTACTGTGTTCAAGTTAAATTAAATTTCATATTGGTGACGAAGAACATTTAAACAACAGGTGTAGCAATCTGTGATCTGTTTATTAGATTGATTTGTGGTTACACGTTGTTTTACCTTCTTTGGCCATAATTTTGTCCCAGCTGAAGTGAATCAGTCGGGCAGATCAACCCTTCGGGTACTTGTACTTTGGTTTGTTTCTGGACTATATCGTTTTGCATTACGAGATTAGGAGGAAGTATTGGGTCACAGTTGAATTCGCATCCGTGCTTTTGTTGAACATTTGGAATAACTAAAAGCCTCGTCACAGTGTTGACATTCTCCGCACCCTTAAGCCTTCGTTCAAAGTCCGCGATTAACTGCTCAGGTAGGGAGTTTACTATTTTTTAACAGAGCACAAGGAAAGATATATTCTGTAGTTAACTTCCGAAACTCCAGTAGGAAATCTCTTACCTTTATCCTCAATAGTAGAGAATATTCACTAGAGTACCAGGTACAGACATACCTACACGTTTTCTCAATTTTTATACCTCAAAACGTTCATTTATTTTGTTGCATAATGTTTTTACCAAAGTGAAACGACTTAGTTTAATATCAGTTCATAATATTCAGTGCAGTAATTTATCTTGTGAATTTATTTGTTGTATTGCCTTACATGATAAATACGTACTTATAGTGTTCTTTAACAATTACTCTTGAGAATGTTGCAACATCACTTATAAGTCAGTCTGGTATGAGGCGAAACTTACTGTTACGCCTACAGGATATAAGCGAATTCTTCCACTATTTCTTATTATGCAATTTGTCTTATAGTCATATTTGTCATCAGGTTTCATTTAGCCACATTTCATTCCCGTTCCTCCCAGAGTAGGAACTTCAGAATTTAGTGCGTGCTACTAGAGCTGAATTGCTAGCATTAGCCATAGCGTAACATTAGAGTATCACTCCACTGTGCCTCATGGCGCCACCAAGCCCAGACATTTACAATCTGAGTCTCGATTATATAGCCAATAATAATATCATCATTTCAAAACAGTTTGAACAACATCAGGTTGCTGAGAAATCTACCTAAGCTCTCATGAAAATTTAGATTTTAGAACTAGCCCGATTAGAAGCAACCGCCGACGATAGAAAACGGGAAATGAGAGAACAGGATGCTGTCCCTGAAGTAGACAGCTTAATTATTTCTGACTCCCTATCCTCACTACGAGCAATAAACAGTTTGCAATCAAGTAATAACGTGCTTGTCTTGGAAGCTAGACGTAGATATGTAAGAATACTTAGCAAGAGGGTAAATATAAAAATGTTGTGGATTCCTTCTCACATTGGCATGCAGGAACATGACAAAGTTGACGCCCTTGCTAAGGCTGCAGTAAATAAAGACAGTATTGAATGGAATCTTGAGTTATCAAATAGGTCCCTTAAAAGTGTCATTAGACGAGAACTCCTAGATGGATTTGAAGAAAGTAGAACAGTGAAAACTGGAACTAGTAGGTCCATTGTTCATCACAATGAAATGTGTGAAGTAAAACATGTGTATGGGGCAAGTAACAAAGTCAGTAGACTAACAGATGTTGTCACAGCTCGTATAAGACTTGGCTACAAGTATCTCTGGCAGTTCGGCTTGTATAGGGATCTAGATGAAGTAAAGTGTAAAGTGTGTGGACAAAGGCAGGGACACACACTCGAACACTATATCTTGGATTGTTGTAAAATTGAGCCTTTTAAAGATGAATCTAAGCTCACTCTGTATGATATGGCAACCTATCTTATTACCATGGATAAATTACCTGAAATCCTTGCACTGTACCCACATTTTGCTTCCAGTAGATGAACGACATATGAGATTCAGAAACAAGTAGTGTATTGTGAGGACTAATAATAAACAGAAGCTCCCCTATGACTCTGTAATATTCCCATTGGCCAAACTATTATGTATTAACGACAAGACCTACCATTAATGTATGATGACTTACTGTAAATATGTAGCTCTTGTATTAGCACTTTCTCTGTAACTAGCTGACATTGTATCTATAAGGTGTGAAGGATTGAAGAAATTGTTTATGTAATAATCTAAGATGAGGTCTGATAAAGACCTTTTGTGCCCTCTGTAATGCTTTTGCGCTACCGCTCACAGGATGAGTATGGGGTGCACAATAAACTAGCCGCCTTCGGCGGCAACAATCTAAAAAATCTAAAAAGGATGCTGTCCTACAACGTCAAAGGGAAATAGAACATAGATGTAAACGAGAGAAACTCTAGCTCCACGAACAAGAAACCTCACTAGAACGTGAACGAAAGAACTCAAACAATGAGAAGAATATGAAGCTGAAATAAATTATTTTAAATCCTTTGAAGCACTTGCAACCCAGCTACAGTGGTCTAGGACCAATGGTCAGTATTTCACAGAGCTCATTTCATCGGAAGAGCCTCTTTGACACTCTGTACTCTTGCCACCGAAACAGATTATTATGTGTTGAAATAACCTGTCCTTGATGCCTACCTTGTGTCCACTGTAAGTTATCGCCGACATTTCAGGGACAATGTGAAAAGCGCTAGTCAGACCTACTACGAGTTCGTACAAACGAAAAGTAGGTACTTACGCAAGTGGCTAGAATCAGCTTAGGTAAATACGTTTGATATTTTAGTAAATCTTATTCTCGTGGAAGAATTCATGCGACGTATTCCTAACCCTGTGAGCTTATATCTGGCAGATAAGGAAGAGACGAACCTTAGTAAGTGTGCAGTTAGCTGACATCTAGTCTCATGCACAAAGATTTTGATTCTTATTCAAGTAAACCGTCTTGGCCTAACATTTCTCCATCTAAGGTCAGCTCAATGGACACTAACTATGCACTTTACTGTCGGTACTGCAAACCTTACGGACATACCATAGAGAAGTGTCCTAATCCTCATGGTTTAAGCAATACTGATCAACAGATGCCTAAACTTCAACCTCCCCAAGCCTAATAAACCTGTATAACATATAAATGCTCCAGTCACTGATCTTCCTTTATTTGACAGACATGTGTGCAGAAGAACTGTCTTTGCTAACGGTAGAGATTCTGACGAAAAGGTCCCCACAAGCATCTTGAGGGACAGGCTCTCTGCAAACTATTCTTCTGAGAACAGCTGCACCAAAATTTGCACGTAAAAAAATTTAGGGGCATACGACACGAAAAAATTCTTGGAAAATCGTAATATTGTGATATATTTATGAAAATACTACGTAGTTCTGGCAACACTCTGGTGCAATCAGAATTATTTTACGATATAAATTGACGTATTTATGGTACATTTCCATGCGTAATTGGTCAGAATCCGGTGCCCCGCGGCTGTGGCGCGCCAAAGGTATTGCGTCGTACGATCTAAACGTCAAATTTTTTGTAATAACGTCGTAAATATCTCCGTATGCATAAGGAGTAAATATACACTCATTGGCAACCTTCTCATCCGTGGTAGGGCCATAAGGAAGTCCCAGCCCTCAGTCACCTCTGTGTCCGATTGAGTGCGGATTGTGTCGACGCGCGCTCCATTATCGTTCCTGGAATAGCGCATTGTTGCATCTACTGCACAAACTCTTATAAAGAGATAGTGCCAGAAGATAAGAGCAGCAAATCTGGCACTCGGTCGCCGTCTTTATCAGTAAAAGAAAGCCGCTTTAGCGCGAAGACACCTCCTCAACCTTCCTCACTCACCTCCTCAACCTTCCTCACACACCTCCTCAACCTTCCTCACACACCTCCTCAAATGAAGAGCAGAGGTGCCATAGGCACAATCAGAGAACACTGTATAAACATCAGAGTTCCGCGGTTGTTCAACGTCCTCCCAGCAAGCATAAGAAATATTGCCGGAACAACCGTGGACATTTTCAAGAGGAAACTAGATTTATTCCTCCAAGGGGTGCCGGACCAACCGGGCTGTGGTGGGTATGTGGGCCTGCGGGCCGCTCCAAGCAACAGCCTGGTGGACCAAACTCTCACAAGTCGAGCCTGGCCTCGGGCCGGGCTTGGGGAGTAGAAGAACTCCCAGAGCCCCATCAACCAGGTATCAACCAGGTAACCTTCCTCACACACCTTCCTCAACCCTCCTAGACCCTCCTCACACACCTTCCTAGACCTCCCTCCCTCTCAAGCCGAGACAGGCTCCTGAGGAAGGTGATCCAGCAATCATGCAAGTGCCTACTAGTGCCCAATGCAGTGCCACCTTGAGGACCCACAATTCGGACCAATTTCAATAGGTTAGTATGTTTTAGTGTTATAATTTGATATTTGGTAATAATTGTAATATGTATGTGCAGGATATATATATATATTAGTATATTTTGGTAGCAGTCTTTCCTGTAGACATATATTATTAAATATGACCGAAAAAGTAAGATTAATAATTCTAACACGAATTTTCTCTACCTTTCTTATGTTTCTTTTCACTGTTGATGGAAATTCAAAGATCAATTCTCCAAAATTCATTTTTATTTCTAGTCTGACGCGACACTTGAGCGCGTTTCGTAAAACTTATTACATTTTCAAAGACTTTCGTTTACAAACACACAACTGAAACTGAATAGAGCTTACACATCTTCGAGGTTTTTATCTACATTTGGGTGAGGTGGATGAGGTGAAAAACGAACTTTCAACAATGGGTATTCAATGGGTATTAAATTCCAACACAAGACAGAACACGAAACAATGGGCATTGAATGGGTATTAAATTCAAACACAAGACAGAACACGAAACAATGGGTATTGAATGGAAGTAATTGTAGAAAGCCTATTGGTCCATATTTCTTGATGCTTCTATATTGGAGCGGAGACTTGAAGTGGGTAGAATATAGTTGTGCATTAATTGGCTGTTGATTGCTGGTGTTGACTTCTTGATGTGTAGTGCCTCGCAGACGTCAAGCCGCCTGCTATCGCTGTATCTATCGATGATTTCTGTGTTGCTTGCTAAGATTTCTCTGGTGATGGTTTGTTTGTGGGAAGAGATTATATGTTCCTTAATGGAGCCCTGTTGCTTATGCATCGTTAAACGCCTGGAAAGAGATGTTGTTGTCTTGCCTATATACTGTTTTTTTTTAGGCTTACAGTCCCCAAGAGGGCATTTGAAGGCATAGACGACGTTGGTCTCTTTTAAAGCGTTCTGCTTTGTGTCTGGAGAGTTTCTCATGAGTAGGCTGGCCGTTTTTCTGGTTTTATAGTAAATCGTCAGTTGTATCTTAGAAGATACAACTGACGATTTATCAGTTGTATCTTAGAAGAATTATTAAAAATAATTCATTATTAAAAATAGTGAAAAGCTACGTTACCAAAGCCAAATACGCTTACCATAAATTTACTACTTGGCACCAGTACCTGAGTGAAGCTCCCGGACAGGCCCCCACGTTATGTGACGGTAAAGCGTTGGTGTTCGGCTGTTTCAAAAGGCAGGGCCTCGTCACATGACAAAAAAAAAGAGAAAAGTTGGTCCTTTTGTCTGTGGTAAGGTAATGGGAAGACACACAAAACACAAGTATATAAACAATGAAATTTTAATTACTCTAGAAAAACAAGACATGAATAAAGGTAATCACATAAAAATATGCAGGACAAGTCAACAAACAAAATAACATGAATAATCACTGGCAAATGAAAAGTTACGCTAAGACAAGTAAGTTACAGTGATAGCAAAATAAAATATGAGTGCTGGAATACTGGCTTCGAGCTGCCACCTCCCTTAGTACACGAAAGCCAAGGCTTAGTCTACCAGCGAGAGATGTCAACTGCATGGAGCACTGAGATATTCTGACGAGACTGGCGCACTGCAGCCCAGACGTCGACTTGTGGCGGTGGCGGAGGGCTGGGGCGACGAGACACCAGCCAATCAGCAACAGGCAGGCAGAGGATGAGCAGTTAGCTGATTACGGCGGTGGCCAGGTGTGCTGGGTACGATTTGCTCTCTGGGCAAAACGTTTGGCGATACTTGGTGAATGTATCTTGCATATAATATCTTGTATTTTGACGTAATTATGTAGGGAAGAGCAGGCGCAATCTCTCTTGAAAGAGATTATCGTCACAACTCTCCCCCGAAGCCTGCGGTTCTGGAAGAAGTTATGTCTTCATGTGGTGGAGTTGCTTCTTCTTCATAGACTCTGGAGAAGGCGTCGGCTATGATGTTGTCAGAACCCTTGATATAGCGGATCTCCAGGTTGAAATCTTGCAGATATAAAGCCCATCGTAGAAGACGCTGGTTAGTGAATTGGGCTTGATGTAAGAAGCGGAGCGGATTGTGGTCTGAGAAGATGGTGGTAGACCTGGCACCTTGTAGGTATGGAGCAAAGTGCTGGAGATTCAGGACGATGGAGATAAACTCCTTTTCAATAGTGCTGTAGTTCCTCTGGTGGGGTTTCAACTCGTAGCTGTAGTAGCTGACAGGTAGAACCTCCTCGCCTCGTTGCTGCATCAGGACACCACCGATGCCGGTACCACTGGCGTCGACATGAAGGACGAAAAGCTTGGTGATATCTGGCGAGGCGAGAATGAGATTAGAACAGAGGAGGAATATGAGTTGTTCGAAAGCAACGGTTTGCTGCATGGTCCAATTATACCGTTGCTTGGGACTGGTTAAAATGATTAATGGTGTGGCGACTGTACTAAAATTTCTCACAAACCTACGGTAGTAGGAGGCAAGACCAAGGAAGCGCAGGAGCTGCTTCCTGGTGGTAGGCTGTGGATAATGCTGGATGGCTTGAGTGTGTGTGTCTAACGGAGCTAGGCTGCCACTCCCAATTACATGACCCAGATAACGCACTTTACCTTTGGCAAAGGTGGACTTGCACAGGTTGATGGTGAGGCCGGCTGTCAGGAGCTTGGCGAACAGTCATTGCAGCTGGAGCAGATGTTCGCTCCAGGTGTTGAATGCTTCGACGATATCATCCAAATAGGCATAGGTGTTATCCAAGCCCTGGATGACGCCGTTGACAGCTCTCTGAAAGGTGGCCGGGGCATTACATAGTCCGAAAGGAAGGCATTCATATCTGAAAAGTCCAAAGGGAGTGATAAAGGCAGATATTTCTTTGGCTCGCTCTGTTAGACACACTTGGTAATACTCTTTAAGCAAGTCCACTTGGGACAAGTACTGGGTATTACCAATGGCGTCAAGAATGTCATCGATCCTTGGCAAGGGGTATGCATCCTTGACAGTCACATTATTTAACTTACGGAAATCCGTGCACAGTCTCACCTTACCTTGGGGTTTTGGCACCAAAATACAGGGTGAGGCCCAGGGGGACTCACAAGGTGTAGCCAGTCCATGATCCAAGAGGTACTGCACTTCAGCACGCATGACTTCCTTCTTGCTAGGGCTGATTCGGTAGAAGGGTTGACGAATCGGCCGGGTGTCAGGGAGCAGTTGGATGTCGTGCTGGGTAACATTACACTCTTGGGGATCATCTCGGAACAACTCTTGATGTTCTTTGAAGATCTTGATGAGAGGTGCACTATTATTGTCCTGAAAATAGTTGGGAAGATCAGTTAGGATTTCCGAATTAGAAAGCGCTGACTCCTTGTCAGTGCTTTCGGGAGGAAAAGCAGGGAAGGTCTCACTGTGGATGTATGGCTCTTTAAATGACGAGTAATTAATCATGACAGTGGGAGGAGTACCGTTATACAGCTTCAGGAGGTTGACGTGGCACAACTGGGTCTTCCGCCGCCTATCTGGAGTCTCTAGAACGTAGTTATGGTTGTTTCTGCACTCCTTGATGCGGTAGGGTCCTGAAAACCTGTTTTGTAAAGGAGAACCTGGGATAGGGAAATAAGCAAGTACGAAGTCTCCCGGTTTAAATTTCCTTACTTTGCTGGTCTGGTCGTAATGAGTCTTCATCCTCTCCTGTGCTTTCAATAGATTATCTTGGGCAAAACTGCGGACCCTCTCTAGAATGTGTTGTAGGTTTTGAAGAAACTGGGGCACATTCTGATGCTCACTGAAGGTGGCATCTCGTAGAGAGTCTTTGAAAGCCTTGAGGGGAGTACGGCACTTACGTCTGTAGAGCATCTCATAAGGAGATACTCCTAGGGACTCATTGGGAAGACTTCTAAAGATACACATTATAAGGTCAATTTGCTTATCCCAATCCTTAGAGGTTTCATTACAAAACTTCTTCAGGAGTGCTTTAATAGTCTGATGACTACGCTCAAGAGAACCCTGTGAAGAAGGATGATAGGCGCTGGACAATACCTGTTTGATGTTGAACTCTTCCAGTGTCCTCTTGAAGAGATCACTGGTGAAGTTGGTGCCACAGTCGCTCTGAACCTCCCTTTGAAATCCATACTGGGTGAAGATCTTCAATAAGTGTTTCACAACCGTAGCAGCCGTAATGTTCTTTACTGGAACTGCTATGGGGAATCTGGTGGTAGGACACAGAATGGTTAAGATATAGGCGTTACCTGAACTGGTCCGAGGTAAAGGACCAACCAGTCTATAATAAGTCTGTGGAAAGGTTCCGCAGGCACCTGTATGGGAGTCAGTGGTGCTCTGGGAATAGAGATGTTCGGTTTACCTGCCATCTGACATGTATGACACTGTTTGACGTACTGTTTGACGCTATTTACCATACCTGGCCAGTAGTAGTCTTGACGGATTCCATGGTAGGTCTTGTTAAATCCGTAGTGGGAGAGTGCTCCGTGGGCCAGGTGTAGAATAGTGGGCCGCAGGCTGGCAGGAATCACTAGTTGTTCGACGTTGGCCCAATCGTCCTCCTCCTTCATTTTACTGGGTCTATATCTGCGGTAGAGCAACTCGTTCTCTAGGAAGAACCCAGGAATACTGTCAGGTTGAGTCTCAGCCTGGAAAAATAATGGTGTCAAGGTAAGATCTTCCCTCTGTAACTTACGGAACTCCAACTTGGTCAGATTCGGGGGTAGTTTCTGAGGGTCTTGAGGGACAGCGGTAGCAGTAGAGTCAGCTGGCTGTGGTCGTGCAGCTTGTGCACGGGTGGTCACTAAAACCGGAGGAGAAACTTCATCACTCTCTTGAACCTTTGCTGGAACATACTCAAAGATGGGATTATCCATCACAGAGGTACACACCTGGGGTTTGTCCATGACGATCAGGTTGGTCGGTTGCAGGTCTTCTGCCAAGTCGTTGCCCAGGAGAAGTTGCACTCCAGGCATGGGAAAAGGCTTTTCCCTGATGGCGACTTGGACTTCTCCGGTCACGAAGGGACAATCCAGGTGGACTCTGGCGAGAGGATAAGGAGTGGTAGCAGTGAGGTCAGTGATGAAGACAGTTTCTCCGGTGTAGGCGATGTTGGGCACAGCCGACTTCAAAATAATCGATTGAAGAGCCGCTGTGTCCCTCAAGATCTTCAATTTGAAACGTCCCTCCGGATTTGAACCGTTGGCAGAGACAGTTCCAGTATACAGGTGTTTACTGAAAAGAGAAAGATCATTAACATGAACACCAACATTCATCACAGGCTTACCGGACTTAGGAGGAGTCTGTTTGGGTTTTGGCGTTTCGGTGTTTCCTTTGTATTGAGACTTACCACATTTATCTATGGTATGTCCATAGAGTCTACAATACTTACAGTACAATTGCGAGCCAGCTTGATCGGTACTCACTTTCTCGTAACTGTACCACGACTTCTTACTGGAAGATGGTTCTGGTGTCAGCAGGTGGATGAGGCTGTAAGTGTCAGCCGACTTAGCACACTTTAGGTAGTCGGTTTCTTCTTTATCTGCTAAATATAGACGGACAGGAGGCGGCACACACCTCAAGAATTCTTCAACTAGCATGAGGTTGACGAGTTCTGCAAAGGTAGAGACATGTGCTGCTTCCAGCCATTTCATAAAATATCTCCTTTTGGTATTTTTTTTTTTTTTTTGAGATATATACAAGAGTTGTTACATTCTTGTACAGCCACTAGTACGCGTAGCGTTTCGGGCAGGTCCCTGGAATACGATCCCCTGCCGCGAAGAATCGTCGTTACAACCAAGTACACATTTTACTGTTGCGTTAAACAGAGGCTACAGTTAAGGAATTGCGCCCAGTAAATCCTCCCCGGCCAGGATACGAACCAATGACATAGCGCTCGCAGAACGCCAGGCGAGTGTCTTACCACTACACCACGGGGACTGTATTAGCAAACTCGAGAAAGGTAGTGGTACTTGCGTTTAGGTGGTCACGGAATTTCCTTTGATAACTTTCGGTGGAGAGAAGGTAGGCGTCCAACACTGCTTGTTTCAGAGTCTGGTAGTCATTCTCAGACGCCAAAGTACTGAGTGTAACTGCAGCTCTACCTGTAAGATGTACTCTGAGAAGGGTTGCCCATTGGTCGGCAGGCCAACTAAGTTGATTAGCAAGGGTTTCAAAGGTGGTGAAAAACACATCAACTTCTGTTTCTACGAATGGTGGCATTAACTTACTTGCATGTGATATATTGAAACTGACGGGAAGATTGGCGGTAGCTTGCTGGCGTTGAGCGAGGTGTGAAGTTTCCAACGCGAATTCTCGTTGACGACATTCCATAGTCAGGGTTGCTTGTTTGTCATGTTCGTGTTGCATCTCCAATTGGCGTTGTTTTGTTTCAAGCTGTACTCGTTCCCGCTCACGGAGTATTGCAACCTCATGTTCTTGTTCTTCTTTCCTCAAGGCAGCTTCACGTTCCTTGAGGGCGATTTCACGTTCTTGTTCTTCCTTTCTTATGGCAGCTTCACGTTCCTTGAGGGCGATTTCACGTTCTTTTTCTTCCTTTCGTATGGCAGCTGCTTCCCTATGTTGCTCGAGGGCTTCTCTGTGCTGCTCGCGTTCGATCTTGGCCAGCTCTAGTTTGAGTTTCATCGTTGTCAAATCAGTTTTATCTGCAATAAAATAAGTTTCGTGAGTTTCAGAGTCTATCTTACCTTCCTCTAAGAGATGATCCAGTAACAGGTTATGTATTTCATTTTTGTTGGCTTGGTAGGGAACTTGTAGTTGATACTCATGTGCAAGAGTTTGTAATTCAGTCCTCTTGGCATGACTTAAGGTCCCTATTGCACCTGCTGGATCTGCACGGAAAGCTTGGAGACGAAACATGGTGAAATTAGCAAATAAATGCACAACGAATATACTGTTGTGATATGGTGAATGTCAGAAACAGGACAACGTGGCAACTGGTACCTATCCTGTGGAATCTTTAACAATTAATGTTAATTTCAAGATGATAAATGATTAATAAATCAAGGTCGCAGGAAATCTTGTACCCGGTACTCATGTAAGAGGATAAGGGCAAGAAA
The DNA here is from genome assembly GCF_040958095.1 of Procambarus clarkii. Taxonomy (NCBI): domain Eukaryota; kingdom Metazoa; phylum Arthropoda; class Malacostraca; order Decapoda; family Cambaridae; genus Procambarus; species Procambarus clarkii. The sequence continues at coordinate 39,657,835 of NC_091179.1, forward strand.
ATCCTACTAAACAAGCGAAACTGAGTTTCTAAAACAAATGAAACAGTTAATTGTTTCAAAAGTAAAATTGGTAGTCCAAGAATGTAGGCATACCTTGCCGAGTCTCTATAGGACATAAGCAAGTTTTTCCCACTGAAATTAATATGATACTTACAGAATTAGCGAACTTTTGTGCTCTGAAAAAGAAGGCTAATTCCCTACCAATGTAAATATCATCATCTCTGACCGACGTGTAGGGGTGTGAGGTGTCAACTGGTGACGAGAACTGCTGCTGAGGTCCCAATTCAGCAACTCAAGTTCGTGCGAGAGGAACTATGGCCCTCTTTATCCTCCTACTGTCAGATTGCAGAAGATTAGGTGCACTTGACCCGGGGACAGATCACAGTACCAGGGTACCAATATGATGATCTGCCGAAAATATGAGAAATATCCTAGGGACAAAAGATGGTAAACACGAGTAATAACACGGAGGGAGAGATGACCAATTAAGAGAATGACTGAGGCCAACAGTCACCACGTAATCCAAAGTTGTCTCACCTTCACCATATGCTACTCTCGGAATGCACAATACACACAGCACCATATGAAAATAAAATTGAATATTAAAAATAGTGAAAAGCTACGATACCAAAGCCAAATACGCTTACCATAAATTTACTACTTGGCACCTGTACCTGAGTGAAGCTCTCGGACAGGCCCCCACGTTATGTAACGGTAAAGCGTTGGTGTTCGGCTGTTTCAAAAGCTAGGGGCAGGGCCTTGTCACATGACAAAAAAAAAGAGAAAAGTTGGTCCTTTCGTCTGTGGTAAGGTAATGGGAAAACACACAAAACACAAGTATATAAACAATGAAATTTTAATTACTCTAGAAAAACAAGACATGAATAAAGGTAATCACATAAAAATATGCAGGACAAGTCAACAAACAAAATAACATGAATAATCACTGGCAAATGAAAAGTTACGCTAAGACAAGTAAGTTACAGTGATAGCAAAATAAAATATGAGTGCTGGAATACTGGCTTCGAGCTGCCACCTCCCTTAGTACACGAAAGCCAAGGCTTAGTCTACCAGCGAGAGATGTCAACTGCATGGAGCACTGAGATATTCTGACGAGACTGGCGCACTGCAGCCCAGACGTCGACTTCTGGCGGTGGCGGAGGGCTGGGGCGACGAGACACCAGCCAATCAGCAACAGGCAGGCAGAAGATGAGCAGTTAGCTGGTTACGGCGGTGGCCAGGTGTGCTGGGTACGATTTGCTCTCTGGGCAAAACGTTTGGCGATACTTGGTGAACGTATCTTGTATATAATATCTTGTATTTTGACGTAATTATGTAGGGAAGAGCAGGCTCAATCTCTCTTGAAAGAGATTATCGTCACAATATATATATATATATATATATATATATATATATATATATATATATATATATATATATATATATATATATAATAATAATAATAATTTTTTTTGTTTTCAATTTTTTTTTCGTTTGTTATCAGGGCGATTTGCATGGAACTTTCACACCTTGCTCAACGGATGCCTATCTGCAAGGGTGCCAATTATGAACGAAATTTATAGACGTCAAGCTCAGCTACGGGTGGCCAAACTTTGATCTTATTTTACTCAGGTAAGTAATTTACAACTTCATTGTGTGTCACAGCTTTCATTTTTTAATCAATTCACATGCAAATTACACCTTCTATGTAGAGTTTGTGCTTCTACAAAACGGCTATGAGATTTTAGTCCAAAGTCCATTTATTGATTTTATAAATATTTATATCCATCATATATTGCATATTTTTGGAAGGGTAACTTTGAATAATTATATTATTGCACTAAACACTTTTTTGATAAAACTGGTAACATCAATCCTTTATTATATGTTAATATTAATATCTGAGTGTTATAGAAATGATTTTAGTTGACACATATGTTCCCTGACATTTTTTGAAAATGTTGAAAATTCGTTGCGTATTTTTTTCTCCTTTTCTGTTTAGGGTGTGATGCTGAGACTTGGACCAGTTGCAGCCCTTTCTATAACCATTGCATAAATAAATTTATAAACAAATTGAACAACTTTTATTTTACCCATAATAAGCCCCCTTCACTGGGGAAACAGTTCTGATCACCGATCTCGCAGCCACCACACCTTACCAGCTAGCCCCGGTTCACATGGATTGTCCATACATCAATGGAGAAGTCAAAGTCGCCATTCGGGAAAACGTTTCTCCCCTGCCAGGAATTCAACGACTTGGCCAATAAACAAGACTCCACAAATCTTGTCATCTACGACAAGCCCAGGGTATGTCATTCGGTAAGAAGACCCCTGTCATGACTTATGCGGCAGAAGAAGAGGTTAAGGTGACAGAGGAACCAGCAGATAACTCCAAGCCTGTTTTAGTGACTACCCGTGTTCAAACCGCCCAGCAACCACCAGAAGCAGCAGCTATCCCTTAAGAAATGTAAGGCTCCCACAGAATCTCAACCTATTGGAGTTCCGTGAGTTACAATATTCAGATATTTCTTTAAAACCATTATGCTACCTAACCCAGATAATACCAGACTCCATTCCAGGACTTTATCAGTGACAGTCAATTGTAGTAGCGAAAGTATCATCCCAGAAAGCTGAATTCAGAGGATGACTGGGCAGACGTAAATCAGTTAGTGGTACCAACGTCTTACAGATCGCCAGAACGCAATTCTCGGCCTAATATGCAATGCCCGATTTGCCTAATAGACCGAGTGATTTTCTTTACTTTCAATAAATTGTTTCCAGTTAGTTTATTTGAATTATTGTTACAATATTATAAAAAGAAAATAAATTATTGACTTGGTTGAGTTAGTTTAGGTTAGGTTAGGTTAGGAAGGGTTGGTTAGGTTCGGTTATATATCTACGTTAGTTTTAACTCAAATTCAAACAAATTAATGCATACATAATGAAATGGATAGCTTTATGGTTTCATGAGAAAAAAAAAGTAGAAAAAAATTATAAACTCATGAAAACTTGGCTTATTAGGCAAATCGGGCCTTGCATAGTAGGCCGAGTACGACATTCTGGCTACTAGGTACAACATTATATATATATATATATATATATATATATATATATATATATATATATATATATATATATATATATATAATATATATATATATATATATATATAATATAATATATATAATTTATAATTTTTGACAATTTTTGAAAACCTCATTACAAATTTCTTACTAGTCAATACATTTTTTTTGGTTCACAAAGAACATTCGTAGTCATTTTTAAGTAAATTTTTTTGCTGAATTAAAACCAAAATTTTTGTTTTATCATCGATAGTTTTCTAGTGACCATTTTTTTTTATTATTTATGTTCTGAACGCATTGATATAGTATTAATATTATAAAATATGGAGCTTTTGTAAATTTGGGATGAAATATGTCTAAAAATCAAATTCTTTAAATTTCAAAGAGGGGATTTTTTTACTTCTTTATGAAATGAAAATATCACTCACAAACACGGCGAGTGACTTCTGGACATTTCTAGCCTGAACGGCAATAATTTGTTTGGGGTAGGTCTAAGTTAGGTACTTTAAAAATATTATTCTGAAACCGAACCCCCACGGTGAGATTTTCATGAAGTCTAAAATGAAAATGTCTAATTTAGCATATAGTGTTAGTAGACACATTGTGCGACAAATTTTGGGGCATACCTCAAGAGGGAAAAGGCTCTCAAAGAGTTATACTAGGGCGGAGGGTGAGGACACTTGGTTAAATATTAACACCGGTAGTGAAAATAGCTCAGTTTCACCCGTCTAGGGACGGATTTTGAGCAGCACAGTATAACCAAAACAAAATGCAACCCAACCAAAACACTGCAATCAAAAAAGACAATGCCGCCAAAACGCAACTACAAACCAACCAAAAATGAAATTCAAGCTAAACTATGCAAACGAAAATGCAATGCAACTAAAAGCCAAACAAAGCCAAATTACAAGAGATTCTTCTTGGAATTGGTACTTGCAATTGAGTGTCCATGTATAACTTCTCACCACTACAGGAAATAGGGTTTCCAGTTACCTATCCAGTTCCTAGCCATACCTAAAACTTTGATACTTTTTACAATTGACCTAAGCGCACAATCTTGTCAGTTACTTAAATAATTAGGTTAATGAACTTAAATTCACATCCATGTTTCCCTTTGTAGCAGAATAAACATTTGCATTGCTGCAATTTCTAAAAAATCCTCTTCAGTGTCCCACTTGAACACGTCTGCTCATTGACGTGGTCTCATCTTTACACTTTCCTCTACCCATGAAATGAAGCCCATGTCACCGTTCACAAATATATACAATCTTACCGAACACCTAATTCTGTTTAATAGAAGCGACATTCTTTGAATTAGAAGATTAGATTTCTAATTGGGATAATACTGATGGAAGGATTTTCCAAATATATTAAAATGCTGTATTTAAGGAAAATTACCTAAAAACTATAGGGAGATCAAACCATGTGACACTTCATTAAACATTTTATTAAACTGTAGTAAATCCTAACAAAAATTTAAAATTACAATTTAGCCACATTTATACTTATTAAGAATCATTTTAAACTGCAGGCAGTAATGCATCAACAAGTGTGCCTGCAGCAAGCTGTGTTTCTAGAGTTGCTGCTGAAAGTTCATGAAGAAACTGAGCAGAGGCCTGAAAAGCAGAAGAGACAACTGGCTGCCAGTGAAGTGAACCACAAGAAGTTTGTCATCAGGAATCCATGTGAGTAGCTTTGTGGTACTCTGGCCTTGCATCAAGCTCTATAGATTTTCACAACAGAGAAGTTAAATTTTCAGTGTGCATTATTTGCTACATTACAAAGAACAGAGGAAGGTGGCGGAATGGTTTACAGGTTTATGTATTATCCACATTACCTTCACATTAAGATAATTGCTACTATAACCAAATTATTAAATACAAGCATTACTAACCTAAGATCATAAATCTTTTAACTTTAGCATTTAGTACTTAATTTCTGCCGGAATACCGTTTCAGCTTTTTTACTTTTAATTAAGAGTCATGTTTCCATTCTAGACATTTAATTTAGTTTAAATCTATATAAATAAAACTGGAAATGTTCGGTTGTTCAAAATCGCTAATCTGCAAATGTTCTTCACCGATTGCTTTAAAAATTTTCACACAATGTTCCAATCGCATCCAAGTGGGTCTTTATATACGTACTATATTGATGTCACGTCTGTGACGGGAAAAAATGTGTTTTTTTTAAACTGTATTTTTCATGTGAGAGAAATCTTCGATATCCTCTTTACCGATTGCTTTAAAATTTTGACACGACGTTGCATTCAAAAAGGCGCGTTTTTTTATATAACTACTATATACATGCCTCACCTGTGACAGGAAAAAACATTGTTTTTAAAAAAAAAACAGTGCTATCTGTTGGCCGTAAGAGCAGCACATGCTGAAATCTCCCAAAGTTCTTCACCAATTGCTTTGAAATTCTGACATAACGTTCCATTCGAATATGCGCATGTTTCTACTTACCTACTATATAGATTCCACACCTGTGACAGGTAAAAACAAGTTTTTTTTTTAAACAGCGCGATCTGTTGCACATAATAGCAACACACACACATACTATACTAAATATGTTACGAATTCCATTTCAATGTTTCCGATTGCATTGACAAATTTAATTTTCATAGATGTCGATTTATTTAAATTTTTATTAAATTATTTTGTGTAACATTATGTTGGAATTGAGCTGTGTTGTTTACCATACCATTCATTTCATAAGTATAAGTATGGATGCAACACCTGTGATAGGTAAAAACATGAGTTAAAAAAAAAACAGCACCATCTGTTGCACGTAAGAGCCACATACGCTATACTAAATGTGGTACGATTCAATTTCAATGTTTTCGATTGCATTGACAAATTAAATTTTCATACATTTCGATTTATTTTCATTTTGATTTAATTGTTTGTTGTGGCATTGCATTAGAATTGAGCTTAGTTGTTTACTATACCGTTCATTTCGTTGTAACACCGTAAAGGTGTTTGGTTTAGTTTCATTTAATATATACATAGAGATACATGAGTCAGAGACAAGGATCTGAGAAGAGCCAGTTTGTCGGCCTGAAACTCACACCTCTAAGCGTTAATGACCTCAAATTGACCTGAGGTCAGCTCATGCGAATTTCACCTTGCTTCTGATAATCTGATAATTGTAGCCTGGTAGCCTTCAAACATGCTGACGTTTAAGGAGTGGTTTCGTAGAGAGCCTCGGGCTATCTACTTGTGGGCGGAGTTAGCTACTAGGTTCCCAATATATACTGAGGGAGCATAGGAGGAGAAGCAATAGGAGACCAGCCAGCAGAGCAGAGTAGAGGCCAGCCGTCGAGATAGGCTGTCACCAGACGGGGGGTGACGCTGCCTGAAAATTGCAGACTCCCCCCCCCCCTCTCTATTCAACTTAGACTCAGTACTCGGTGAGTGAATATTTAGGTGACTTGGTCGTGTTTACAAGTGTTGTGTGAGGATCAGGAGCAGTCAAGTTGTAGGGTTCTCGAATTCTTGGATGATGACTCACTTTGCATATTAATCTTGAACATTAAGGTGAATTGCTTAAATTATGATGCTTATCATGTGAAATATAATTGAATTTATTATTTAAATTGTCTTCAACTTTGTTCCCTAGAGTTTTTAAGTTGAGGTGAGAAAGCCTCTGCGGTTATTGGTGTCATGATTTTAATGGGTACATGATACAGATGGATCAGACTAATAATGACCTCTTGATAACATCTTTGAGAATATTGTGATACAGACAAGTTCCATTCCTTGTCTTGTATGTAATGGTCTTGAATGGATGGTGGCAGCATTTCTTCTTCTACTATCTACTCTTCTACTTCTACTATCTGCTTTTCTACTTCTACCTATCTACTCCTCCCCTTCCACCCCTCTCCGAACTCTCCCTTTCAACTGACGACCCTCCTCGTTTCTCCCACCTCTCTACCTCTCTCACCCCAAACCCTCACTAATTACTTCATTATTCATCTCTTTCCTTTCGTTTTTCTTATACGTTTGTGGCAGTGAAATGTATTCTAAAGTTCTCTAGAGTTTCGGATAGCTGATCAAGTTACGGCGCCTTGTAGTCACAGCACCTAGGTAGTCGAATACCTAGGTTACAAGGTGTTGAACGAGAGAGGTTGCCGTAGGAACTCTGGGGGGTGCTCTAGAGTAGTTGACTAACTGGGGACGGGATAACGGACTAAAGAGAGCTGTTTCCCCCGGCCTCGTTAGTTAACTGGGGGGGTGGAATAATGGACTAGAGAGAGCTATTTCCCCCACCCCTCGTTACAATGTTGGCAGAGGTGTTGAACAATGTTTTATGTAGCAGGTACCAGTTTAACATTGTTCAGTCCCACGTGTCTTTTGCCGCTCAGGCACTATCAGGGAGATCTTGACAGGTGTTTAATATTCGCGATTTAGTGAGTTTTTTTCAGGTTAGGAGATAGTAATTCTCTGGCATTGTGTTCTAGTGATTTTGGGAGTTTTGTGAAGTTCAGGGAATGTTCATCAGAACTTGCATGTGTAGTGATTTATGTTAGTGATAATATTTGGTGATTTGGGAACTTAGTGGTTGGTGGTAGTGCCGGTCAGCTGAGTGTGACAGGTGACCACACATGTCCCAGGGGGGACACCCAGCCTCCGCTGGTTGCCAGGTCAGTTGGAGAGGGGCAAATGTAATTCTTAAGTAGTTTTAAGTGTGATTCTGGTCAGGTTGTTGCGATCGACTGTTTTACTCCATTTGAATGCAATAACCCGAGGTGTACTGGTATTGTACTGCATGCTAGGGGGAGGCTTAGTATGTCAGTAGACTTCACGTTGGGGACGCTTGACGTTAGATAGTCTGGTCACAGGGGTGGCAGAAGTTTTGAGTTGTGGACCCGCGGAGAAGCGAGGGGAAACACTCTGGGTCACGTAGGTGGCTGTAGGTTAAGGGTGGGAGTAACGGCTATTTAAGTACGTAAGATTAGGAACTGTATAGTTAAGTTAGGCTAGTATTTTGTCTCTATTAGTATTGAGATTTTTTGTGGAGGTTGTTTTAGGTGACAAGTTAAAAGTAGTAACGACCTTATTCTCTCTTCTCTAATTTTACTCTGGTACTGTTTTATGTTCCACCAAGTTAATATCATTCAGTGTTAATTGGATTATTAAAATTTAAGTGTAGTTGTTGCCAGGAGGAGAGCGTTATGATTGGATTGTGTGAACCCTATACAAACTACAGGGTCACAACATGTTGGAACACGGGTATTGTTGCCTTTATGTTCATTCCCAGGTTGGAGCCAGAGGAGAGGCACGCACATACAGAAGATGGAGACGGCTGCTTTGTATCACACTGGCAGGCGTTTATCACCACGACGACGACCAGCCCCCTACCTGGATGTCATGGGTCCACCACCACCACCACCCCGGGGGACCCCCAAGATGCAGCCTCTCGGTCAGTCAATATTGAACCCCAGTGGACCCCAGGACGGACGGACGGATTCCAGTGGACCCCAGGATGGACGGACGGATTCCAGTGGTCCCCAGGACGGACGAACGGATTCCAGTGGACCCCGGGACGGACGGACCCCAGTGGACCCCAGGTCGTTCTGCAGACGACCCCAGACAACCCAGTAAAGATGGAAGAGGAGCAACAACAACTCCAGTCTGTCCCACCAACTTTGGTCTACCCAGGATGGACCCCAGGACGGACGGACCCCAATGGACCCCAGGGCACTTGTCAAAGACCCATGGGAGGAGGAAGAGAGAAGAGAGAAAAAAGAAGAAAGAAGAGAAAAGAAAGAGGAGAGAAGAACGAAGAGAGAAGAAAGAAGAGAGAAGAAAGAAGAAAGAAGAGAGAATAGGAGAAGATAAGACCAAGCTAAGACACGATGCCTAGTGTCCCTTGCTGGTGTCAGCATCATTGCATGGAGCGTAATTGCAAGACAGGATCGTTTGCCTTAACTGGCCGCCCCTCCTGCAAGCATGTAGCTCTGTTGAGTGATTCCTCCTGTGTTGTGCAGACTTGATGTGGCTCTCAGAAGTGGCTCTCTGAAGGAGGCGTACTGGAGCAACAGGGATGAGAAAAGTAGGATGGGATTTCTACGGAGCCAACTATATGAAGGTCTCGAAACTTGTAGTCCCTAAAGCTGTGAAGAACCCCAATGTACGTCTCTCATGGTGACTGACGTAGGGCCAATTACAGACCAGCTGGGACAACCGAATTCCACGGTCCTGTGTACAGTGCAAGAAGTAATGGCTTCCTGGTTGGCCAAGGGTTGTTGTGCGTTAACGACTGAAAAGCAACGGAGGCAGTTGTGTTGAAGAAATGTGGTACAGGACTATCTACAAGACCAAGCAGTGATGTCGCCCAGCCAGAGACAATGGACGCCTGTCTACATATTTCAATTTTTTAGAGTAGGATGATATATATTTGTTTAGCTAGGATGTATTTTTTTTCGTTAATAAAGTTGTCGCACACAGCTAGCTTGCTTTAGCAGTGTTGCAAAAAGCTTTATTTTCGGGGAGAAGGGGAGATGTAACACCATAAAGGTGTTTGGTTTAGTTTTATTTAATATATACATAGAAATACATGAGTCAGAGACAAGGATCTGAGAGGCGCCAGTTTGTCGGCCTGAAACTCACACCTCTAAGCGTTAATGACCTCAAATTGACCTAAGGTCAGCTCATGCGAATTTCACCTTGCTTCTGATAATCTGATAATTGTAGCCTGGTAGCCTTCAAACATTCTGACGTTTAAGGAGTGGTTTCGTAGAGAGCCTCGGGCTATCTACTAGTGGGCGGAGTTAGCTACTAGGTTTCCCAATATATACTGAGGGAGCATAGGAGGAGAAGCAATAGGAGACCAGCCAGCAGAGCAGAGCAGAGGCCAGCCGTCGAGATAGGCTGTCACCAGACGGGGGGTGACGCTGCCTGAAAATTGCAGACTCCCCCCACCCCTCTCTATTCAACTTAGACTCAGTCCTCGATGAGTGAATATTTAGGTGACTTGGTCGTGTTTACAAGTGTTGTGTGAGGATCAGGGGCAGTCAAGTTGTAGGGTTCTCGAATTCTTGGATGATGACTCACTTTGCATATTAATCTTGAACATTAAGTTGAATTCCTTAAATTATGATACTTATCATGTGAAATATAATTGAATTTATTATTTAAATTGTCTTCAACTTTGTTCCCTAGAGTTTTTGAGTTGAGGTGAGAAAGCCTCTGCGGTTATTGGTGTCATGATTTTAATGGGTACATGATACAGATGGATCAGACTAATAATGACCTCTTGATAACATCTTTGAGAATATTGTGATACAGACAAGTTCCATTCCTTGTCTTGTATGTAATGGTCTTGAATGGATGGTGGCAGCATTTCTTCTTCTACTATCTACTCTTCTACTTCTACTATCTGCTTTTCTACTTCTACCTATCTACTCCTCCCCTTCCACCCCTCTCCGAACTCTCCCTTTCAACTGACGACCCTCCTCGTTTCTCCCACCTCTCTACCTCTCTCACCCCAAACCCTCACTAATTACTTCATTATTCATCTCTTTCCTTTCGTTTTTCTTATACGTTTGTGGCAGTGAAATGTATTCTAAAGTTCTCTAGAGTTTCGGATAGCTGATCAAGTTACGGCGCCTTGTAGTCACAGCACCTAGGTAGTCGAATACCTAGGTTACAAGGTGTTGAACGAGAGAGGTTGCCGTAGGAACTCTGGGGGGTGCTCTAGAGTAGTTGACTAACTGGGGACGGGATAACGGACTAAAGAGAGCTGTTTCCCCCGGCCTCGTTAGTTAACTGGGGGGGTGGAATAATGGACTAGAGAGAGCTATTTCCCCCACCCCTCGTTACAATGTTGGCAGAGGTGTTGAACAATGTTTTATGTAGCAGGTACCAGTTTAACATTGTTCAGTCCCACGTGTCTTTTGCCGCTCAGGCACTATCAGGGAGATCTTGACAGGTGTTTAATATTCGCGATTTAGTGAGTTTTTTTCAGGTTAGGAGATAGTAATTCTCTGGCATTGTGTTCTAGTGATTTTGGGAGTTTTGTGAAGTTCAGGGAATGTTCATCAGAACTTGCATGTGTAGTGATTTATGTTAGTGATAATATTTGGTGATTTGGGAACTTAGTGGTTGGTGGTAGTGCCGGTCAGCTGAGTGTGACAGGTGACCACACATGTCCCAGGGGGGACACCCAGCCTCCGCTGGTTGCCAGGTCAGTTGGAGAGGGGCAAATGTAATTCTTAAGTAGTTTTAAGTGTGATTCTGGTCAGGTTGTTGCGATCGACTGTTTTACTCCATTTGAATGCAATAACCCGAGGTGTACTGGTATTGTACTGCATGCTAGGGGGAGGCTTAGTATGTCAGTAGACTTCACGTTGGGGACGCTTGACGTTAGATAGTCTGGTCACAGGGGTGGCAGAAGTTTTGAGTTGTGGACCCGCGGAGAAGCGAGGGGAAACACTCTGGGTCACGTAGGTGGCTGTAGGTTAAGGGTGGGAGTAACGGCTATTTAAGTACGTAAGATTAGGAACTGTATAGTTAAGTTAGGCTAGTATTTTGTCTCTATTAGTATTGAGATTTTTTGTGGAGGTTGTTTTAGGTGACAAGTTAAAAGTAGTAACGACCTTATTCTCTCTTCTCTAATTTTACTCTGGTACTGTTTTATGTTCCACCAAGTTAATATCATTCAGTGTTAATTGGATTATTAAAATTTAAGTGTAGTTGTTGCCAGGAGGAGAGCGTTATGATTGGATTGTGTGAACCCTATACAAACTACAGGGTCACAACATGTTGGAACACGGGTATTGTTGCCTTTATGTTCATTCCCAGGTTGGAGCCAGAGGAGAGGCACGCACATACAGAAGATGGAGACGGCTGCTTTGTATCACACTGGCAGGCGTTTATCACCACGACGACGACCAGCCCCCTACCTGGATGTCATGGGTCCACCACCACCACCACCCCGGGGGACCCCCAAGATGCAGCCTCTCGGTCAGTCAATATTGAACCCCAGTGGACCCCAGGACGGACGGACGGATTCCAGTGGACCCCAGGATGGACGGACGGATTCCAGTGGTCCCCAGGACGGACGAACGGATTCCAGTGGACCCCGGGACGGACGGACCCCAGTGGACCCCAGGTCGTTCTGCAGACGACCCCAGACAACCCAGTAAAGATGGAAGAGGAGCAACAACAACTCCAGTCTGTCCCACCAACTTTGGTCTACCCAGGATGGACCCCAGGACGGACGGACCCCAATGGACCCCAGGGCACTTGTCAAAGACCCATGGGAGGAGGAAGAGAGAAGAGAGAAAAAAGAAGAAAGAAGAGAAAAGAAAGAGGAGAGAAGAACGAAGAGAGAAGAAAGAAGAGAGAAGAAAGAAGAAAGAAGAGAGAATAGGAGAAGATAAGACCAAGCTAAGACACGATGCCTAGTGTCCCTTGCTGGTGTCAGCATCATTGCATGGAGCGTAATTGCAAGACAGGATCGTTTGCCTTAACTGGCCGCCCCTCCTGCAAGCATGTAGCTCTGTTGAGTGATTCCTCCTGTGTTGTGCAGACTTGATGTGGCTCTCAGAAGTGGCTCTCTGAAGGAGGCGTACTGGAGCAACAGGGATGAGAAAAGTAGGATGGGATTTCTACGGAGCCAACTATATGAAGGTCTCGAAACTTGTAGTCCCTAAAGCTGTGAAGAACCCCAATGTACGTCTCTCATGGTGACTGACGTAGGGCCAATTACAGACCAGCTGGGACAACCGAATTCCACGGTCCTGTGTACAGTGCAAGAAGTAATGGCTTCCTGGTTGGCCAAGGGTTGTTGTGCGTTAACGACTGAAAAGCAACGGAGGCAGTTGTGTTGAAGAAATGTGGTACAGGACTATCTACAAGACCAAGCAGTGATGTCGCCCAGCCAGAGACAATGGACGCCTGTCTACATATTTCAATTTTTTAGAGTAGGATGATATATATTTGTTTAGCTAGGATGTATTTTTTTTCGTTAATAAAGTTGTCGCACACAGCTAGCTTGCTTTAGCAGTGTTGCAAAAAGCTTTATTTTCGGGGAGAAGGGGGGATGTAACACCATAAAGGTGTTTGGTTTAGTTTTATTTAATATATACATAGAAATACATGAGTCAGAGACAAGGATCTGAGAGGCGCCAGTTTGTCGGCCTGAAACTCACACCTCTAAGCGTTAATGACCTCAAATTGACCTAAGGTCAGCTCATGCGAATTTCACCTTGCTTCTGATAATCTGATAATTGTAGCCTGGTAGCCTTCAAACATTCTGACGTTTAAGGAGTGGTTTCGTAGAGAGCCTCGGGCTATCTACTAGTGGGCGGAGTTAGCTACTAGGTTTCCCAATATATACTGAGGGAGCATAGGAGGAGAAGCAATAGGAGACCAGCCAGCAGAGCAGAGCAGAGGCCAGCCGTCGAGATAGGCTGTCACCAGACGGGGGGTGACGCTGCCTGAAAATTGCAGACTCCCCCCACCCCTCTCTATTCAACTTAGACTCAGTCCTCGATGAGTGAATATTTAGGTGACTTGGTCGTGTTTACAAGTGTTGTGTGAGGATCAGGGGCAGTCAAGTTGTAGGGTTCTCGAATTCTTGGATGATGACTCACTTTGCATATTAATCTTGAACATTAAGTTGAATTCCTTAAATTATGATACTTATCATGTGAAATATAATTGAATTTATTATTTAAATTGTCTTCAACTTTGTTCCCTAGAGTTTTTGAGTTGAGGTGAGAAAGCCTCTGCGGTTATTGGTGTCATGATTTTAATGGGTACATGATACAGATGGATCAGACTAATAATGACCTCTTGATAACATCTTTGAGAATATTGTGATACAGACAAGTTCCATTCCTTGTCTTGTATGTAATGGTCTTGAATGGATGGTGGCAGCATTTCTTCTTCTACTATCTACTCTTCTACTTCTACTATCTGCTTTTCTACTTCTACCTATCTACTCCTCCCCTTCCACCCCTCTCCGAACTCTCCCTTTCAACTGACGACCCTCCTCGTTTCTCCCACCTCTCTACCTCTCTCACCCCAAACCCTCACTAATTACTTCATTATTCATCTCTTTCCTTTCGTTTTTCTTATACGTTTGTGGCAGTGAAATGTATTCTAAAGTTCTCTAGAGTTTCGGGTAGCTGATCAAGTTACGGCGCCTTGTAGTCACAGCACCTAGGTAGTCGAATACCTAGGTTACAAGGTGTTGAACGAGAGAGGTTGCCGTAGGAACTCTGGGGGGTGCTCTAGAGTAGTTGACTAACTGGGGACGGGATAACGGACTAAAGAGAGCTGTTTCCCCCGGCCTCGTTAGTTAACTGGGGGGGTGGAATAATGGACTAGAGAGAGCTATTTCCCCCACCCCTCGTTACATCGTGAGTATAGTTTATTTTAATTATTTTTTTCATTTCGTTTTTTTAATTGTTTTTCTTATATTTCAGTGATGGGAACATCAGATCATTTGATGTTCCAAATTTTCTGATAGGAACATCAGATCATTTGGGAATGCATCGGACGAAGGAGTGGGGAATGGTGGGGATGACGAAGGGATGGGGGAGTGGGGAATAGTTAGGAGGACGAGGGACGGTGGAGTAGTGGATGGTGGGGGAGGACATAGGGATGGGGGAGGGAAGAAATGGTGAGGAGGACGAGGGGAAGGTGGAGTGGGGAATAGTTGGGTGGACGAGGGGACGGGGGAGTGAGAATTGGTTGGAAGGATGAGGGAATGGGGAAGGGGGAATGGTGGGGAGGACTGGGAGACAAGGGAAGGGATGCTGTTGCTCAGGAACGCACATGTGCTGCTGAGCCACAGCAATGCGTAGCCGGGTACAACTAGTGAGAAATAATTGTAGAATGCAATTTTAAAGCACAAGTTGTATTACCTGAAGATTCAAACTTACACAATACACTTTTGTATCCAAAAGGAAAAAATCTCTGCCTATTCCATTCAATAAAATAAGCTTTACACTAGCAAACATTTAAGAAAAAAGTATATGTTCAATATTTTCTTCTTTCAATATTATCTGTCCTCTTATATGTTTAATAATATCCAGGTCCTCTTTCCCCCAAGAAGGAAAAATTCTCAAATACCAATAAATCTATATTTTTTAAAAAGTACTATTTCTCCATAATCTTATTTACTACGTTTAAATCTAATTTGCAGGCAAGTTAGCAAAAGTAGTTTTCTTCCCTTGTTTCATGAAGAGCTGGGAAAAAATAAAAATAAACTCAATAAATGAACTCTAGGTCTAGCCACATTTTTAATCAAGAGGCCTGCAATTTGAACTGCACAGATTAATGAAATATGCAAGTTGAGAACTATACAGCTTACACCAGATATATCGAGTGTTAGATTTTCTTTACTCCAAATACACACCTCCTTGTCATTCTCTGTGTATCTGTTCTCCCCTTTTCTCAGTTTAATCACTTGTTCCTTCACTGCTGTTTTCCTCCTGATGTGGCTGTGGAGCAGCTTTGGTTGGGTCTTGGCTTTACTCGCAATGTCATTTTCAAACTGTCTCTCTGCTTCCCTCCTCACTCTGAGGTACTCATTTCTGGTCCTCTGATATCTCTCCCTGCTCTCCTGTGTTCTGTTATTTCTGTTGTTTCTCCATGTTCTTTTACTCAGTTGCTTTGCTTCCTTGCATTCCTGGTTGAACCATGGGTTTTTCTGTTGTTTTCCTTTTTTCCTTTTGGAAGGGGATAAACCTGTCTGCAGCTTCCTGGCACTTCTGGGTGACAAAATCCATCATGTCCTGCACATTCTTGTCTCTAAGGTCTGTTTCCCATGGTATTCCCATGAGGAAGTTCCTCATCTCGTCATATTTTCCTCTTCGGTAATTTAGTATTTTTCCCTCCGATCCCATCCTTGGATAGGTTATCCCTATCTCCACCAAGTACTCAAACATCAGTACACTGTGGTCACTCATTCTTATCGGGGCTTCAACTTCGACTTCCCTTATTTCTGACTCATTCAGGGTGAATATCAAGTCGAGTCTAGCTGGTTCATCATTGCCTCTCACGCTTGTGGGTTCCTTGACTTGCTGGCTCAGAAAGTTCCTTGTTGCCACTTCCAAGAGTTTAGCTCTCCACGTATCTGCACCACTATGTGGGTCCCCATTCTCTCACTCTATCTTTCCATGGTTGAAATCGCCCATGATTAAGAGTCCTGAGCCATTCCTGCAGGCAACTGAAACTGCTCTCTCTATTATATTAATGGTTGCCATGTTGTTCCTGTCAAACGCCTGTCTAAGTCTTCTGTCATTTAGGGGAGGGTTGTAAATGACTGCCACTTAGGTCCACCCATTGATATAGTTCCTGTTATGTAATCTCTGAACCCGTCACAGCCCGGAATTTCCATCTCATCAAACCTCCAGTCCTTCCTTATCAGCAGGGCCACTCCTCCACCTCCTCTCCCTTCCCTCTCTTTCCTTACTATATAGTAGTCCTTTGGAAACACAGCATCTGTTATGACTCCAGACAATTTTATTTCCGTGAATCCTATTACATCAGGGTTTTCTTCTTGCGCTCTTTCTGCCAGTTCACTTGCTTTATTGGTAATCCCATCAATATTTGAGTACATTACCTTGAAGCTCACTTTCTTATATCCAATTTCACCCTCACTCCCCAAAAGTGTAGGAAGTTGTTCCATGGTCATTGCTACTTGGGTAGACTCATCCTCCTGTGAGGTAGTTGCCGGGGGTTCAGGTGGAGTTGGAGTGGGGGATGTAGGGCTTAGGTCTTGCTCAGGCCTGCTTGGGGCAGGAAGAAGTCCTGGGGGTGAGGGAGGCAGGGATTGCTTGGGGAGAGGGCACGCCCTCCTGTGGTGTAGTTGACAGTGGTTTTGGGGGAGGTGGAGTGGGGGATGGAGGGCTTAGGTCTTGCCAGGGCCTGCTTGGGGCAGGAAAAAGACCAGGGGTTGGAAAAGCAGGGGATACTTGGGGCAAGGGGAGAGGGAGGATTTGGGTTTTATGATGGGCATTGTGCCCATCATAAAAGAAAAGGGGCAAGGAAGGGTTTGTGCTGGGGGATAGGAGGGGCCCTTTTGGGTGGTGGGCTGGGATGTTGCACTCCCCCCCTGGGGTTCCTGAGTTGCTGGATTGGGGTTCCCCACTCCCCTCTGGGATTGCTGGGTTTGAGGCTGAGGTTCCCTGGCTCCCTTCCCTCTCCTTGCATTTGCTGCCCTTACTATCTCGTCTCTGGTCATGTCCCTCTGAACATAAACCTCTTTGTAATTCCTTGCATACCTCAGTTTGCTCTTCTTTACTAGGATATCCTCTTTGATGACCTTGCTCTTGAATACTACCTTGATCAATCTCTTTTTGTCTCTGTTGTACTGGCCAATCCGGAAAAACTGTTCTATGTCTCGTTCAGCCCCTTCCATTCCTATCTCCTTTAATATCCCTGCCACTGCAGCTTTGTCTTTAGTCCTTGATTCCTCCCTTGTGGAACCCTCTTGTTCCTTCACACCTAACTCTACTACAGTTCTTTTCTTTCCCATTAGCTGGCTTGTGCATCTAGCTGCCTCCCGTAAGGTTACTGCTTTCATTACAACTTCCTTGACTGTGCACATAGCATCTGGGCTCTTCAGCATTTTAGCAAAGGTTGGACTAATTGTAGGGGTCTCCTGCCATTGCTACATCTCCTGGTACCTGGGGTCTGGTTGCCTGGGCCAGAGTCTGCGAGGGGCCTGGTTTTAGGCTTTTTATCTCCTCTTGTGCTGCACTTAGTTCTATCTGCAGCTTACATATAGTTTCCCTCAGGTCCATTAATTCCCCACTGACTTCCTTCCATGCCTTAGCAATCATCTCCATATTTGACTCGTTCAGTCCCTCTCCTCCAGCTTTGTTCTGTTGTCTTGCCATCCCGCTTGACCTGTGTGTGTGTGTGTGTGTGTGTGTGTGTGTGTGTGTGTGTGTGTGTGTGTGTGTGTGTGTGTGTGTGTGTGTGTGTGTGTGTACTCACCCACCTAGTTGTACTCACCTAGTTGTACTTACGGGGGGTTGAGCTCTGGCTCTTTGATCCCGCCTCTCAACCGTCAATCAACAGGTGTACAGGTTCCTGAGCCTATTGGGCTCTATCATATCTACACTTGAAACTGTGTATGGAGTCAGCCTCCACCACATCACTTCCTAATGCATTCCATTTGTCAACCACTCTGACACTAAAAAAGTTCTTCCTAATATCTCTGTGGCTCATTTGGGCACTCAGTTTCGACCTGTGTCCCCTAGTGCGTGTGACCTTTGTGTTAAATATCCTGCCTTTATCTACCCTGTCGATTTCCTTGAGAATCTTGAATGTGGTGATCATGTCCCCCGTAACTCTTCTCTCATCCAACAAAGTGAGGTTAATTCCCGTAGTCTCTCCTCGTAGCTCATACCTCTCAGCTCGGATACTAGTCTGGTGGCAAACCTTTGAACCTTTTCCAGTTTAGTCTTATGCTTGACTAGATATGGACTCCATGCTGGAGCATTATGTGGTATATAATGTTCTGAAAGATTCCTTAGACAAGTTTCTAAAGGCCGTTTTTATGTTAGTCAACCTGGCATATGCTGCTGATGTTATCTTCTTGACATGAGCTACAGGGGACAGGTCTGGCGTGATATCAACTCCCAGGTCTTTCTCTCTCTCTGACGCTTGATCGAAGTATTTCATCTCCCAAATGATACCTTGTATCTGGTCTTCTGCTTCCTACCCCTATCTTCATTACATTACATTTGCTTGGGTTAAACTCTAACAACCATTTGTTCGTCCATTCCTGCAGCTTGTCCAGGTCTTCTTGAAGCCTCAAGCTGATCTGTGTGTGTGTGTGTGTGTGCGAGTGTATATGTGTGTGCGTGTGTATATGTGTGTGCGTGTGTATATGTGTGTGCGTGTGTATATGTGTGTGTGTGTGTGTGTGTGTGTGTGTGTGTGTGTGCGTGTGCGTGTGCGTGTGCGTGTGTGTGTCCCGCTTGACCAAGTGGGATGGTCACACACACGGGACACACACACACAGGCCAGCTTGAGGCTTGTGTGTGTGTGTATTCACCTAGTAGTGTTTTGCAGGGGTTAAGCTTTGCTCTTTCGGCCCGCCTCTCAACTGTCAATCAAGAAACTTTGCCCATTTGTTTTTGCCTCGTGTGGGAATCGAACCCGCGCCACAGAATTACGAGTCCTGCGCGCTATCCACCAGGCTACGAGGCCCCTGTGTGTGTGTGTATATGTGTGTGTGTGTGTGTGTGTGTGTGTGTGTGTGTGTGTGTGTGTGTGTGTGTGTGTGTGTGTGTGTGTGTGTGCGTGCTCACGTGCGTGTGTTTATTGTGGGGGTACCTGGTTGATACCTGGTTGATGGGGTTCTGGGAGTTCGTCTACTCCCCAAGCCCGGCCCGAGGCCAGGCTCGACTTGTGAGAGTTTGGTCCACCAGGCTGTTGCTTGGAGCGGCCCGCAGGCCCACATACCCACCACAGCCCGGTTGGTCCGGCACTCCTTGGAGGAATAAATCTAGTTTCCTCTTGAAAATGTCCACGGTTGTTCCGGCAATATTTCTTATACTTGCTGGGAGGACGTTGAACAACCGCGGACCTCTGATGTTTATACAGTGTTCTCTGATTGTGCCTATGGCACCTCTGCTCTTCATTGGTTCTATTCTACATTTTCTTCCATGTCGTTCACTCCAGTACGTTGTTAATTTACTGTGTAGATTTGGTACTTGGCCCTCCAGTATCTTCCAGGTGTATATTATTTGATATCTCTCTCGTCTTCTTTCTAGTGAGTACATTTGGAGGGCTTTGAGACGATCCCAATAATTTAGGTGCTATATTGCGTCTATGCGTGCCGTATATGTTCTCTGTATTCCCTCTATTTCAGCAATCTCTCCTGCTTTGAAGGGGGAAGTGAGTACTGAGCAGTACTCAAGACGGGACAACACAAGTGCCTTGAAGAGTACAACCATTGTGATGGGATCCCTGGATTTGAAAGTTCTCGTAATCCATCCTATCATTTTTCTGGCTGTCGCAATATTTGCTTGGTTATGCTCCTTAAACGTTAGGTCGTCAGACATTATTATTCCCAAATCCTTTACATGCTGTTTTCCTACTATGGGTACATTTGATTGTGTTTTGTACTCTGTATTATGTTTAAGGTCCTCATTTTTACCGTACCTGAGTACCTGGAATTTATCACTGTTAAACATCATGTTATTTTCTGATGCCCAGTCGAAAACTTTATTAATATCAGCTTGAAGTTTTTCAATGTCCTCAGCCGAGGTAATTTTCATACTGATTTTTGTGTCATCTGCAAAGGATGATACGAAGCTGTGACTTGTATTTTTGTCTATATCTGATATGAGAATTAGGAAAAGCAGTGGTGCAAGGACTGTACCCTGAGGTACAGAGCTTTTCACTGCACTTGGACTAGATTTTATATGGTTGACAGTTACTCGCTGAGTCCTGTTTGACAGAAAACTGAGTATCCAGCGTCCTACTTTACCGGTTATTCCCATTGACTTCATTTTGTGTGCTATCACGCCATGGTCACATTTATCGAAGGCCTTTGCGAAGTCCGTGTATATCACATCAGCATTCTGTTTCTCTTCTAATGCCTCAGTGACTTTGTCGTAGTGCTCAAGTAGCTGTGAGAGGCACGATCTTCCCGCTCGAAATCCATGTTGGCCTGGGTTATGAAGGTCATTGGTCTCCATGAAATTGGTGACCTGACTCCTAATCACTCTCTCAAATACTTTTATGATGTGCGATGTTAGTGCAACTGGTCTATAATTTTTTGCCAATGCTTTGCTCCCTCCCTTGTGTAGAGGGGCTATGTCTGCTACTTTAAGTGCATCTGGTATCTCCCCCGTGTCCAAGCTCTTCCTCCACACTATACTGGCACGGTGGTGGGTGGGGTTAACTGATGGAGGGATGGAGAGAGAAGGAGAGAGGGGGAGAGAGGGAGAGCGAGGGAGAGAGGGAGAGAGGGAGATAGGCAGACCGGGGGAGAGCGGAAGAGCGGGGGAGAAAGGAAGGAGGGCAATCAGGTGGGGGAGGGACGAAAGGTCAGTCCCAAGGGTGAGGGGTGAGGTTGGAGGTAGGCTGGTTCGTTCGTGTGTATGTGTTTACATTGGCGTGTTATGTGGCTAGTCGGTGGCGGTGTAATGTAACACACAGGTGTGAAAAAACTAGTACCAAGCTGAGACTTTCGAGCTACTTTTTCGTATTTTAACTAAGTCCAAAGTTAATTATTATATCAGAAGCACTGTACACCTTGTATGACTGACTTTGAGAGGCACTCACCTCCAAGTAAGCATCCCACAGCACAACTAGGTGATTTATGAAGCGATGTCCGCCTTAATTGATGTCCCTGTAGGCCAGAGCTCCTCTCCACGTGGTGGTCCAAATTTTTCCCTTCTCAGCCAGCTGGTGCCACTGTCATGCCAAAATCTCGTTCTTTTTCAATTTGTTTCTTATCCTACGTTATAAGAATTCACTATGATGCGTTATCAATGCGTTGCTGTTCCCTTCATATGACCAAAAACTACGTTTTGGGCTCACTGGTACGTAAATATCCCAAGAATACTGAACTAATTCGTGGACCGCTGTCCTACACTTGTGCCTTCCCTGGCTGCCTGGCAAGGTGTTAAGATGATTTACAGTGATTAGGACAGTGTATTACAGATAGTTATAATAATAGAGACGTACATATAGGGTGTGTGTGAAGAAGGAAATGAAGAGTGTGTTCGGGGGTGGGGGAGATCAGGAGGATGTGAGGTGGAGACCTGGGCACTACAGGTTCATCTCATCTAACGAAATAATACCAAAATATTATATAAATTTAAATCTAAATAACGTTACCTCCTTTACTATTCATTCTACAAAATTAATTTGTAAATATATTGTAATATATAATTTGTATGAGTTGCATATATATAAAGCATTAACAAATAAATTTCTCCCCGATGTATATAGTATTTGGTAATTGTTACGTTTCTTGTTTTATATAAACACTGAAGACTCACTACAGATCCCAGCTTCTCTGCTTTAGTACACACGTATAAGATAGGGGTTAGGGAGCCGGTCGGTCGAGCGGACAGCACACTGGACTTGTGATCCTGTGCCCCCTCCCCGCTCAGCTCGTTGTCGCCGTGTGGGGGCTTCGTGGGCGGCTGCCGGAGTATGATGCTCCTTGGGACAGTCCTCTGTCCTTTTCTAGCCTTGTGCTCCTGCTGCCGTCCTCTCCAATTCTGCTGGGCATCTTTTCCTTTTCCTTCTGTTTCGTTTTTCTCCCCCCTCTTCTCCTATCTGCTTGCCATTTCCTGCCGACCTTTTGCTCGTTCTGGTTCTTCCCTTGGACTTCTTCTATTTTGACGCCCGGGTGCTTGAGGAGGCATACTCTTGCACCCGTAGAACTGTAGTACCCGACGTCGAGAGCGAGGGGAACCTTTTATTGTCAATCCCCCTTTCGTCACTGAACCCGATCTCGACGGACTGTCGGTTTTTAAGGTGGCGTTTGTGGGGCGTATACTCACGACGCACCCCTAGGATTCCCCGACAAGATCGGCGATAGCTTCTTGTTGGGTGTCCTGCCTCTAATTGTGGCTCCATGGTGGGTGTTGGGGCACATTCGTGAATGAATTCTTCTTTTCGTCAAGATGATAACCCCTGTTTCGGCTGCTTCTGGCTTACCTTCTCAGGCTCGTGGGGTGGGCGACCAAGCCCCCGAGTCGGTCCGTATTGGAAGACCGGGCTCTGTAGCCTCCACTGCATTGGGCCCCGACCTTGCTCCTCCTTTGGCCTCTCTGACTCCTTCCCCTGGCTCCCCTCCCTCCCTCTGTGGTTGGGTCGAGCCCCAAGCCCCCAG
Organism: Procambarus clarkii; assembly: GCF_040958095.1. NCBI lineage: Eukaryota > Metazoa > Arthropoda > Malacostraca > Decapoda > Cambaridae > Procambarus > Procambarus clarkii. The sequence goes on from NC_091179.1 coordinate 39,680,751, forward strand.
TGGTGACTACCTCGTCCCCTGGCGCGGCTCCTTCTCTAGTTGTAACTACTGCGCCTTTTCACCCCTCTCTCTCTGGGGGTTCTCACCGCCGTCCTCGTCACGGCCGCCCTCGCTCGATTCCTTCCAGTTCTGCTACCTATCAAGCCTTGTTTGGTCCCGCTTCGTGGGCCAAATATTTTGATCTCCTCCCTCTTGATTCTGCGCCTCCTGACGATTTCTCCCTCCATCGACATCTCATTGATTCCGTGGATGCCTCCATTACTTTCAACCCCACTCGTCTCGGTACACGTGTCGTTGCTGCTCCTTCTCAGGATGCTGCTTCCCGCTTGGCTGCCTTATCCTGCCTTGGCGAGACCCCCGTTCGGGTCTCGAAGAACGCTCAGTTGAATGCCAGTGTTGGCACTATTCTGGTCCTGCCCCATGTTGCGACCGGTGTTCGGGACCTGCGCGACTGCCACGACGATATTCGACATATCCTCGCTGCCCAGGGCCATTCTATTCTCCAGGTGGACACGTTTACTCGTCCCCCTCGTGGTAGTCGCCGTCAACCCCTCCGGGTTGTGAAGATTATCTTTGATGGTAGAACCCTTCCACCCTCTGTCATTCTTGCTGGTGCCAGGTGCTCTGTCCAGGAGTACATTCCTTCTCCTCGGCTCTGCAACAAGTGCTGGAGGTTTGGGCATGGTGCCCTCCGCTGCTCCGGGACTGTCTTTCTCTGTCCTTTGTGTGGCGGCAAAGGTCACTCTAAGTCGGAGTGCACTTCTCCCTAGGCTCGTTGCCTCAACTGCGGTGAGGCCCATCCTACCTTCTCCCGTGAGTGTGTCCATTACAAGCTTGAGGCGGCCGTCCTCAACCTGAAGCACCGGGAGCGTTTATCTTTTCCTGAGGCGAGGCGCCAGGTTCGCCGGCTCCCGCCTTATGCTAATATCTCTTATGCTCGCGTGTTGCGCTCTTCCTCTCCTCGTCCTTCCCGCCTTCCTCAGACTCACAACCGTTTCCGGGCCTTGGACCCTGATGCGCCCACTGCCCCCTCCTCTGTTCCTTTGGGTTCTCTCCCGAAGGATCCTCCTCCTGGTCCTCTGTCTGGGGTTCCCCTTCCTTCTACCCGGTCTGTCGTGTCTTCTGTGTCTTCTTCCTCGTCCCCCTCCGATCCTCCTTCCCATCCTCTTCCTCCATCTATCGGCTCTCCCCACCGCCTGTCGGTGCGGGCGGATGTCCATCGCTCTCCTAACGGCCGTCGTGTGTGCTCTCGTTCGGCTTCTCCTGTTGAGACACTGGAATCCGTTGCCCGGTACGTAGTTGCTGGGACACCGGTCTCTTTAAGTCAGAAGCGTAAGCCTGGCTCCTCTCCTTCCTCTTCCCCGGCGGGTAAGAAGGCTTCGCTTTCTTCCTCAGCTCCTCCTCCTGGCTCTGTTGCTCCTTCCCCTCCCGTTTCAGTGCTTGCGCCCCCTGTTCCTGCTATGGAGGTTTCTTTGGCCCCTGCTTCCCTTTCGGTTGCTGCTCTTGCTGGGGTGCGCTACCCTCTTTCTACTCCCCCTCTTCCTGCTGCTGTCCTTGACTGCTCCTCTCCGTTGTCTCCTCCTCTTCCTCCTCCTCCTCCGGACCCTGCCCGCCCACCTCTGATCTGTTCTCCCGTTTCCTTCCCTCTGTCTTTGCTCAGTTTACCCATGCCCCCTAACCCTGACTTTGCTGACCCTGATCCCGACCCTGATATTCTTTAACGTGCTCTGTTGCTCTTTCGCCTTTGTTTCTTCCTTGTTCTCTGTTTTTGTCCTTTCTCTTCTCGTCGTTGTCCATTCTTCAATGGAACGTTCGAGGTTATTACGTCAATTTCCTCGAACTCCAACTTCTGATTTCGCGGTTTTCGCCCCTTTGTGTCTGTCTCCAGGAGCCAATGCTTGGTGCTCGTCCTGGTCGTTTTCGTGGCTATTCCTTTCTCTCCCCCCCCCCCAGCCATTGCTGGGGCTTCTAATTCTTCTGCTCTCTTGATTCTGGCTGATGTTCCCTTTGTTCCTTTATTTTTTCCTTCGCCTCTCCATTGTTCTGCTGCTCGTATCTTTGTGGGGAAATGGTACACAGTTTGTTCCATTTATCTCCCCCCGAGTGTCCCGCTCTCTCTTCCTGATTTGAAACACCTCCTAGACTCCTTGCCGGAGCCTGTGCTCCTGCTGGGTGACTTCAATTGTCGTCATTCTCTTTGGGGTGACGTTCTGACGAATACCCGGGGTCGCCTCCTTGAGCCGTTTCTCCTCTCTTCTTCCCTGTCTCTTCTGAATTCTGGTGAGCCCACTCATTTGGACTCTCGGACTCGCACCCTTTCTTGTCTTGATCTTTCTCTCTGCTCTTCTTCTCTTTACTTAGATTTCACGTGGCAGGTTCTTGATGACCTCCATGGAAGTGATCATTTCCCCATCCTTGTTTCCTTTTTCTCTTTTCGCCTTTCCCTCTCTTTCCCTAGGTGGCAGTTTGCTAAGGCAGACTGGACCCTATTTACCCTCAGTGCTGCTCTCTCTGACCTCTCCCTTCTGCCTCTCTCTCGCGCTCTCCTCCTTTTTCATGACACTGTCTTCAACGCTGCCCTCCGCGCTCTATTCCTTGCTCTTCCTCTCGGGGTCCACGGAAGTGCGTTCCCTGGTGGAATGCGGACTGTGCTCGGGCTGTCCGCTGTAAGCGTGCAGCCTGGAAGAGGCACCCCCGTAGGCAGACGACCGATTCTTTTCTTTTCTTTCGGAAAGCGAGTGCGGTGGCCCGTAGGGCCATCCGTACGGCTAAACGTGAATGTTGGGCATCTTATGTCTCAACAATTACGTCCGAGACCCCTCTGGCCCAGATCTGGAAGCGTATCCGCAAGATAGCGGGTAAGTTCGTTCCTGATGTTTCACCGGTCCTTCACCTCCGTGATACTCTTGTGGCGGACCCGTTGCAGGTCGCTTCCGAACTGGGTTCCCACTTTTCTTCTGTTAGCTCTGGTCTTCATCTTCCCCAATCTTTCCTTCTTCGTAAACCTGTCCTTGAGTCTCGTCCTTTAGATTTCTGCACTCATCTTCAGCTTCCCTATAATGATCCCTTCTCTCTCTCTGAACTTCGTTCTGCCCTGGCCCTCTGCGGTTCTACGGCGGCGGGCTCCGATGGTATTCATTATGAGATGCTTCGCCATCTCCCTCCGAGCACGTCTCAGTATTTACTGAGTCTGTATAATCGGATCTGGGAGTCGTCGTCAGTCCCTGAGGACTGGCTCGATGCCGTTGTCCTCCCTGTTCGTAAACCGGGGTCTCTGGGTACTTCCCCTAAGGACTTTCGCCCTATTGCTCTCACAAGTTGTGTCTGCAAACTCTTTGAACGTATGGTTAACGTTCGTCTGATGTGGTTCCTGGAACACCATCACCTCCTCTCCCCTTCTCAATTTGGTTTCCGCATGAATTTGATGATGTCCTGGTGTCCTGGTCAATTTGATGTCCTGGTGAACTTGGAGGTCTATATTCGTACTGCTTTTGCTGCGAAGACCTCCGTTGTTGCCGTCCTTTTTGACCTAGAAAAGGCTTCCGACACCACTTGGCGTTATCATATCCTATCTCAACTTCATTCTTTTGGCCTTCGTGGTCATCTCCCTCTCTTTCTCCGCAGCTTCCTCTCTCGTCGTTCCTTTCGGGTGCGCCTTGGTACCGCTCTCTCTCCCTCTTTTCAGCAATACGAAGGTGTGCCCCAGGGTAGTGTTCTGAGCACTACTCTTTTTCTGGTTGCCCTCAATGGTCTTCTTTCCTCTCTTCCTTCTGGTGTCTTCTCCGCTCTCTATGTCGATGATCTTACCCTTTGTTGTCAGGGTGATGATTCGCCTCTCCTTCAACGCCGGCTTCAACTTGCAATTGATGCCGTGTCGTCTTGGGCCACAGGTCATGGCTTCAAGTTCTCTA